>NC_132940.1:19236750-19551000 GCF_034638445.1 Ciconia boyciana | reverse complement strand
TTGTGCCTTTAGACACTGATCTCAAAGGCTGTGTTCCTGCCATTGCATCAGACTCTGCTATGGGCCTCCCAAGTGTGATTCATCTTGTGGTGCCCACTGTCTTGGTCAGATGCTATTGCCAAAGGTGAGCCTGTTAGAGCCAACTGAAGCCATCTGAGCTTGTCCTGGTGGAAGATCGCTTTGATTATGACTGCTAGGAAAATATTTTAGTGTCTTCAGTTTTTATACTGGTGATTTTGTGAAGCTCAATGTTTTGCGTGGACCCAGTTCCTTTACTTGGAGAAACTCCGAGCAATCTGAAACAACCATGATTTTATCTCAGATGAGGACCGATTTTAGTTTATTTTTTTCTGAAAAAGTGAGGTATGACATTCAAGCACCTCAGAAGCTGTTCTTTATTTCAATCATGCTGTAGTATATTTATGGACAGTTGTGGTATGAAGTTGAGAGGCTAGATTTGGGCATTAAATTGTGCAACAAGCAGTTTTTAGTTTTGTTGAACAGCTAAATCTCGGCACTCTTGCTCCTTCTGGCACGTCCGTAATGCATATTTGCTATATGGATGTGTGTGATCTACATCAGAGCTTAAACATTTGGACTGTCAGCTTCGATGCCCATCTTGGGACATAGTAGATACACTTTTCTGAGGAGCTGCAGATAAACCCAAAGGAAGTTGCAGATTGAGTTGTTTAGTGTCTCAACAGTCAAATCAGTGTGTACACACCTGGGCACCCAGAGATGGAGGTAGACAAAATCAGTGTCTGCTTTAAATAATTTGATTGGGACAGCAGGTGAGTAGGTAGTAGTGGATGCACTGACCCTACTGTGCAATATAAAACATCCTCCCATTAGAGATGAAAGGGCAGCCTTAATGTGCAGTACAGGGGTCTGACTGTGGGCACAAGTCCGAGTCCTGACACGATTCTGCCCCATGATAGTGGCTGGATTGTGAAGCGCACTAATTCCCATGCCCTTGTGTTTCTGCAGCCTCGGAGCAATCTGTGTGTCCGTCCCTAGATGAAGCACCCCCCTTTTCGGTGCCCTTCAAACCATACATGTGGAGCAGCCTGGGTGGCTCCGAGCTGAGGCACCTTGTGCAAAGCTACAGGCCCTGCCCGACACTGGAGCGAACCTCAGCCCTGGGGCTCTTCTGCGAGCGAGGCTCCGAGCCTGCCCTCTACAGTGCAGAGTGTAGCTCTTCCCTTGGACTTTATGGTGACTTCGGCTCCCCAGGCCCGGGGCTGTTTGAGCGGGCGCCGGCAGCAGCACCTGGACTCTATGCCGAGACGCAGCCTGGGCTGCAGCAAGAGAAGGGGCCAGGTGGCATCAAAGTGGAGTCGGACCTCTTGTGCCGCCCATTGCTCATCAGCACTGGCTCTTACAAGTGTGTCAAGTGCAGCAAGGTAGGGATCTCTTTCTCCCACACTGGTTATGACTCTTCCCCAGCCCCTTCTCCCTGGCAAGCCTGACCCTGTGTCCTCTCTCCCCTCAGGTCTTCTCCACGCCGCATGGCCTTGAGGTACATGTGCGCCGCTCACACAGTGGCACGAGGCCCTTTGCCTGTGACATGTGTGGCAAGACCTTCGGCCATGCAGTCAGCCTGGAGCAGCACAAGGCCGTGCACTCGCAGGTGAGAGCGGGGCAAACTGCCAGGATGAAGGTCTGAGGGCCAGGGCCAGCTGCTTGCTTCAGCCGGCACTGGGGAGGCCATGAAGGCAATCACAGGGCAGTAAGCAGGCATCTAAACTGAGGAGAGGAAGAGGACATGGTAGGGCTGCAGTGGGCAGTTGTGGGTGAAGAATATGGTGGCAAGCAGAAGAAAGGCTGGGCAGCTAGTGAGCAAAGGAGCAAATCAACAAATTAAAGAACACAGGCTTTATTTCCATTCCCCAGACTTGTGTGCGTTTGTATTAAGCAATGGGCACTTTTGGCACTCCAGAAGTAACAGATAATAAATAATAAATTTTCACTCTCAGAGCTGGAAGTTGTAATGCAGATGTCAACTTTTTTTAACAGCTAAAGGAACTCACCGTGCTTTCTTTCGATGCAGCTCTCCTCATTCTTTCTCCTCCCCTCCCCCAAATAAGTGAGTCTTCCCTTGTTTGTAGTTATTGTGTCTGTGCAGGGAACATCTGAAGGACCAGTCAGGTATTGAGCACAGACTTCACCCGTCTCGACACACTCTGAGTCACACACCAAAAGAATATGGTAGTTAATTTTGGTAGGAGGACTTGTAACATTTTCCACCTGCTGATATTGTGCCATATTTCCCCTTCACCCACCCACTTGACCTGGCAAATCTTCCTTCTTCAGATTGGCTTTTGGAAGATAGAGTTACAAGCAGTGGTATTTTGCTAACTGTTTTATTTACAATTTCCTGAGTGTGCAACAGCAGAGCACACAATGAGGGGAAATATCTGATCACCCATTAAATAATGGTGAAAAGAGCAGCACTGCATATTGCGTCCATGGAGGGGACAACGTTTCAGGGCGAGTGCATTAAAAGCCAAATAAACTAAGGTGATTGTATGAAAGTATAGCAGGAAGAGGAAGGTGTGATGGTAGTTAAGGGATGGAAAGAAGAGATGATTTATGGTGGAAGAAAGTGGTGGAGAGGAGTGTGTGAAGGAGAGGAGAGAGACAGCAAGGTCTTAATGCATTTAGTTCGATATGTTCAAGTAGTAAGCCAAAAAGCTGTTTTCCCCAGGTGCTCTAGGTACCTTTCACTTGAATTGTAATGGAACGACAAATAAGCAGTTAGTTGCTACCCTACCAGCAAAGTCAGCCTGCCACAAAGGTTTCCCAGGGAGTCAAGCAGACCTCAGCACCCACTTTCCTGTGTACAGTGAAGAGGTGGCCTCTGAACAGTGCTGGAGCTGTTGGGCTTTCCAGTGGAGTGATCGTGTCTTGGGCCCCTGTTGAAATGTGCAGGCAGACTGTGCCTGGTTGGTCAGGGCTGCTCTCACCTGGCCATTCCTGCCAGCAGGAAAAGCTGTTCAATTAAATTTTTGTGAGGAGCGGTGCACAGAACTGGGAGAGGGTGCATTACCTTTTTTTATCATGTGGTGCTATCATGCCAGTGTAGCATCTCCTCAGGCCAGTCCAACTCTCTGGAGAAGCGGAAGTGCTTGCTAAGGCAGAATGGGCAACACTGATGTGCTGCTGGGGAGTTTGTTGCTGGTGGGATCGCTAGTGTGGTGTAACGTGTGTGTGTTTGGGCTCCTCTCTCTGCAGGAACGCAGCTTTGATTGTAAGATTTGTGGCAAGAGTTTTAAGAGATCTTCTACTTTGTCCACCCACCTGCTCATCCACTCGGACACCCGGCCTTATCCATGCCAGTACTGTGGGAAGCGGTTCCACCAGAAATCTGATATGAAGAAACACACCTTCATTCACACAGGTCAGCCCTGCAGCTGGTGGTGTTCAGCCTCAACTGTGGGGGCAGGTTGCTGAAGAGGTCTCTCTGCAGCAGTCCATTCCTCCTCAGCTGGGACAGTACGTGCACCTCCCCGTGGTTCTCACTGCCCTGCTGCTGTTCATGCTATCTGAGCTCTACTCGTGCAAAGGAGGGCGATTTGAATATGGTTTCATGAACAGCAGCTGCAAAATAACCCAAATCCTCTCAATCCAATCAGTGTTCCCTTAATAGGATCCACCAATGTTTATTCAAAGGGCTTTTGTGTAAGACGATTTGTACAGTATTATATTCGTGTAGCCTTGATTTACAGCTGAGGTCCCTGGAAAATGACAGGTGAATTTGATTGCAGCATTTCTTTTTGCAGGATCTACCAGTTTACAATAGGAACAACAGGAGTCTCCTCCTGTAGACCAAACACTAAACTGGAGGGCCTAGGGTCCAACGCTTAGTCTAAATATTTGTTCAGAGATTGTCTGCACTTCCACCCGGACTTTCTGAGAAATGGCTGCAGTTTGATACAGAATGGAAGGCGAGGTGCAGAGTTCTCAAGTTTCACTGTTAGTAATAAACATGGAAACTAATAAAGTTCAGGTGAATCACCAAAGGAAATTGTTTTAAAAATATCATTCAGTGAGCAGGCAGGTTTATCAGAAACCTTTAAAAGAAAATCTTGCCTTTCAGACCTGCACCATTCACTTAAATTAGAGGGAAATGAATGATATATGAGATACAGAAGCATTTGTAGACACAAAATCACAGCTGTACTGGCCAAACCCAAGGTTCAGATTACCAAAATAGTGTTTTCTGATAGTGACCACTAGCAGATATCAAGGGTGAAGCCTAAAAATGGCAAATGTGTAGAAAGATGGCATTATATACTAAGCACTGCTTGGTTGCGACTTTTCTAGATGACAAGCCGTGAACAATTAATGTTACTTATAAAGATTTTCCACCAGATGTTTGCTGGATGAAAATGAACTATTTAGGAAGTAACACAAAAAGTATCGCCATAGTAACTTTTCAAATGAGGCTTAGGTAGAATTTCAGCCAAATTCTGAATCAGTCAAAACCATTATTTTGTTGTGAGATCAGAAACAGTGCCTGGGCTTTTAAATTGCTAATATAAAACCAGGTCCTTAACTGAATCAGGGATCCCTTTCATATGCAGCATACACTTGTGAACTGAGCCTCCAGCATATTTTGTATTATTTTATGTTTCTAAGAACCTGATCTTCAACCGTACAAAGAGTTTGTTGCTCCAGCTGAAGTTAGTAGGCTCTGCAGGTGCAAAGCCACTCTGAAAATCAGGCTTGGTTTTGTGGTTGGGTTCCCTTTTATGCAGTATTTGATAATAAACACTATGAAAATGCACTAAGATCCTACTTCCGTGGAGGCCAGGGGAGTTTTGCCACTGACCCTTCTGTAGGAGAAGTTCCAGAGGCTGGATTTATTTCTATTTACATTATTTGCCTGCAGGAGAACTTCAGGGCTGGCTCTGGGTGGCTGCTAGCATTTCAGTGAGGGGAACGGAGAGAAGAGCAGATCTCTGGATGAACCCTGCCCTTCAGGGTTCACTTAAGGGCCCTCATACCTCCCTTGGGGACAGACCCCCAGCTCACTAGGTTTGGCTTAACAACCTCCATCTATCTATTCCACCCGCCCCCATGCTGATGTTATGATAATTGATGGCAGGCATTTGGCACAACTGGGGGTCTTTCCAGGAGTTCCTGATGTTTCTAGGACACAAAGCCAGTTTAAATTGCAGAGTTGATGCAGCCAAATGTATTCACAAGTTACGGTGTCCTGGGAGCACTCTGTGCTTCAGGCTGCTCCCAGGACTATACGGGGCCAATGGCGGTGCAGCCAAGTCGAGGCCTGCTCAGCTGCAGTGCAGGCTCAGCTAATGCGCCGGGGCTCCCAAATGCATGTTTTTAATAAGAATTACTTCTTTGGTAATCACACAGGAATCACTTTGATTAGCTCTAAGGCCCAGTGTGCATTTCCTGTTGCTCTGGTCCTGCCTAAGCAGCATGTCGCCTCTTTCACACCCTCTCTCTCTCCCACCTTCTGCTTGCAGGTGAGAAGCCTCACAAGTGCCAGGTGTGTGGAAAAGCCTTTAGTCAGAGCTCCAACCTCATCACCCACAGTCGGAAGCACACAGGCTTCAAGCCCTTTGGCTGTGATCTGTGTGGCAAAGGCTTCCAACGAAAGGTGGATTTACGGAGACACCGGGAGACACAGCACGGTCTGAAATGAGTCCCAGCTGCAATACGGAAAGCACCTACAACACTATGAGAACAGAATCCCTTGGCTTCCCCGCTGGATCCGAGCCCTGTCCTGAGCACAGACGCTGGCATTACCTTTCTGACCAGGAGCTCGGAGAGGAAAGGACAGGGCCGTGCATTGACAGCTCAACCTGAGTGACTGAAAGCGGAAATTAAAGGCTGGGGTTTCTCTTTTTCTCTCCCCCTCTCTGTTTCTGAAATAACACTGGAAAATAAGCCTTTTAGATATGAAGCCTGATACTCCGAAGACGAATAAGCTACCAAATACCTGTAAGCTGGAAAATACTTCTCCCATGGCCAAGATGAACCCCCTGAAGTTTTCAGTAGCTTGAATCACCTTGCAGGGACACATGGGTATAACAGTGTTTACATGGTAATGACAGAGAGCCATCAGTATGTGGTGTGGGGAGTGCTTGCCTTGGTTGAGTTTCAGTGCTGAATGGCTTTACTGTTGGTTTCCTGTCAGGAAAACTTGGAGGATCAGGACTGAACTGTGCAGTTTGACATCTTGCTGGTTTTCAAGCAAAAGTACCAGCTTGGGCCTGATCCTGGTCTCACTTGTTCTGGTGCAAATCGGGAGCTGCATTAACGGTTACAGAGTGGCTCTTTTTTATCTTCCCAGAGCCATCTCTCTGTCTGTGCAAGGCCTGGCTGTGTGCAGGTGTGTTTGAGGCATGGGGGGTTACCTCTTGCTACATCCACTGGGGAGAAGGAAGCTTGTGAAAGACGAGTGGAAAAGCCAAAGCACAGAGTTATGCCTTACAACTAGAAACCCATCCAACAAGTGATCCTGACTGAGGAGGGCAGGAGCACCGGGGAGGCACAGGCTTTCTGTTCAGAACCATTACTGGCTGCCACACTCTGGGCTTGTTCTAATAACTAGAAAATAGCTACTCAATAGCATCATTTGTATATCTGGTTTTGTTTTTTAATTTTTAAAAGGAAACTCAGCTGAGGTGGGCAGGAATCATTATAAAAATATAATTGACTGAATTTGCCTTAAATGACCCTGCATGTACCTCAGTTTAAAAAATGCTGGTTTTACTTTGTTGACAGGTTTGTAAATGTCCTTCTTTAGATTTTATGGAGTGTCTTATGTTTATTGGTACATATTTATTGGAACAATGTTTTAAGTTAATAAAGTATTGACGATGGTCCAGAGTGATTTTCATTCAATATCTAACTTCAGCACATTTGTGAATGTCAGCCGTTAGAATAATACACCACACTGATGGTCAGGGATTTGGCATTCAAGGAGGGAATGCAGGCACAGCAGAATTTGCACAAGGGCTCTGGTGATTAAAGAACACCACCGTCATATTTATTTGTTCAACTCCCACTGATTTCAGTTAAATACTTCACACTTCTAAAGACTGGGGTATACTGTGCCTAGGACTATCACCATAAAACGGTTTAGAGAGGAAATAGCAGTTTTAAGTGTCTGCTTTGGAGATGTAGTCTGCCAGAAGTCCCTGCTCAGCCCAGGAGGAACCTGAATGTCCTCCTGAAAGATTAAATGTCCAGGAGTTTGCAGGGACACCTGAGCAGCAGGTGCGTCATTTATACTTAAGCCTGTTGGGACTCACAGAATTGCCTTTTGCCTGCCTGCCTTGTCAGCAGGCCTTGCTCCATCTGGCAGTCGAAGCCCATACAAAAGAAGCAGGAGGATGACGGGAGGGGTCCCTTGTCGTCTTCCCAGCAGAGCACAGCATGGCAGCCTGGGCTTTTTTTACATGTGCACATAACCTTGTGTGCCCGCATTGATATATACACTTGTTTCCAGCTTTGTTTGTACTTTTATTCTGGATAAAACCAGTGAGCAGAGGCCCGCTCTGCCCCACCGGGCTGGCCCAGCCCTGGGGGCACCCTGCCCACCGGAGGGCCGTGGCACACCACCTGCCATGGTGCCGCACAGGTCCCTCTGTGCTTCTGCTTTCTGCCACCTCTGAGAACTTCAGCCACAGCCCTTTCCTCACAGGGTTGCCCTCACAGGCTGTGGCTGAAGAGTATCTCTGCAGGGCTAAGCCAGCATGTGCCGCTTGGGCAGGGGTCAGCTCTTCCACGCACAGCTGCACACACCAAGGCTTCACAGACGGGGCTTTTATTAAACAGAAACACGGCACACAGTCACAGCGGTCAGGGTGAGAGGCTCCGGCATAGGCACCCAGGAGCTGCCAGGTGCTCTGAAGACCACATTAGACCCATTATGCTGGGTTAATTAATGCAGAAGATCAGTGTAGGAGATGAAGTGGTAATGGGGAAGGCCTGGTGATGCCCTGGGCCCTGCCCAGACCAGGGGAGGCTCCAAGGGGTGGCTCAGTGGGTGGCACAGGTAGGCTTGGGGCTGCCCCTGGGGTGATGCCTGATATTTATTTCACAGGGAAGCTACTGTTGTGGGTGGAGTGAGTGCTGGCCAGGGGTACTGGGCACGGGGTGGTCAGGGTGCAGCAGCCAGCCCCAGCCCCTCTGCCCTCAGGAGGGCCTTTTCCTGCCAGGCACAGCCTCCCTCCTTGCAGGCAGGCCTTACTCCAGCAGGCCCCAAAGCGGGCTTGGTTACCAGCATTTACCTTTAAAACTACAATAGCAGTGTGTGCCTGCTCCTCAGAGCGTCTAATTTTCAAACAGGATAACTAGTGTGGTTTGAGCCTAGTGCAGACCTGCTGGCTGGGGTTGGGTGGCCAGAGGAGGCAGCTGCTGGTGGGGCGGGAAGACCCTGCAGTGTGGACACAGCCTGTGTGACAGGACTGTTCTTCAAGGGAAGAAACTTGGTGGGTGTTTTTATTGGTTTAAGTGTGTCTTCCCCCAGAGTGTCTCGCAACTTACTGGTATACCTCAGGGCACCAGCATTGAGCTGCTGCTCAGGCCCAAACCCCTTTGAAACAGCAGTGCATGGCTGCATGGGAGGGTGTTCCCTGCCTCACCAGCCCTGCTTGCATCAAGCACCAGCTCGGCTGCCGATTTGGGTGAAATGCAGCTACCTCTGGGAAAAAGTCACAGCTTTAAGGTGGGGAATTTTAAATGAAGAGGGGAAAAAGAAGATCTATCTGAGGAGAATCAGAACAGGCTACTGAGAGGCTGCAGTGTAAGTCTGAAGATTGGAAATATCTCTCTCAATGTTATTACTGTGTGCCATTAAAAATGCATTATGCATATTACATGACTCATTATTCATGAAGCATGTTCCATACCTTTTGTCTGCTGGAGTAACAGTAGAAAGGGTAAGGAGAGCCGCTGGAGCACACCTTTGTTTCTTTCTGTAAATTTTTAATGACACCTCTAGCTAACCAGTTGGTGAAGCTCAGTTCCTGCATAAAAGTGGAGAGGCAGAGCTATCTACAGGACGACTAAGCCTTTCAGAAGCTAATTTGAGCTTGTGTTCATCCACACCAACGATGATTAAATTACCTATCAAGTGTGCAGAGCTATCAGGATTCAGGACATTGAAAAACAAGGTGAATTTATCTGATTGATTTAAAAGACATGGGTGGAACAAGTGGGTTAAAAAAAGAAAAAGTCTATTCCTTACAGATATTATAAAAGTACTTCTCCTGGCACGCTAAGGAACTTGTTACTTTGCCTCCAAAAGTTGTTTCGCCTGCCCAGAAAACAAATTTATTAGTTGCAATCAAAATGCTTTATCCAAATCAGTTAGCAGGCTGAATTAATTCATGAGGCAGAAACAAAGCAACTTATTAGGTTCCATCCTTATGCTGAGCAGAGATATTTAAAATTAAAATATGCAAACATCATCTGTGTTTTCTATACAGTTTCCAAAAGCTGATAGTAACACTCAGATTGGATATTGCAACACAAGGGAGAGAGCAGCTCTTCTGGGTCTTGCTCCTTCCTCAAGCAAAACTTTTGTTGCAGTTGATGGGGGGGGGGGGGAGGAAGAGGTTTCTAGAATAAGCCCTGGGTAAAAGATTGCGAGACTCATGCAACTGTGTTTGCAAGCTGTGCTGCTGTTGCACGTTGATAAAAGAGTGCTCCTCAAGTCTCTGCATTTTCTTGCCTTAAGAGAGGAAAACCAAACAGGTCAGTTGTGTCAAATTCATCTCCAGCATAACCCCAGTTCACATCAGGAATGGATTTTGCCTTTATTTACGATTTGGGTCTTACTCTAAACTTAATAGTGAAATACAGCTCAGCATACAGCCCTTTGAGGGAATTCTGATTTAGAAAAGCACTAAAATATGCATGTAAGTCAATGAAGTGCTTCTCTAGCAGGGACCTTAGGAGATGCCTGCTCAGAGTTAAAATTCCAGAGATTTTCCCTGCTGAATCCTAGACCTCACTCCATTCCCAAACCACATCCTGTCTGTCTGGCATGTTTTCACCTGCAGTGGAGGTGGCTTCTGAGAATGCCAAGGGTAATTGTGATTCTTCTCTATTTTTTGTTTTTAATTGTCAATATGATAGGGGTAATTTCCAGTGTTTTTTCCTCTGAGTAATAAAGCAATCTAAATAGATTTAAGGCATGTAAATGTCTGTAATGCACTATAAGGCATGTAAAGTGATGGAACCAGATTTGAAAAGATATTTGTGCATCTAAAGCTGCAGACAAGTCTGATATGTATTGGGTGTGGGTATCTAGTTGTGTCTTTGACCAATTAGTCGGGGCTGGAGGGAGGGAGAAAAAGGGAAAAAAAAAAACCCTAACACACAAGTCTCAGAAAATTTCCTGAGTCTTTATCACACCAGTTTGTAATATACACCACATACGGACTATAAATAGAGGGAGCACATAAATCTGGGAGAAAATGTTTCATACGTTATAAAAATGCTGGCCACACCTTGTTAGAATAATGTTGCCTAACGGATTAACCTGGAGCATGTGATAAATCTTTCAAATAAGATGAAAGCAAAGCACTTTTGTGTGCTTGTTCCAACATGCTGCTTCTCATCTGGATTTTTTTGGTTTTTGGTAGAGATGACACAACAAAAAAATACTGAATATGACAAACCTAGAAAGAAAATAATGTGACAGCTAATGAAATTATTTCCTTCTTTCAAATACCAGCTTAATCCAGCCAACTTTCTGACACGTGTGAGCTCCCAGCCAGCTGGATACTACTGTGTATGGGGAGCATCCACCCCCAGCTCGCAGAGGCCCAGCTTGCCAAGGTACCGGCAGAAGTTGCTTCAATGCCAGACTCCTCCGCTCAAGCAGCCCAAAAGGCACCTTGGCCTCTGGCTCGTCCTGCCAGCTCCCTCCTTAGCGCAGAGGACAGAGGTGGCTAGTCAGTCAAGGACACTGGCAGGAGCGCAGCACAGCATGTGTTTAAAATGGCCAGTATAATCCATTGATTTAGTTATGGTAATGTGGCCAGCTGGCATTAAAGGGAAATTGTAATCCTCTGAGGTGATAGACAGTTCAGGATGAGATATCTACTTATGTTTTACACTTTCTTTTTTTTTTTTCCCTATGAATAATACATTCCCAAAACTCACTGATAGACTCAATGGGCGAGTTCAGAGGGGAAAAAGAGGTACCAGTGCAAGAGGCAGGAAGCTGAACTCCTGGAGTTCAAAAGAGTACACTCATCTGCCAAGAAAAGAGGCAAAATAGATGTCTTCAGTGTTTCATATAGGGAAGTTTAAGTATTGCAGTGAAGAGCTACAACAAATTACTTGTATTTAATTAAGTGATCACCCAGAAGAGATTAGGCATTTACTTGGTCTAAATTGCTTGCAGTGGCTGCTTCTAGCGATTAATTTACCCTGATTTAAGCCAATGGATCTTATGTTATCTGTTAAACCTGCTAAATTCCCAATTTCACAAACTGTCAGCTCTGCCTGTACTGTTGCCGTTTGCCTCTCTGAAACACAGCAACATGGATAGACAGGCAGGAGGGTGAGACCAGCTCCCGAAAAGGGAATAGGTGAAAAATGGTCTTGATCCTCTTTATGCAGCTGTTCAGCTCTTTGAGCTGCCACAGGAGCAACATTTGCGGGTGTAGACATCCCTTGTATTGCACATCCAGCAGTCAGGTAGCTTGGACCCGCTGGACTAGGATGTTCTTGCTCACAGCGAGTAATAGCAGGCGTTAGTCAGGGCGCCAGCACCTTGAGCTCTGAGAGCAAAGAGCTGGGTCTTCCTGTGTGCTTGTGCCAGGCTTTGTGCTGCACAGGCCTGACCTTTGCTGAGCTCTGCCACGTACTCTACGTATCTGCTGTCAGTTGGTTTTGGAATTATTTGTGTTTTCAGTAGCTTGAATTAACATTAATGGCAATCAAGAAGAGTCTTCTTCCTGTGTGATATTTCCACCACGGCTGAGGCATTTTGCTTGTGAGCTCTGCTGCCCAAGGCTACCCTGCTCCCTCCCTGCTTGTTTGTCAAGCTGGGCTCGGCTCCAGTAGGGCTCGCTGCCGTTGTTTCCTACAGCAGTTTGGCAATCTCTGGACTGATTTCTGTGGCCAGTTGAGGTGGTGAGGCCGTTTGCCACCTCTCCCTTCATCCCAGGCGAGGGGGGCGATGTTCCAGTGGGTGCTTCCGTCCCGGTTTCCCCAGCCCAAGTTGCGTCACAGACCCTTGCAGGGATGGAAAAGAGCGGTTGCATTTATGGGAGGAAGGGGTTTTATGCAAGTGGGGTGAGCTCTGTCCTCTCTTACTCTTCCCTAAATTCTAAATACCTCTGTCTGAAACCTTTCACGCTGCTTACAGTGGGACTGCAGCCAGACACAGGGCCATGGAGGATCACGTGCCTGCTTAAGTGTGAAGCGCCTCAAACTGCTATGCACCAAATAATTTCAGGGGGGGAGATGTTCAACTGTTACTTCTCTCTTTTGAGACTTCTGTGGTTTGGTTTTAACTGTGGCTCTTTCCACTTGCCATTTGGATGTCCGTTTTGTTCCTCTGCATGTTCGGTTGCTGAAATCTCATGTTTGAGCAATTTTTTCTGCGGGCCTCTGCGTGATGGAGAAGACTGCTGCAGCCTTTGTACTGATGCTCTGGCAAGGTTAAGGGCCTCATTCTCTGTGCTGGTGTTTTAGATCTCTGTAGTGGCCGGAGAGCCAAGGAGCTCTCTGCAAAATGCAGGCATAAGGAGACATGGTTCTCAACCCAGAAAGTGTGTTGGATCCTAAGGATCCCATAGAGTAAAGAGTACGCAAAAGGGCAACTGCACTGGCTGGGTTGGATTCTGCCGCTGTTCATCCAAATCAGGGGAAATGCTACAATTAGGCAGCATGACTAGACATGTAGCGTGTGTTACAGTGAGGGTGTCTGTTGTTGGTAGTGAGAGTCTCCTAGGTAAATGTTACTGCCGTCTGTCCGATCCCTCTCCTGGTTAGCTGCATGGTGGGAGTTCAGCTGATAATCAGTGAAGCTCCCTGAGGACACAAGTATTGGCAGGTGAATCAAGTCTCTGATGGTGGTATCACTGCCTCTTGACCAGAGTGGCCTGGCAATGCTGGAGGTCTGGTGGGCTTTGTTTTGCAGGAGGGGGATAAAAAGGTAAAGATCTCCAACAACAAAAACCCCTTGTTTCCCTGCGCTTTATTTTCCTGAATGCTGTAGAAGCCAACAAATACTGGTCCTCGCTTCGTACCCAAAAAGCTGCTTCTTATCTTTCTTCTAGCTGGGCTGCGGGTGTTGCTGTGCCTGTTCTCTGCTGCTGCTGTGGGGTGATTCAGTGCCATGTGTTTTCCTTGACACGCCATGCTGTGAGAGAGGGGGGTCACGTCTATGTGAGAGCTGATGGCAGATGCCCTTGCTAAGAGCTGGCTCCCACATGTGGACTCCCAGCCAGGCTGGTGCATGGCAGGGACAGGCCTGTGACCGCACAGCCCTGCTCCTGGCCTGCCATGCATCTGGCCTGTGTTTTGGGTGCTCTGTTTCCTATTATTTCAGCCCCTTTACTCCAAAGGGGTGCTCTTATGTTTATTGTGAATAAAGGGTGGTGACTGAAATCAGGTATATGGGCTAAAGGAGCTGAAGTACCCCTTTAGCATGGCCCACAGTAGCCAGGGGACATGGCATAATGTCCGATCGCATTGACACTGCAGCTGCCCCAGCCATGCTTCTGGGAGGTTTCATGTTCTTCACAGCATAACGAAGTATTTTGTCAACTTAAACAAGTGTGAAATGGGCCTAATTCCTCATCCAGCAGTAAAACAGCTTTTCAAAGACTTTTCATCGTTAGCTTCGTACAAAACCGTCTTCGTGTGACTGAGAATCTGACTTAACAGCTTTACATGATGCCCTGAAGACTGAGATTCACTTCTGTAGGACAAAAACAAACTAAAATGCCCCTTTGTGTAAAGGCTGGTTGGGGCTGAGGAGCAAGGGGAGGGGGTAGAGGGTAGAGAAGATGCCATCACTATGAGAAAGCCATGGGCCAGGGGAGATCATGTTTAACTCCACTGTCCATGGCAACAGAGACCTGCTAGGGATCCTTGTGCATTTGCAGTCCTATAAACTTGAAAGAGAAATTTCAAATAGGGTAATTGCACATCTTGCTAACGGTGGTGCTTGGTTGTATGTTGTAACAGTGGTTGACAAAGAGGTGGAGGAAACTCCACCACAATACTTGAGAGAAAATGTGTGTGCAGCAAGTGCCTCTGGCACATCCAGGCTCCGGGCAGCTGTAGCCAGAAAGGTCAGGCTAAGGATTCATGAGGTGGTGGCTGGAGCGATTTGATTCCTCCATGGGAATGCCTCAGACACCTTGAAAGGGGAATATGACCTGACTATGACTTGGGAGATGGAGTACTCAAATACATGCTGTGATCCTGAGGAAGGAAAACCTAGGCTGAACTCGCTCGGACACACAGAGCTAAGAGCATGCTGGACCGTCAATAATTGGCTGGGGAGGGGGGTGTGCAAAGCGTTGCTGGTGGGGATGATGGCTCAGAAACCTCCAGGTATGAAGCATATCGACTGTAACATATCTAAAGAGTTTCCTTGGCAGGGGGAGACCTCAAAATGGCCCTTCTGGCTTTACAGCTGCATTAGGAGGCTCTGCGTGCTGCGGTGACACTGTGTCTTGAGCTTAATTACCTTACCATGAGTACAGACAAGTGTCTTTCTAGGGGCTCCTCTAAAATAACCTTAATTCCTGAACCCATGGTATATCACTGTGACGTGTCTTGGCCTCTGGTAGTGAACTTGTGGCACAAGGGAATATTTTCAAGGAAACGCACGGCCAAAGTTTCAATCTCTTTTCTAGTGCTGGTTTAACTGATCATCTTGTTGAAACCAATCTGTAACTCCCCTTTTGGGGGGTGTGATGTTTCTGCAGCTCCCAGGTGTTACCAGATTGATTTCAATGCAAGCTTAGTGTCTGAGTAAAGTTTTCAGGGTTAGTTTCTCGCAGGGATTCACAGCGAGCCTGTAGGTAAGCTGTCTGGAGGGATAGGTTGGCTGCTGTGGTGGTCTTTCATGACCAGGAAAGCTCCAACACCCCTGAATTTCCAGTGGGGTTGGGAGGCAGTCCATTAGAGGTAGGTGTACATGCAGATCAGTGTGCGGCTTGCACATTTTTGTTGCTCTGGGCAATATCTGTTGACTGTTCAGAGGGCACGAGATCTCCAGGTGTCAGGTGTTGTATATCTGATGAAGAGATTCACTTGTGGAAAAAGACTCAGCAAAATGTTACTCTTGTACTTCTCAAGTGCTGCCTGGGATGTGTTGCAGACTCAAAGAGGATTATTTTAAGAAAGGTGGTCAAAGAGCATTGCTATGGATTTACAGTCCAACAGTCCCAAACAATTCTGTTCTGTACACGCTTCTACCTATTGAGTTTGGCCTAAAGTTGTCCAGAAAACAAATATTTCACTAGGATTCTTCCTGTGAATATATACTGAACACAACTCCGGGTTTTTTCTTTTCTTCTATGCTTACTTAGTAAATATGGAAAAGAACCTCTTTTCACACTCCTCTTCCTTCTGAAAGGCCCCTAAAATGAATGCCCATCGACTCCCAAGATGAAACTATTGGACAAAAGGAATACCCATAGGTTACTGAATGGTGCTGAAGTGCTTTTGCTCTAGTTCCTATGTTGCTTTCCCTCCCTCCCCCGCTTCCCATAACGCAAGCTCTGCAACTGCCAAAGCCATGCCTGACTGATGATTTTTAGTAGGAGAGAGTAGATGCACACGGGGAATTGACACTCGACATGGGGAGGGACCTAAGAATTGAAAACTGAAGCAACTTAAACCACTTAGATTACCTCTCTGTTGCTTTCAGCCTTCTGACAAAAGCTGTTTCTCTGCTTAGATATGTGCTTTTTACTAGAACTCTTTCTAACAAGCTGGGGCAAGAGAAATGGGAGAGGAGGGGGCAGTTACCTTCCCTTCCCTTGGAACAGTGTCAGCATTCCCAAAAGCTGCTGGCAGCTGGGAGCCGGGGAAATGGTGCCCGAGTTCTTGGAAAAAGCAGGCCCAACATTAAATGCCAAGTACTTTGGAGGACCTGTCCTGAAGTGATAAGGTCAGTAATTTCTTCTTCACCTGACAGACCTTTTCGGATCTCTTCAGGGCAGGAATGTATGGACTCGTTAACGTACTCACCAGTTGATCCGCAGCCCTTCAGCTATCATGTGGGTGAGTTGCAGATGCAGGAATGCACGTGTGTGCACACAGTTTTACTGTGCGTTGCGGCACTTACAGCTGGCTTTCTTCCTGTGGTTAAAACCTTCACACGCGGTTCTTGGGATCTGAGCACAATGCGAACAACCTTGCAAAGTAAACACATCCACCTAGAATTTTTATTTTCCCAAATCACTCCCTTAGCTAATGTTTCAAAGATATATACGCACCACATCTGGTGCAAACCAAATATTTTCAGTCTGTTGGATCCAAGTCAATATTTGCCCAAGGTATTACAAAGGCAGTCATGAAGTTCTGACTAAAGGGAAAACTGCCCTTGTTGAGGATTGGTCTTGGACTTACATGTGGGCAAAGGGACCCAGAGCTTTGCGGTAGAGCGTCTCTGACACCGCCGGTCGTGCACTGCTGCTGCTAGTGATAGTTTCAGATGGTCCCCTGGATGACTGGCCCCTGTACGCTTGTGCAGACAGGGCCTGACTCATCGCTGGTGCTGCTGGCATCATAGCACTGCTTGTGCACCTTCTCCGACCTGCTGGGCATTCCCCTGGGGCCGCCAGATGTGGTGGAGACATTTGCAGCAGAGGGCTCCTTGCTGGAGTGAAGGCAGTGAATAAATCAGTGCAATCTGCCATGCTGGTTGTGCTCCTGTTCCAGATTTTTGCACCAAACTGTTTATTTTGTTTGACTTGCAGGTTGCCAGTGCCACTGCAGTCTCTGCGTAGGCTTCCTGCTGACACACATGTACTTGCAGTTGAGTTATGGAAGTTGGCCTAATTCAGAGCTGAATCAATCCTAGAAATGGTATTAAAATCTGACTTGCCTTTTGGTCAATTGAGACTCGCTTGGGTAAACAAAGGTCAAATCTCTAGTTTCTTTTTTGGTATTTACATAGTTCTGTATATAGGCAAACTTCCAGTGCCCTAAGAGCATTTAGGAGCTGACTCACATGTGACAAATTTGTCTTACTCTAACTGAAATCAAAGAGCAAGAACCTGACTGTGGGATGACCTACATCTAATCTGTCATATTTAGGGTAAATCTGAGTGGTCTGTGCTCTAAACTGAACTGAACCTGTTTGCAGCTCCATAACCCAGTCAATAATATGTGGACTGCATCTAACTGGTACAGCAAGAGTCCCACTGGTGCTGGTGGGGTGTTTCTGCGGGCTAAACTAAGCAACAATCAGTCTACTGGGGGAAAACGGTTGTTTCCTGGTCACTGCTGACTATTGGAAATGCCAGGTCAGTAGGCGTTCCTCTTATCTCCAGTACTTCTGCTGCAATTCTGCGTGGCTCAGCACATTTTGGGTTTGTGCTTATGGCAGCATCTGTTTTTCACTCTGCTCTTCCTCAAGGACGGGAACTAACGTAACAGTAAGGGCTACTCTTAAACCCTCCAGGAGAAAGAACTGGCACTCAGTAGCTGCACACCAGATTGTGGTCAGCCTGAAATTCATTGCATTAAACTGGAGTGGCATATCCAATGCTGTCACCTAACAGTTAATCCTCAGAAACCAGGGTGAAGGATGAACCCATTCCTGATCGAAACTGACCTCAGTGGAGAGGGGAGGTTACTGTGTGACAGGAGCCTCCTTGTGATGGGATTACACCCTGTCTAAATGCTCTGTGCTTTGGAGTGCTGGTTGGTCCAATTAGCAGAATGTGCACAGCAGGGTTTGACGAGTCCTCTCCTCTTTTGTAGCAGGTATTTATTGCAAATGCCTTTTTTGCATCTATTTGTTGCATTTTAAAAGCAGAATTGTTCGGTGTGGGCTTTTTTTCTTGCAGGTGACTTAGCAGTCTTTACATGCTAAGATACGTTATTCCTGGTGATTGCTGTATGTTATGACTATAGGAAATGCCACATGTTTAAAAGTTGCCTACCAGTTGGTGTTATGGTCCCTGTTCTCATTTGCCTATAACTGTCACACTAACAAAGGAGATGGAACTCTCTTATGTC
This sequence comes from Ciconia boyciana, assembly GCF_034638445.1. Taxonomy (NCBI): domain Eukaryota; kingdom Metazoa; phylum Chordata; class Aves; order Ciconiiformes; family Ciconiidae; genus Ciconia; species Ciconia boyciana. The sequence continues at coordinate 19,532,787 of NC_132940.1, read as the reverse complement.
AGTGCTTGAACTTTTATGTTGCTGTTTGCTTGGGTTACAGGCAGTCACTGTGGTTCAGCAATCTCTGAGAACGAGGTCTTGGGGAAAGGTCAGTGGCTCTGTGCCCGTCTCTTGATGAAGCTGCAGTTCCCTCTCGTGGCACGTTGGGTGGGATGTCTTCCCTTCTCTCCACACTCCTGTTTGGAGGGTCCCCACAGAACTGCTTTGTCCTGAGGAGGGAAAAGCACCTGAAAGAGTTCATCCCTCTCAAGCTGCTCTTCTGAGCAGGGCACTTTGTTCCTTCACCTCCAAGTGTGTGAAGGGAAATGACACCTATACCTGGGTAGACTACGGAGTATGGACGTTCCTTAATGACCAGTTACCTCTACATCATGCTTGTACCTGCATGCCTGCGAGTGATGTCTGGTTGGCACCACTGGGTTTGCTGCAGTCCCTTCCTACAGCAAAGCAGGGACTCTCCACTATGTACCAGAGAATCGCTGTGCAGCTGGCTTCAGCTACAGACTTGAGGCTGGCACACAGACCAGAGGTCTTTTGACTCCTGCTGTGTTGGTGGTGGGTAAGAGTGTGGTACCTCTGCTGCTCTTTCATTGCTCCAGGACATTGGGATCAAGGCTGTAGCAAAGATCTTGGGTTTAGTATCAGGGTTCTACCTCTGTCCAACCTGCAAGACCTACTGCAAACTGTGAACCCACAATTCATGCAGGTTTGGTGCAGACTTTCAAGGTCTCTGCAGCTAAATTCCCTTAAGATGATTCCTTGCATTGAGGAGGCAGAGGTGAGAGCAGGAAAGCTACCTCCAGGGTCCCCCTCCTCCTCCCATGGCCTCAGGACACTGAGTGCCAGGGTGAGAAGGCTGGGACAAATCACAGGTGGAGGACTCCTGGAGCATAGGGGAGCAAGGGCAGGTTAAAATGAGGAGACTCTGAAATCTGGGGCAAGGACCCCGGAATTGGAAATGAGCAGGGACAGGATGTGTGCATGACTTGAGGGAGCTGGAGCTTGGAAGCTACAGTCATGCTGTAAAAGGAGCCTCATTGCCATACAACAGCTTTTCTACTAATGGGTTTAGGGGTTTCCCCCCAAGCAAAACTCGGCCAACACTTAATAAATGAACATGCTTATGGTTGCAAAGGCAGGTCTTGTGGAAATGCCGGCATTTTCAGTGCTGCTTGTGCACACCCATCACTATATGAGGTCTGACTGCAGGACCACAGGCTGCTCTCTATCCAGAGGAGACACTCTGGGCTGGCTTGCTTTGGGAGGACTCGAGACTGGATAACAAAGAAGGTGGTTTTTCTGTATGATCCCTGTCTCGTTGGCTGCAAAGGTTGATGGGTATGTAAGTGGGAAAGGCAGGAACTTTACAGGGTACCACTTCCTTCACGCGTGCAGTGGGAAGCTTAATGAGCAGTCATGCTGCTAATGAGCAGAGCAGCGCCACGCCACGGAGGCTTCGTAGCAGCTGGTGTGGTGCAGAGCCTGGTCTGACTCCGGGTTTGGAGGGGCTGCGTCATTTGTTACCGTCAGGTTGGACTTCTGCTCTGTCACAGAGTGACTGTGTCACCACTGTGGGCAATGTGTGCTCTGTACACCCAGCTCTGAAAACTGAGAATATCCCTAATGGCCAAATACGTGACACCCATTTGTGAGCATTAAGTGAGGACAAGAAAACTTGCAGTGAAATGTGGTGGAAGCCATTTCAGAAGACAAGAGTTTACCCCTAAGCATATTATGATGGAGGATGCATATCTTTTGGTGGGAAAATCATCCAGTTGAAGGATGTCTGTTTTACGTGTTAGGAGTGAATTATTGCACCAGTCGTGTCAGAACTGGAAAGTTCTCTTTAAGAAGTGGTGCGAACACCTACAAATACAGTGTTCTGTGATGGTAATAACACTGAAGATACTGTGCTGTATCTACCCTGTACTGCAGAAATAACAGATATACAGCAGCAATAAATTATCAAAACATATAATTAGGGATCCGTAGAACTGAGTGTTTCAGAGAATACTGCTTTCTAGAAGTAAGCATCTCTGAACTAATACCTAAATCTAAAGAGAAGTGATTTCTGAGTGCAGTCATGAATTATGCTGTTGTGAACAAGGCGTTAGTTAAACCGTCTCAATCTCTTTCATTCTTAGAGGCATGTTTTGCATAAACTAATGCAGAAGTCACACCTGTTAAAAAAATAAAAGAAATCCTTATGCACTAAATGACTACCCTGTATGTAGGACCTCATCACAACCTTACATATTGATAGAAATATCATTCTGTTAGTCCATTAGAAGTTTGAGGACATATTCTTATGCCTACACTCACAATTGCACCCACGTGTGGTTTCAGGAAGCCTGATGTAATAGATTAAGTGCTTTCTTGCCTATGGCTATTTTACTGGAAATCCTGGTAATGAAGACCTCAGAATAAGCATTTGTGTCAAAAAAAGCATGTTTTCAGTGCTTCCACCCTGGAAAGGGATGAAGTAAGGGTCTGTGTTTCTGTTCTATTATTGATTATTTATTTTAGTTCTCACTAGAGGACTAAGCTATTCTGTCTCAAAATGTCAAACCTTAACCTTTGTACAAACTTTCTGAAGTTCAGTCAGCTATGTGAAAATGGGCCACTGTGATTGAATAACATTAATGTGGAAATAGTTAACTCCCACACAACACTGTATTTCACCAGCTGCAACATGGCTTGCTCTGCAATGGTTTCACAGGTCTATGATGCTTGCGCTGATTTTGTGGTGTGGTTCTCCTATTTATAATTACAACTGTACTTAAAGAAACATCTGTACAGAGATAAGTAGTACATAATGTTGATACGTAGATGCAGATGCTAAAAACATAATGATACTTTTGTGCTAAGCATTTAGTATCCAGGCTGACTTCATACCATAGTATTCATCATTCCTTTCAGAGGCAGATTCTCATCCTACCACAGGCGCTTGCTTTCTTTTCTCCCAGGTGGGTCCTTCTGCATCTGGTTGTATTAAAATGCATTTGTGACCGTGTGATTCAGATCACTCTGTAACACTGACCTACCCTCCTTATCACCGTTCTGCTCCACACACTCGTATGTTCTCTGCCAATTCCACTGTTAAAGATTTCTGGCACTGCAGCTTCTTCCCCGCACCCCCTTCTCCTCCTCACTGTGAGCTGATCTGCTGCTCCCTCCTTATGTACCAAACCTCTGTTGCCATCCTTCTTCTCTTCCCTAAAACTCTGTTGATGTTTTCTCTCCTCTTATGCTTGTGCTCCTGAAGTTTCCACACAGCACCTGCTGCTGGCACTTCCTTATCCCTCTCTCTGAACAAGTGCTAGTCAGGGGCTCTAAGCTGGCAAGCCCAGCAAAAGCTGTTGGTTTGCTCTGGTACATACACACTGTATGTGCCTTGCCTGTTGTGCTGATGCAATTCACTGAATGAAAAATGCCTCCACACTGATGGTCTGGATTAAAAAAAAATAAAATACCCCCCCCCAACAAACCTCCCAAAACAATCCACCTACTGAGAAGCATTTTTCACCAAGAACTAATACTTACAATCTTTGCTCATAGTCAGCCTCATTTACTACTGGATTCCGCTTTGAAATTCATCAGCAAGCTGTTTTTCAATACACTTAATGTGTGTCCCTCTTATTTTTTTCCTCCCTAATAGAAGGGTTTATTTTTAGTAAGTATGCCTGGTAGAAAAAACCTCAAGATTTGCAATCTTACTAGTCTGTAAGAACAGCTTCCACCCACGCCCAACCCCCATGCATCTATTTCTTCCTTTGTGGCTCCAAATTAACCCAGAACTAGTGTCGGACCACTTGGCTTAGGCTGCCTTGGACCATCTCTCATACCCTTTTTCACCTTTTACTACTGGAAATATACTGATGTCCATTGCTGCTTTCAAATGTACTCCAGTTCTGCAAGACTCTTAAATAACATTAGTTGGTCTAGTCCATCCACATGTCACAGGAAAGGACAACATCCTCCTGGTTTCTTTCTCATGTAGCCTAGAATAGTCCACTGTCCCTGAGTGGCCACATTATCTTCCCCCAAGGTCAGTTTAAAGTCCTTGGGCTAACCCAGTGAGTTTATTGTTAGGTGGCTGCAATGAGCAGCACTGAGCCAGAGGACCTCAAACACTCTGTCCCTCAGCGCTCCTGTCCCATGCTCTCCAAACATCTCCTGTGTAGCTCTGTCCCAACCATTGGCTCCCCCTTACATCTGTAGCCTCATCTTGTCTTCTTCAATGGGCAGGAAGGTTATAAATAGACAAGAAGATAGACGAAGTGGCCCAGATTCCTCAAAGCCCTCAGCATTCACAACTGGGGCCAGAGCAAATGGCCTGCTTTTAGTTTCTTTTTATTTTAAAGTGCCTGGCCTCAACATGTTTAACCATGTTCAAAATCGAGTCTAAAGGTTGCAGCGGGTATAGCTACACACACGACCCAAATCTGGTGGTGAATATTTAAGAAAATCTGGCCCAATTCAGCTGTAACATTTCTGTTTGGTGTGGAGCCAAGTTTATAGTATCAGCAACATCAAGGCAAAGCAACAGATACAGAAAAATATGCTCAATTAACTTTTATTTTTATTTCCGCTCTGGGTAGGGTTAGGCAAAAGAGTAAGGGAGGTATTACAGCATGTGTCACTGAGAAGCAAGCAAATACATTTTGAATTTCAAATGCATGTTCTCCCTGAAAGGGATTTTCCTTTGCAAAATGGTGGGATGACAACTATCAATTTTGGTGAAAGCCATTTTAGTCCCCAGGCCATGACAGTGGGTACCAAGGAGCTCAGAGTCTATTTCTGGCTCTGCGTCTGACATAGCCCACGTGCCTGGATGAGTCACTCCACTCCACTCCCCTTTCACTTTCCTTTTCTGTGAAAAGGGGTTACCTACCTTTGGAAAATGCTTTGAAACTGATGATGAAACTTCTAATTGATAACCCTCTTTAAAAGAGTCCTCAAATGGCAAAGAGCTCACTTCGGTGCATGTAAATGTGCCATAAGAACACCATTAGCTCAGTCAAAAAAAGTAGCAACTAGAAACAAGCACGATCCTGTGTAATCACTGATCAGTTTGATCCATCTTCAGTGGTGAATTTGTAATCTTGGTCAAAGTTCTGAAACTAGACAATTTCTTATAACAATTACTTAAAACTAGGAATGCATCTCTTCTTTCAGCAATAAAATCTACCCCGAGGTTGCATTATGAAAGATAATGGCTTTTGATAGATAACAGCCTATAGAGATACAGGGGCTATTATGTGGGGATTCCTATATAGCAAGAAATTCTGAACAAAGCTGTTACTGCTCCTCATCACATTAGTTTTAAAAATAAATACTCTACTTCTACTAAGGAAAAATACATTTGAGCGTTCACATAGTCTAACCTACAACAAACAATTTGGGAAGACAAGTGAAAATGTACATTTTTGCAAACAAAAATTAATGGTGTAAAGTGTTAAAATGGCTGGATACGTTGATCATAATGAAATTTAACCCATCTTAAAATGAAAAGTGACTTTAAACTTGATTTTCTTTTTTCTCTTTTTCCTTTTCTGTGTGTTTAGAAATGTTGAAGTGAAACACACTGTCAATTTGGACACTTGATTTCAAGTTGAGAAATTAATCAAAACCAACCTTTTCCTGCAGAGGTTTCATTTTCAACCAAGCAGGCCTCTTCTGATTAAAGAAGTTGCATAAAAATTCTTAATCATCTCTGCACAGGAGCACTGCTGTAGCTGTTGGGTGATTCATATCTGTTTTAGAGACAAGTTTCATAATAATCTATAGATGCTGTTGTAAGAATCATTATATGAGTATCTTTGTCCATCCAGCAACAGTCGTGCGGCCCCGGGGCAGTGTTCTCCCAGCTTGAGAGCGGCCGCCTGTGTAAATGGGCACCAAACCAATGACATGCGTGAGCCTCTTTCAAGGAGTGAGGGGAGAGATGGCCAGTTTACCATCCTGTGCTGGCAAAAATGAGCCCTGCAGCAGGTTCCCTGCAGTGGCTCGGTGTGCGGATGGGAGGGTGGGAGGCACGAGGCAGCTCTCGCCGGGCAGTGCCATCCCTTTCTCTTCCCCTTGCGGGGTGCAGGGAACCAGCGTGAGGGGTGGGAAGCCCAGGGGTCTGCTGCTGTGGAAACTGAACTGTTGGGTGGGAGCTTTACATGGGCGGACAGAGGGCAGGTGGGAGGATGAGTGCCGGCTGTTGGAATTAGTGAAGGGATGAAGCGGAAAGGAATGGGCAGGCACTGGGATGGGAAGAATAGGAAAGATTTGGAAGAAGAGGGAATAGACAGGAACAGAGCAGAGAGAGGAAACAGGGTGGGGTGACTGTGACTCTGATGGCTGTGATACCCAGTTGTGAGTTTTTAGTTAAAAGGCTTTCAGTAGCACTAGGTATAGAAAAAACTTGATGAAGTGAGTATTATCTGGGAAATACTGAATTCAGTATTTTAAAAAGCCTGTGGCTCTTGGAAATTGTACTTTGCTAGCTCTCGGGCTGTAAGAGTGGATGCTCTTGGGCTAACCTGCAGGGAACTTCCTTCCTCCGTTTGTAAAGGAAATAGGGATGTGAAGATATGTATCTATGCTGTTGTGCTTTCCCCCACCATGCTTCTTAGTACTGGTGACTTTATCAGCTTTGCTTCAGGCATCATCTCTCTTGTATTCAAGGTTATCAGATAGAGATGAACTAGGAAAAAAAAATCCAGCTTTTGACTCAAACTCTTAAAATATAAATGATGTAACCCAGAATCCAGCATTATTCTTACACAGATCTTTACAGAAGATCAGCAGTCAAGTACCAAAACTGGAGGTCAATGTTTTACCTTTGAATCACCAGATTTAAAAAATGGATGTTCTTTCAGTGAAACCTCCACAACAGCATTATCTTACAGTTGCATACTGACAGAGAGCCTTCAAGGCAGCTAAATACACGTTTGTAGCTATGCTTTTAAATTTTAGCTTTTTTTTTTTTTTAATGCTATGACAAATTTTGAACTGTAGAGATAAGGTGACAGCATGCTGCAAAGTGTGAAGTGTGCTTGACAGTTTAATTAAGAAACCAGCTAGCTGGTCTTACATGTTTTTTCAGCATGAAAATGACCCCTTCTACTGCTTCTACATGTCATTCTTTGCAGGACAGTATAATGAGGCCTTTTAGATAACTCATAGCATTACTGCCAAGCCGAATGGTAACTATTTGGCACCTTAGCACTAGAGCATCGTGGGCCAAATCTTGTCCCACATCAGCCCCTGCAGGGGGGGGAGGGATGGCTTGCAGATAGGTGCTACAGCTGAAAGAGCTGTGGGTCCTGCTATAGCCTGCCCATAAAGACCTGGACAAATCTCTTCACTCCCCTGAGCTCAAATGGCCTTCTGTAACGTAGGGACCTGCTACAGCAAAGCGGTAGCTGTGCGCCTGCTTGCTCACGATGGGAGCTTTGCTCGGCTCCTGTCCAGCTCTCTGGTGCGCTCTCAGTGAGCAACACATGGGGGCTCTGACGCAGGGAGGCTCCGTGGTGCACAGAAACCACACGTTCCCAGTGAAGAGGCCTTGCTTACCCTAGTGTGTAACTCAACTAGCACGGGAACACCCGTGCTGCTTTTTGGCAAACGAGACCCATCTTGGACCCATAGCAAGGCTCCAGTTTAGCTCAAAGAGAGATAAAAACTCATCTTAACAAGAAAATATAAAGTGTTGTTCAAATTATTCTCTTCTTTCCGAGAGCAGCCTCCGCTTATAGAGTAAGTGAGCATAAAAACCAAAAGCATCAAATGGCATTTGCATTCTTAAGAAACAATGCCTGCACCGAGTTGAAAACGTTGCAGATTCATACTTTGGAAACAATTTGTGTGATTTCGTCTGTTTTTCTTCAAGCATGATTCTGTTTTTCTTTAGCACTGCTTTCTGCTTGGGGTGTGTGGTTTGACACTCAGCTTGTCAGTTTAGTATTTTGAGATTGTGAGTTTTTTGAAGAGGGCACATCTGTGGTTATAGAAGAAAAACAAGAAGCATCAGATGTTCAGTGCACAAAAAAGCATAGCTTGGGAGGATCTTAGAAATGAATAGTTAGCAGAGATGACATGTATTTGACCCAGAGCTGTTGAGGGCTAATGTAGTATCTGTAAAATCACTTATTTTCCAAGTTTTCAAATGCCCTCTGGAGAAATTATCTTAATAAGGAAGAAACACTTTAACTACATCTCTAGTTGTGAAATATTAAAATAAGCCAAGGATCTTAAGCAGCAAAAATATCCACTTTGCCTTTTTTTTTTTTTTTAATTTAGTGAGAGCCCACAGTTCAGAAAAAAAGAATGTATTCAGTAAAGCTTTTAAGTGAAGGGCTTCTCTTTAAAAAATGACAGCTTGTGATTCCTAAACAAGGTATATAATTACCAAGACAACAGTTTGCTCTCATTTGCATCAACAAGAGCTTTGTCATCAGAGCTTTAAGCAGTAAAACTACTGCCCTTTTAAGAACAGAAGGGAGTGTCAGGACTGCAGCTTCATCCCCCATGTTACTCCTTTAGACTACTCGGATACTGCAGCAAGGAATAGTTACGGCTGATGGACATTCAACCAGTCTTTGTGCAAGAAGGACTACAGTCACATTGCAGAGGGGTGAAGGCTTAGGCAGGTTCCTGTGTAAAAGTGAACTGGATGTAAAACTTGCTAAAAGATCAACAGCCAAGGGGGTTTACAGCAGTGTCTGCCTTTGTTAAAATGCAATGATTATTCTAGTTTAACCAACTGCATTGTTAGCAAAAGAAAAATATTTTCAAACTTAATTTTTAATCTTTCTCTCCTGTGCTGATATGAATTCACCCTCTTTTCTGGCTATGCAGGTAAATATACTATACCAATACAACTTTGCTTGCACTGTCTCAGTGAAGTATTTTTAATGTATTGCATAGTCATTCCTGCTTCGAGACCGCATCTTCAATTTGAAACAACCAGGTTTTTTTTGCACAAGAAGTGCAGTATTCTGAAGTTACCTTCTAACACAGAATTCCTAAATGAGGTTTTAACATGTCAAGTGCCAAAGTAACATACCTATACTTTGAACTACAGCCAGCCTTGCTCAATCAGTACTAGCCACAGACTTGTAGCCATTTATTCTATTTGTTAAATCAACAAATCGGAAGTGTCTGCAAGAGGCTTTCTCCTGACTGTGGATAGCGCTTGCAATATTGAGATGTTTACGGAAAATCCTGCTTAGTGGCGAATCCTGATTAGGAAATGTTATCATTTTTTTGCATAATAGGTGAGATAGACATGCCTAACATATGGTTGCTATAAAATACCTTAGATGAGTCAGATCTTAGCTGGCAGCTGCAAACAGGGTTGTTCTGGCTTCTTAGATAATACTAACAATTATGATCTTCTTTGTTACTTAACTACTGTACTGTTAAATTATATTAACCTGATTTGTAGACACTCCCATTTGAGTAGAACAAAAAGGCAAGACCTTGACGTAAATCCTGATCTGAGTGTTTGCAGCTTATTAAAGCTGTATCCAAAGTCCTTCAAACTATCTGTAGTGATGACTAACCAAATTGTAGGACTCTCCAGGAAGCTGCTGCTGTCCCACTATATGTTCAATTCAGTTACACATCCCATGAAATTTAAGAGGCTAAAAAGTGCCAGAAATGGCATTGATTTGATGTGGCTTGCAATGATGCAGGATGTACCAGTCAGTAGCCCCACTGGCTTTGTTCTCTGATCTTTGCATGCAGCTCCTGCACGTAATCACAGCATGCAAAAATGTACTACAGACTTTGCCTTTAAAGTATAGGCTACCAAAGCATTCTGGGGACTGAATTCTAAGGGGAGGATTTTTCACAGTGGCAAGATGCAACTGCTTTACGATCACCAATGCGTCAGCTCTAGTCTGTTCTTGGAGAAGGGTCTCATTAGGGAGCTGTTGTCTTGGGGTAACTGCAGGATAGTACAGTAAAACCAACAAGCAGGTGGAAGTGATCTGAAGTGTTACAAGGGCCAAACTTCCTGCATTATTCTGATTGATAAGCTTTCCTAAGTCTAGGACTTAAGTCTGCACATTCAACTATGGTGGCAAAGACAGTGGGAAGATAAACCTGGCTCACAGATTTCAGAAACACTGGTCAGAAAGTTGGTGGCCTTTGTTCCTGGCCCTTCCAGCTTTGCTGCTACTGTTAATGCTGCCCCAAACATGATGCTGTACTATTTTGAGGAGGATGCCCAAAAAGTATCTCACAATATTGCCCACTTTCCAGGGCAAGAACAGTTTAAAAAGGCTTGTGCTTGTTTCTTACCTTTCTTCTTGCTAATTATTACTCTTTTTGGCTAGTCTTGTCTATTTTTTCAGAACTCCAGTTTGCCTTTCTCCTTGCTCTACAGCTGCACGCAACCAAGGGGGAATGACACATGTCCAGATCAGCCACTGAGGCAACGTATGCTTTCACTTGCTTTTTGAAACCTGAGTGCTCAAATGAGAGCTACTTGAAGACATAGGTTTCCAGCTCTCTCCCCCTGCCTCACCAAATCCTGTTTAGCACCACAAATGCCACAGTTCTACATCGTCTTTCAGGCAGCCCGTCTCCCAAAGCACTGTCTGCAGTCTGTGCAGAGAAGTGGTTCTAAGATGAACAGTCACAAAAAGAAAGCTCACAAAAGTCTCTAGCAGTATTGCTTTCTGTCTTTGCTAATGGAAGGCACACCCGCTTCCTCTGACTCTAAACAGAGGACGACTGGCTGTCAGGTGGTAGAGATAAGCAGTTGAGAAACAGAGGTCTTCATAGGTGCCTAGCCCTGCCTTGTATAACATCTGCCGCTTATGGAAGCTTAAGACTTGCCAAAGGGAGGCTGATTCTGTGCTTTCAATATTTAATGCTCATTGGAAATTACAGTTCAGCATTACCTGCTACCCCAGTGAGATCAAGCTAAACCCCACCCACAGTATTGGATGTTCATAAGCAATTGCAGAAATAAACAGTAAGTATGGAAAGCTTAGAAGCAAATTGTAGAACTAGTGTGTAACCTCCTGGACATACTTTCAACACACTGGTATTATTTTTTTTCCTAAAGACTGCCACTCACTTTAATTCTTTTGGTTTTAACTCTTACAGGTTAAGAAAAAAAATCTGTGTGAAGTAGTAACAATCAAAATAACCAAACAATAGGATTAGACTGCTTAGAAACTTCCCACTTTGCATGGGCAGGTCCCCATTCAGTTTTGTGCCACACTTTATTACTAAATAAATTACTCCAGGGAGAGCCAGTCTACTATGGTCAAAGTTCTCAGCTGACTTTTCTGCTTGCTTTCTACCACCAGGGAATAGGGGCAGAGGCATTAACACCACCCACTTCATGCACTGCACTAAGGTATGATTTGGAGAACCTAAATTTAAGAGCATCGGTTCTCTCTCTGAAGTAAATGGAGACAGGCAGGTACCTAAGGTTGGATGCCTAAATTTAGAAGGTGTGAATACTGTTTTCCCCTTCTGTCTTCCTTTTTCTTCTCTCTGATGTGTTAGTTCTTTTCTCTCCAGCAGTTAAAGGTCAGCTGAGACTTAATGTCCAGCTGAGCTGCTCATCCCCTCTTGCATTTTGTAGAGTCCAGATTCTCTCAAACTAGTGAGAGAAGGGTAGAACATGCAGGTTCAACACCAAGATTCACAGGACCGTTATTTCCTCCCCAAATCACAACATATACCTCACTTTTAAACTACTCACTGAGGCTGAAGAGTGAAACTACACATGAATCTTCTATGTGTTGTGTGGACACAGCCTTTGAGGCCCCAGGTGTATCTCATGTATGTAACCATGCTCTTTGTTGGTCCCTGTATCACTCTGTAAAGACAGGGTAGATGTAACTTTCCGGTCCTGGGTTTAGACAGCAGCACAGCCATGTCAGTTATGCTGCTCTAGATTTACTAAGGCATTTTTTTGTTTTGATAGTCTTCAATGAAATAAATCAAGCTCTCTCCTGCTTGTTTTTATGTAGAATTTTGCATTACCATATATAAGCATAACATGATTTGCAAACTTTACAAAGATGCAGGGTAATCTCTTTCAATACCTGATAATTTGCAGGTTACATTATGACTTGCCCACTTTCCTGAAATAGTTATTATCAAGCAAAACACTCTGAATCCCCTTCTTCCCTCCAAAACCCAAGAAAAATCAGCAAGCTTCGTCAATGGGCGCAAAGAATCGAACAGCACCAGTGAAGGCTTCTGCGCTAGGCAATTCAGTATTACAGAGTGCAGTACTTACACTGACAGTATTTACAGGACTGTGAACTGAACTTTGGTGTGAAAATAGACACAAAAACTTTTCCTCCATCCTCTTTGGCCAGCACAAAGACTTCTTTGAGTAACTTTGAACAATTTGACTTTGCCTGTATATGTGGTTTTATTAACACTGTTCTCTTCCTGAGATTACTTCATTACATCTATAGAAAACTCAGTAAGAAATCCATATCTGCACTATGCAGGTATATGTCACACAATCCTCCTTTGATGCTGAGAAGCTGTAACAGCATGAAGCAGGCTTTGCTTTAAGCTTTAAACTAAAGCTTGTTCTATTCTTTACTATATCCATTACATATGTCGGGGGGGGGGAGGGGGGGAAGCACTGTAGAAGTCTGGTTTCCCCCCTGCTATTAAAAGAAACACATCATACCATATTTGCCCTGCTACAGGTCCACTGCCAGACAGGCTTGGATGCTTGCACGGTCACAGCAATGGACTTCTATGACTTGATGATCCTTATGATCTAAGCAGCTGATGGCTTTACCAAGCTCATGCCCCTTTCATAGAGCTGTTCAGCAACAGAGGATTATGTCCCATCTACCCTAAGCCCCAGATCCATAATGTCCCTACATGTCTGCAGCTCACAAGTAAGTCACTAAAATTTAGCATATTTGAGATAAGGCTCAAACCTCGGCACTGAACTGAGTGTCAACTGTTCTCATCTGCTCAACTAACATAGGAAGGAAAAACAGTAAGCACAGCAGCAAGGCCACAAGGAAACAATCTGCCTGCAAACATAACCAAAATGAGAAGGGGAGGGGAAGGGGGGGAAGAAGGAGAAAAAAAAAAAAAAAAAAAAAAAAGACTGAGCTAAAGTCTGTTAAAGGACAGATAGTTGTGGCAGAAATTAGCTTTAAGCTCATAAATGAGGTCTAGATTTGAACATTTCTAAGCAGTTAAGCTGTTACAAAACATGCTCATAAGAAAACTACACAGATGAACTTAATTTTTTGTGCTTGTACAACCAGTTAAGGCTGATAGGCTGTAAACTCATCTCAGAAGGATCTTTCGTACTTTCTCCTACTCAAAAGTAATGGGTATATGTATACTTTCTGCATTTATTTACACGTTGTTTTACTCGCGTCTAAGGGAGATGAAATTGTTAAAGGTAAGTGAAGAATATCCCTTCAGGGCATTTCCAGCATATTATAGAAGTCTTTTTTCTGGACTGGTGAGTGGTCATGGCAGGAGAAAGGTTATTCTGTTCTCTTAGGGCAAGGAAAAGAATGAGTGAGCTTACTACACAGCAGCCAAGGAGGAGATGCAAAAATCCTGGAAGCTTACTTTTTTGAGGTGCTAAGGCACACAGTAAAAGCAGCTACAGTGATAAAGAGGTCTTTGGGGCTGTAACCTATTCACTTTTATTACAAGATCATATGTTTCCTACACACTAAGTGCTGAAGACCAAGCCTAAAAATAACTAACAAAAAAATCACACTACTAAACTGACAGGAAGTGTAAAAACTTTCCAAATGAGAGCCATCGAACCTGATGAAACACAGTCATATTCCCAGTATGATGTGCATTTGTAATGCCTTCTAGGTGTACTCAGTATAGCAACATTGTCATGGTGTAGTCGTAATCTTTATGCTCCGAGGTAAACATGGAACAGAACAATGGCTTGCTCAGAATCTACAGTGAACTACTATCTAAAAATAGTAATATATTTAACTTCCAAAATCAGAAGCAGATAGATATAAATTCAGGGTTTAAGTTTTGCTCAAAGTATCATACCTATTACTCAGTCTTCTGTAAGCTTATCTTTTGGTGAGGTCTTGGTCCCTTCTCTTCTTTGCATACATATCAAGTAAAAAGTTTTCCATCATGGTACAAAACCAATGTACCTTCTATCCAGATTACATCATGCATTCTTATGAATTTGACATCAGACATGCTCTGATCACGATGGGTATTTTTTTCCTATTGCATACTTAGAAAAAAGCATAGCTTTAACTCTGCATTAAAGGTTTTCCTCATTCTAAATTGTTGCTTTTACAAGTTATACTGAACATAACTTTCCATTACAAGGTAAGTTAGGAAAAGTCAAGCATCACCTAAATAAACTCTACCGCATAGTGAAGCTTCTAGGGAAAAGCTGCATGGGCTTCTGTGTATCAGGGGCAATCAACAGGTTTATCCTGATTATCATGAAGGAACCACACAGCAATAAACTAATTAAGTGCAGAGTTCCCTTTTGGTGTCCAATTACAGAAACAAAACAAAGGAATAAACTCTGTTTTTTAAATGGAGTTGCTATGTAGCAGCCCTGGTAAGTCTTGCTTCAGCCTTAACTAGTGCTGGCATTTGCTGCAGACTAAGCACTGTCAGTTACAACTTTCTTCTCAAGTCTCTCAAAGGACAGCATCCTATGAACTGAGAACTATGCAATAAACCACATTATAGAATCATTAAGAATTACTAGTGGATTAGTTTTAAATTGCATTTTATAATCAGTGAAAGAAGCAAGTCTAAACACACTCAGTCTAAACAACACAACTCTTTTAAATGAAATGACTACTGAAAGCAAAAAATTAAGTTTTTAGTTATTAAAATATATTTTAAAGTCCAAATTAGTGACAATTAGAGGCTGTTTGAAAATAACTTTTATGCAAGTTCAAAGCCCACCCCTTTTCTTAGAAGCAGCAAGATAAACAGGCTCTAGATCAGACATCTTTGTGTACTGTCGTCATCATTCTTAAAGGTTACTGCTCCATGCATTGGGTCAACTGGCAGAATGTCAGCAGCAGTGTTCTTAACACTCCAGGCTAATATGCCTTTTTTTTCCCCTCTCTTTTCCCAATTCCTGTATACAAATTTTGGCCAAAAATTTCCAAAGCAAGAAAAAAAACCAATCCAAATTCCTTTCTACTGCTTTTAAACAGTTTTCAGATGATCCACATTTTAACTAGTCTTCATGCATACCTTGAACAACTGCCATTATAGTCAGCTTCTCCACAAGACTTCAAAATTCTTATTCATAGGAAGGAAATGAAAAAGCAGAAGTGCAGGAAGTACAATTAATACTAAATTTCATTTTTCATTTAAGAAAAGTTCCAACAATTCAAGGTGTTCTTTTGTCCTCTATGCCACTATTTCAGATAAGATGATCACCTTATTCTGTGGGGAACAAAGGAGTGAGATCAGTAATGTTAATACACTAATTACTTAGATACTATAATGCTATATTCATCAGATCAGTTGAATGTGATCAGCTTCAATAAGGTATTTGCTCTTAAATTTTTCAGCCTACCCAGAATGCAAAATGTAATCTCAATATTATGCAAAAAAAATGGCTTTTAGCTTAATTTTATATCACAAAGACTGACCATAATTTCATTTTAATAACAAAAAAACCCCACTGAGACTTAGCCATTGTAGCCACACAGAAATTTTTTTTTATAAGTTGTAGTAGAATTTGAGTAAAAATTCCTCCCAAAATTGCAGTAAACCAACTGTATATTCTCAAAAGATTAAAGTGATAAGTTAGCAGCTGACATTTACTGGAAGTGACAAAAAGATGACACTCATTTCCATACCATATATACTTCTTTACTTTAAAATGTACTTTACACATTTTCTACTCTGGCTGATACGATCTGTAGTTACTGTGCATACTTACAAAATGCTGAAAATTAAAACCATTGTTATCTGGCTTAGTTTTGTGACATGCAAAATGGCTTAAAATTGACTGACCATTCAAGCAGGCAGTCCTTTCTAAATATTCTTGTTAAACTTTCCAGATCTTCATTTCTGAAATGCAGTTCTTCCAGCAATGTAGTCAGGAACTGTGTGTACATTGGGCTTGTCTGAGTATTCTTGAAAAGAGGAGTAATTTGTGACAATCTGGGAAAAAAAAAAAAAATTCATACAGAAAAGCGACTTCAGCATCAGATGTTAAAAAAAAAAAGCAAAGCTTGTGAGTTCGAACAACTGTATTGAACAAAGGTAGTTTATAACGTCACACTTGATTCATTACAGTACATAAGATTGTATGTATTATACACAATGACCAGTACCAAAATATGAATTTTTATTGAGATGTAGTGAAACTAAAAAAAAAAATCTACTTAGAAAAAAATGGGCTAGTAGTTTGTATGCCTCTAATCAGTTGTATATTGATGTTATATAATGTAGACAAACAAAATTCAGAACAAAATGCAAAATGTTATATAATTACACATAAAAAAAGAAAGATATCAGTCATTATTTTCTTCTTTACCAAAAAGCTCCTAAACATTCACACTGTAAAAGCTGTATAGTGCTTTGTATGAGTGAAATATAGAAGGGCTATACAATTCTGT
Organism: Ciconia boyciana; assembly: GCF_034638445.1. Classification (NCBI taxonomy): domain Eukaryota; kingdom Metazoa; phylum Chordata; class Aves; order Ciconiiformes; family Ciconiidae; genus Ciconia; species Ciconia boyciana. The sequence goes on along the minus strand of NC_132940.1, from coordinate 19,516,186 downwards.
CTTAAAGTAACCAAGAAGAATATTTTAACTACAAATTATTAACAGGGCTCCTTGACAGAAGTTGTACTTAACTGGTAAGTCACACACTGTCAAACTTCATAAAGACATTCAAGAGGGTCACTTACTTGGACGATTCTCCCCCTGTTCTATATGCCATAAAACACATAGTATGTCAAAATAGCAAACGCATTTTGCTTTAAGCTGAGATTTCTCCAAACACATAGAAGCCTCTAATAGAGACATTTTGGATTATTATTAATTTTACTTGATGCATGTAGGCATGAGACATCAATTAAATTCTCAAACCGTGGAGCAATTTGAGTAAGTAATCAGAGCAATTTGATTTCTTAGTTTTGACAGTCTGTACCTTAAAGCAGTTTAAATTATACTTCTTACACACTGAACTGTTTAAAAAATAGGCTATAAGAAAGCTGGACAAAACTTGAACAAAGCTAATTTAATCTTGAGAAGTTTTTATACAGGATACTAAACTTCAGTTTTAAAGCTGACACTATAGCAAAGATTTGCTATAGTGAAACTATTTTCTGTTTTGGTAACAAAATTAAGTGCTTAAAGTCTCAAAGTGCCTGCAGTCTTAGAGTGCTTCAGAAAAATAAGAGAATCAAAGTGGGGGGCGAGAGGGAGGAAATTATATTTCTGAATTCAGCTCATAAAGTTTAGCTTTAAAATTCAAACAATACTTGGCCTTTCAAAATTTGCTATTTAGCAACAACATTTTACAGAAAATCTTCCTTTTGGGCCTCATTTTCTGAACTGCTGAATAGATGGGAGTTCATCCAGTTTCCACTGATTTTAAAAATTACAATGAATGGGAGCTGAAAGTAGTTGCCAGCTAGGAGAATAAAGTATATACATGAGAACAGACAATGGAAATAAATAGGGCATTAGTACAGAGAATGTTATTTGTCATCTGAAATAATGGATACTGCAAGGCATGCATTACTGTATATTGCATTTAGTTCCAGAATCAACAAGAACAGCAACGGAAGGCATAATCTTCAAAGGATCCAAAACCAAACATGCATAGTGCTGCTGCTAAAATGCATTCCTCAGTTTGGAAGGAGCTATCACCATGCAGATCATCTACATATATAATATCTGTATGGAGATGAGGTGAAATGTCGAGCTGTCAGTTTTCATTTGTGCTTTAATTTTATCCAAATCTATTTTTATCCTAAAATCCTTTCTTTTTCCCATAATTCTATTGCAAAATATTGCAAAGGTAGTAATAGCTGAATCGACTCCCTAAGCACAAATATTTTTTTTAAAAAAATCTTTAATAAACAAAATCAAGTATTAAAGCTTATGCTGAATGTTAAGTAACTTCAACACCAAACGTTACTGACAAGATCACTTAACAAGATTTAATCTCAAATACTGTATTTAGAGAAATAGTGCCATTGACACCATATAGGAAAGAGTTATTTTAGAATTTGTTTGTGAAATGATGTACTTTTAATAAGAAACTCAAGGTAGTCTACAGCTTCCTAAAAACTTCCCAGCTCCGAAAGCCTTTAAATGAGTAACAACTGAGATCAATCTCCCTGCAGTTGTTGGTATTAAGACCATCTCCACCTGAAGAAAGCTGCATATAAAAGAAGATTCTTTTAAATTAAGCAAAAATAGTGATAGAACACAAAGAAAGGATCTTACAAGACATGGTAAATAGAGTCCCTTAATACAAAAATAAATTTACAAGAAATTTTGATTAATAGACTTTTAATGAGTTAAATTATTTTCCATTTCTTTTTGGATTCCATTTCAATATGTACCTTTAGCTAAATATTTCAACTATCAAACACTGACACTTGGTGAGAAGGACTTTAAGAGATGTTCAAAGTAAGGACATGGTGTGGAAAGAAACACACTTATGCACAAACTCTGCTATATAAACCCTCCCACAAAAGAGAAGAATTCACAGTTGGATTTGTGATTTTTGGACTGAGGCCACTAGGTTTTGTAATGTACTTCATGACAGACAAGACTGAGTTGTTTCTTTCCTGGTGATAAGTATAGCAGTTACTATTTAAACTGGTAAAACAGAGTGCCTCTGCCCAGGGTTGACAATCTGGACATTGGTTTTTGCATCATGATGCTTTATCAGCAGGAGAGCAGAGGAAGTGCTGATAGAGGATCAGAGTGACCATTTCAGAGTGTTAGTCTGGAGACAAGGATAGTGGGAGAAAGACCTGGAGATGCATTATTACTAGTCTTCAGTTCACCCTTCTCAGGATTAAGTAGATTATATATGAAAAGATACTGGTGGCATAAACAGTCATGACTTCCTGAGTGCTGGTGCCAGGCGGCTGTAACATTGCGAAACACCCTCCTGGCAATGTTGTAGATTTACATGCATTTTTAGCTGAATTTTCTTCCTCCCGTCTTGGGCTTAAGAGGACGTTAATAAGGACGTTATTTTTCAAAAAGAGCAGAAAATTCGTGCAGTTTTAAGTAATATTCTAAAACTAAAATCTTCATGCCATGAAGCTCACATGCTAAGCAGTCTATTTTTTTTTTTTTTTTTGGAACTGCAGTCTGTGATATAATATAGTTTCATGAATTACAAACATGTCCTAACTATCAGACCCTGTTTAAGACACTCTTTTTAAAGAGTAGCTATTATAGCCCACACTAAGAAAGAAAACGGTATTGCTATTGTCAGAGAAACTGCCAGGTGTTAAATATTGAGAAATGAAGTTAAAAAAAGAAAAGATGTTTTAGCTGTGGATCAATTTTTTTTCCTTACCTGAACTTTGTTTAAAAATTAATTAAGCTACTAATTATCTGATAAGCAGGAGACTAAATCAAAAAGTAATTTCAGAGAGGCATGTGTAAGTTTCTAGCAATTAGTTAAAAATTGCGTCTAGATGGGACGTGTTAAACACTATGAATATTTGTACAAACTCTTTAATCTTGGAAAACTGTGTCCTTTTGGCATTTAAAAGATGCTTTAACTTGTCATTTGAAAAGCAGTTATCATCGAGTACTTTTCTACTTTTCAGTGGCTGTTGGAACAGAAGCAGAAGCTTTTGTCTGCAAAAGAAGCTAGCACAAGTTGCTAGTTTGCAACTGAGTGCAAGTTCCATGCTCTAAGTAACACTGGTCCAATGTATATGCGAGGTACTACACAAGAGAGCATTTAAGGGCTGTGCTCTCATCCATGCATGAAAAGCTAACTGAATTAAACCATAGTTGTATGCAAATAAGCCAGAACAGTATTTGGAATCAATATCTTCAAGTCACTGAGAGCTGCAATGACCCTATCTCTGAAGAAACTATCGTGACTGATTGAATTTAATGATACAAAGGATTTCAGTTGAAGGATCATGGAACTGCCTCAAAACTCTGCAGCATCTTCAAAAGATGTAGAATATAAACAGGAAATAGGATACTTGGGACCACAATAATAACAAGTGGCTACTGCAATGAAAAGAAAAATATAAATTCTGCTTTTCTGTTACTTCTTTCACATGTTGCAGCATTAATGTGGAACAAACTTTTGTGAATAAAGTCAAATAAATATACGAAAAGCTAAAGGATTAAGTGATTTTAAAACAATCACCGACAGAAGCACACAAACATAAATGTTACTGTCCAAAGTTATACACCCATGCTTCAAAGGCTTGCCTTCAGCACACTCGTTAAAAGGAAACGTTCATGCTCAGTTCATGGAAAAGTAGTACAGTATATATCAGACTTCATGAAACAGTGTCGTTTCCTGCACACCCACTTACACCATATGGTAAACAGGTCTTTGTAAAGTTTAAAAAGTGTTAAAAATGTCAAACTGTGTCTGATTGATAAAATTCATATTTGCTGGCTATTCCACATATGTTATATATTCAAGAAAAAAAAAAAGTGAAATTCATGTGAAGACCAAGCTATTATTATCAAGCTATTAAATGACATCTGGCTACCGCAAAATGTTTACATAGCTCCAGTGCTTCAACTCAAGACCCAAGCTTCCTATGAATTAGTTGCCTTACAAAATCATTTGACAAGTATATTTAGGAGTTTAACCTAAATTAAAATATTTTTAGAAGTCAGTCACATTATATGGAGTAAATTTCATTGCTTGATATTGTAGTGTGCACAACTCATTCTTAGATCTATGCATACCTTAACCAAGACAGCTGAATACATTCAGAAAAGATGATGGCGGAGTAATATTTTTATGTAGTTAAAAGCACTAATGGGCACTTCCTATCCAAAGGTGTGAATATCCTTTTTAAAAAAAACCTAATTGTACAGGACCATCCTCCCCTCAGATAGTGGACCTCACGAAAACCTTTCTGGACTTTTTGTTTAAGATGAATTCTGTGATCCCCTTTGAAAAAAGTTAAATTTTCAAAGCCACCACTGTGATATCAGCCAGTTACAGCTCTCTGAAACAGACGCCTGAAAACAGGGGTAAGAACACAACCACCTAAGTTGGGTTCCTTTCCGTTCCCCAAAATTGGTCACTCAAAATTACACAAAAAGCGTTGAGAATTCAAGTGCACATAAATTTACTCAATATCATGCAAAGCACTTGCATACTCACCAAGAAAAGCCATACGCTTATTCTGAAAAGAATAATAATAAGCTCCTCCTAGAAAAAGCTAAGTATTGCCAGTCTTCCTAACTTTTTCTAATGGCAGAGGCTTATAAAAATAAAAGCCACTGATCATGGCAGAAACCATGGATCAGAGCACAATTATTTCAGCTCATTACTTTGTTTGGCATGCTTGGAACTTGAACAAGAACAGAATTATAAAGCAGAATGACGGAACAGGCAAGCATCACCTGTCCTTCCACAGAAAGCTTTGAAAAATAGGATATAGACATTTTTGCCAGTTATAGGCATTTGAGCACCATAAGTAAGACTCTTAACATAACCATCACAACATAAAAGTTTTTTCTTTTTAATTCTCTCAGTTTCTTTCTACCTTTTGTTTTAGGCACTTACGACTTAATTTTTTAAGATCATCACAACCAGGATACCTGATAACTATTCTTCTATCAGAATGACAGAGTAGCACTAATGATCACAGAATTTTCTTGAACACTCACTTCAGAACATGGAAATGAAGCAAGAGCTGGCAGCAACTATAGGCAGCACTTCTTTTTTCCTTCCCCAACAAAAACACAGACACAGACCTCCGCATATGTGCCACAGGAAGGGTGCCAACAAGCCTCTGATCGAGGTGCCATCAATAGACTCTTGCTAAGGGTCCCTACCTGCAAGGAAGTCCAATGCATTTTTTGCTGTCTTTGGACAGTCATAAACTGGACTACGGCTATCAGCAATCTAGTCCTCTCACCCCACAAGCATTTCAGTGCATGTTACATGACCTTCAGCTATGTACACTTAACAAAGAGTAAAAGTGCTTACAAGCCTCTAACATCAGTTCGGGTGATGTAACATAGCTATTAAAGGTTCTGAGAGATCAACCAGCCATTCCAGCAATGTGCCGTTAACACTATGCTAAAGCATATTTGCTCCATTGCTATGACAAAGTCATGTCACATTGTTAACAAGGACTGATTTAGGAGAAACAATGCTAAAAATCATGAAGAAACATAACCATGCAGGAAACACTCTGTGGAGTGCCATTGATCATTACCTGCCAACTACTACAGTAAAGCATTAAACAGAATAGAAAAACCCTTTATACTAAAAGTCTTCCAGGGTATTGCCAATATTCAGACACAAATGAAAAACATTTTAATGCAAACTCTACATCAAAGTGTGTTGCTGGGATTTGGCAAGGACTGGTTAGCGATCCAGTGCTGCTCTTGTGTGTGTGGTCAAATGGCCCTGAAAGCAGAGCAGCTTATTGAAGTCTAAGTCTTTAGTTCAAAAGCAGGGAATACCACCATTGTGTGCACTACAGATAATGGAAATTAATTTGGAAGTCTGTCAAATTTCCATTCAAAACTCACACTTGCAAGACTATTACGAGTCAATTCCGGATTTGGAAAAACAGTGTCATGAATGTAGGACAGCCCATCTTTATGCACAATTAATTAGTACTTAGAAGAATTAAGTTACAAGGCCATAAAAGCACAAGATTTCCAGCTTTCCCCCCTCCACAATTTTTTTTGTAAACATTTGTGACAGTATTGCCTAAATATCAACTGCTTTTGAGATTTACAAGGAGTATTAACACACTCTTTTTCCCAGCTCTGTGCCTACCATTGAGTTGAAATCATGAGGGAAATCATCTCTGATTGCTTCTACAAGGTATAAAGGATTGGAACGGTACTGCATGGATCAAAACAAACCATATGCAGCAATGTCAGCTGGCAAGTGGTAGGAGAGGGATTGTTTTTCAACCTGACCCTGGGGAAGACTGGTGAAAAGGCGCTCCACTGAGAAGCCCAGAACAAGCCCTTCTGCACTAGACAGGTGGATGGCCAAGCTGAACATATTGTACCACTTCTTGGACCAAAGGCGGGTTATAGGACAATACCAAAGAGGATGCCATTACTTAGACAGGAGCCCCTAAAGTTGTTTCAGTAATACAAGGTACTTTAATTTCATCAACAGCCCAGGACTCCTTAAGCAGCTGCCTACGGTAAATTTCCTACTCCTTGCATTGCACATAGAAGAGAGAGCACAAAACCCCATCCACAGATTTAAATAAACTTTTGAGCAGATTTATAAGAACTGAATGTTAGTATGATACTGCAGGTCATTCTCAGTAATAGTTGATCTCATTTAGTGTTAAAAATCCTCTAGAAATACACAAAGCCATGTTAAATGAATGAATGGGGACAATCATACCATTATAATGTGTTCTACTGTGTCAACACACAAGGGCTAGGGTGTTTTGGATTTCTGGGGTTTTTTTTCCTTTTAAAAATACTTCAAATATATTTGCACTACTCTTATATTACAGGTTTGATGGGCTTAGCAATGCAATAAAATGTTATTAATCAGAAATGCCATTCTTTTAATGCAGCAGTTTTATAGAACACAGTCTTAGATTACATTTTAATTATGTTCCTATGAACGAAGTCTCCAACACAACTGATTAAACAAAAGTAATTGTTTTGTAAGACAAATGGCTAGACTGAGTCAATACAACAAGTGTTACAGATCAGCAATTCAGCTCATTGAAATAGATGTGCATTGCAGACTGTAGACCATCTGCCTGTACATATAACTGAAGTGTCGCCGATGTATCAATCCCTTAATAATAGTGCTTCAGTTGATGGGGTGAACCGAAACACTTGCCGTGCTCATCCATTTCACGAACCTCTACCAAAAGGTGCTCAGACAGTTTGACAGAGTAAGTCAAAGCAGCACTGTAATTCTGAATGTTCTTCACAATGTATCGACTGCTTGCTTAATTTGAGGTGGAGTCCCTCACTTACCAGTATATCACTGGATACAGTACACTTGTCTAGGGACAGCCATTTTGTTAGTAAAGTACCTTAAGTCACAGCAGGGATTTCCACAGGCCTTAAAGCATAATGCATCCCATCAGGCAAATGTTACTATCAGACAGAAAGCTGATCTGAAGCACAACGTGAGTGTAGTTGTAAGTTAAAGATGCAACACCAGGGAGCTTAAAAAAATTGTAACCTTTGGTATAATTAAGTGGTTGCACAATCATACTGTTTTAACATACACTCAGAAATTAGAAAACAATTACAGCCTCAACTTATGTAATTTAGCTGTTACACTCACAGTTTCAGTTAAAAAACCCCACTTGTTTCTTATAACTTTAGTTTAGGCATGATTTAAAAAGCTCAACATTTAAAAAAACCCTTAAAAGCAAAAGACTGTCTCTAGAGTGAACATTTTCCATTAGAACACATTAATATTTGACAGACAATCTTGAACTGGAAGCATCTAACTTACAAACAAGATGCAGAAGTATTTAAATATATCTCTGGAATTCAGCCTTCTTTTAAACAAAACGATACTAGTGCTAAAAAAAAAGGAATCATGATCAGTGTCATTTGCAACTCTGAAATTAAAGCAACCTCTAATTTGGGGCCCTTTGTTAGCATATCCTATCGGTCAAAGAGGGAAGTCAGTATTTAGGGGCAGTTTTCTTTAATTTCCCCGAATTTATTCCTATACTCTAGTTTCTTAATGAAAGATAAAACACTCTAAAGCCCACAGTGTTGAATGATAACAACTGGCAGAAATAAATAGGCAATTTTCTTACTGAGGGGAAAAAAGCTACTTCTGGTCTAGTTTTAAATACAGCCTGAAGATCCTATTCTCATCATAAAGACAAGAATTTTGTAGCTAAAGTGCAACTTATGTTTTATTTATTATTTAACTTCCTTTCATTATTGTGTACTGAGTTGTCCACAGAATCCAGCACAGACTTTAATCCTCTGATGGCAACAGAAACTAAATTATTCATAGTTTAAAATTTTTGTCCACTACATTTAAATCAATGCTACAAACACTGATTCAAAATCAACAACTGGAATTCCTACACAATCCAAGTATACGGCAAAACTTAAGGTTCACTCAAAAGATAACTTTGTTGTTTCCACTACCTTCATTTCTTCCTATACAGCTTCTACAAGTCTGTTCAAGAAAAATGTTCTCCTTGATACATGTTTAGGTATATACTTAGACAAAAGATATATTTTTCTTCTTTTAAAGCTCACCTTCCACACACACTTTTCATATAGTTGGTGTCCAGACACAAGTCAACTTCCATTCCCTTTTAATGGGGCCAAAATTTCACTTGTGGTGCAGCCGGATGGATACAACTAACAGTAAAAGGAAAGCATACCTACAGTAACAAGGGTTTATCTAACCATTTGATAAAAGTGGTTACTAACAACTGAAAAAGAGACAATTTTTGTTGCCTTTTGGATTGTTTGGATTTGCCTTTTTTTTTTCTTTCTTTCTCCCCACCCCCAATCAGTTATTTGTATCCAAATAGGCAACTGTATCCAAAATGCCACAAAAATTAGATAAACATCTGAAACTCTCAGTTCATGTAACTCATACTATTTTACCACAACATAATTAATTACATAATTCTTCTCAGAAAGTAACTAGAAAATGGCATTTCTCACTATTCCCATATTTCAGTTCCCTGTGAGTGACCAGTAGCACATAAACATGATATCAACAATTTATATTCAGCTGAGAGGAAATTTCCAAGTCAATTGCTTTGTACCATTATTTTAACCTTTGCAATGAAAGCATCAACACTGTTTCTTCTCACACAGTATCACTCCTATAAGGTTTCTTCTGAGCAAGTTTCCTGTCCTTATACATGCACACATAAAATAAAGTCAGTTCCCTCAGCAACTAACCAGGAAAGGAACTACACATTTCAGAACATTCAGCAGGTGGAAAATGACATCACATTCTCTGCAAGCATTTGCTAGCATTATGCTGATCCTGTAATACTAAGCAGTTGGCTTCACTAAGTACTCGGGGATCACTGTTTTTAACCCATGCTTAGCCTGTCTAACGAGAAAGAAGATGGCCAACGCTCTGGAAATATTTTGATGTTACAATGGCAGTGACAAAAATTCAGGGACCCATGACTCCTTTAGAGCTATGTAATGGTTTTATTTGCCTCCTGTTATAGTCATATTTAGGAACTCTATTTTCAAACACTTACTTATTTTAAAATAAGTGTTTTAAAATAAGACTACCAAGACTGCCATCAACATGAATATCTTATAGGTCTGGCAAAAACCAATTACTTGGGCCATCATATGCAAAACAGAGTTTCCAGATTTCTTTAACAGTGGATCAGAAAAACCTCTAGCCAGACAAGAAGACTAAGGAAGCACCAAAAACAGCTCAACATCATTTATGGTTTCTTATCCAGAGTACTCTTCATACAAAGTTTAGCTGGATCAGAGACTGTGTTTCACCATTTTGTATTAATAGATGCAGGATTAATGACTGCAGGATGATTTTTAAAAAAACAAATGGAGAATGGTACCCACCTCTACATTACCATATTCCAAGACATTACTACAAGATTAGTTCATAGACATGAAGCATCAGAACTTCTATAATACTGTGTGCCATTTAAAGCACTTACATTCATACAGGGATTTGTTCCAAAAGGTTTCAGTTTAGCTTACTTATCTGCATAAAGGCAACGCAAAAAAAAGTTCACAATATAAACCCAGAAGAAATCACTATCAGCTGTTTCTCTCTAACAAATCTAAGTTTCTTAGGTACACATTTCAAGGACAGGCCTTGTTTAAAGAGCTCCATTTATTTGAAGTCTGTTTCCTGCTAACCAGCTGACAGATCAAAGGTACTTCTCAGTCCTACCATTTGTTCCCATTTTTCCCTCTTTTTCAGCTTAGTCAAAATTTTAAATTTAATAAATTATATTTTATATAAAATATATAAATTTATATTTTATATAATAAATTTTATTAATAAATTTAATGAAATTTAAAATTGATCCTTTCATCCTTTTCGGTCTTCTATTCCGTACTTTTTATGTTCCACAAAGTTTTCCTGTGACACCTCTCAGATACTGGAATCTATGCCATTGAAGTCTTTGGGTTACTTAGCTACATGAAATTAAGCACAGGTATAAGTCTCTGTAAGATTAAAAAATGCTAAGATGTAAACCTTTTGAGAGCCTGAACCTTTTAAGTACTTTGTAAAATATACACTGTTGTATAAATTATTGTGCACATACAGTGGGACAATTTAATATCTAAAAGATGCCTTTATATACAAACGTGGTACATTTTATGAATTAAACATTGTTTCATATACATGTATTTTTGCAATTGCTGGACTTTTTTGCTGCCACTTACTAGTAATCTATTCCTATCAATTCATTATCTCAGTGATATGCAAAAAAAATTTCAATAAATATTAAATAAAATATACTGTCTTACAGTTAAAACAGCTACAATGCAATATGCTTAGGTAAATAATTTGTCAATACTTGACTTTATAAAATGTACTCACCTGTACTCAGTTACTATGGAAACAATGACCATAAAATTGATCATAGTTTAGTTTCACAACTTTCTAACATTGTAATTTGATTATCTTTCGGTCCAATATACAGATCAAACACCTGCAGTAATGCAGCTGAGTAAAGAGACATGCTAGGAATAGACTTGCTTCCACTGTGTCCAAATATTTTTTCTTCAGAAGTTAATCATAAGGACCTCAATATTTTTCTACTTGCCTTTCCCAGTTTTGAAAACAAATGCCAGTGCAGTTTTGGACCTCTCAAAATGAGATTCTTAAAAATCCCCAGAAGTTAAGGATTCTTAAGCACCTTTTCCCAGACATGCCAGCTCACAGTAGGTTTAAAAAAAACAACACCAAAACCAACAACAACAAACCCCAAACCCTTTTCCTGTTTGTTTTATTTCCAGATCTATTACTGACTTGATGATCTCCCGTAAATCACTTTTCTACTCTTAATCTCAATTTTACCATCTCTATAACAGAAGAACACTATTAACACTGATTTGTGAAAGTACACTGACCTAAACGTATAACTAAAAAAAGCAGAATAAGTGATGAGGTTTGAAACAAATATGAAGAGTCACATGAATCTCAACTATTCTTTATCCTTTTAAAAAACTGAATACCTCATCTCAGAAATACTGAGTTTTATGATGAATGAGTTGGATCTATTCAGTGTCTTCTTAAAATGTTCAGATGGATAGAGAGAAATTGATAGAGAGGGTGGAAGAGAGGAAGATACATGCATTTCTGTGGAATATACGGTATAAGTGTGGTATACATCAAAATGAAATGAAACACGCCAAGATCCCAAGCCTCTAAACAATCAAACATCTGTATAGTTTTTGCATCAATGCTGGTTTTGCACCTAATAGTATGTAATTATACATATACACTTTGCAGTTTCTGGACTAAGCTCCCATATACTGGTTAGCTATGTTTGCTACCAGCCAATTAAAGCACACTTTTACTTTTGGGAAGGAATGGGAAGAGAACAACATGTACTGTTATGGACATGATTGTTCTAGTTTCTTTGTATTATGACATGCAAAATTGTATGAATATATAGTTATTTTATGTTTATTTATACAATATTCTGGTTAACTGATGGTTGTTGTCTTATCCCAAGTATTTATTTTAATTATACACTTTGCATCAAAAGAGCCACCTGCACCCTGATGCTAAATCTGCGAGCTTGGATTGTCTGTAAATTCTGAGAGCTTCATCAGAGCCCATCGCCTAGAGATACACTTTATACATCATCTTCTTGTCAGTGACATGTATTTCCTTATTTCCTTCCTTCCTTCCTTCCCCAAAGAGGCTGTATTTTCTGTTTTCATAAATATGAAAGGAACACATTTCAGAAAATACTGTACATTTTTTGCCTTCACTGTTAACTTCCCACATCAGGATCAGAACTTAATTGCCAGACTGGATGAGACCACTGGGTGTCAAAATGTTTTTATATCTCAAGAAGTAACAAACTAACGAGAGGAAGTACAAACTACCTTTGCACTCGATTCCTACAGTATTAGGAAACAAAAAAAAGTCTCCAGTTCATCAGTGTACTGCCCACTATCAATTATCACATTAAAAATAATTTGCCTCCTTTCTGAATTAATTAGTTGTAATGTTCTCCTCTCCCCTCCAAATTTTTCATGCCTCTGAGTCATTTTTAGTTTATCCCTGGTCACTGTAGAGTATTATAGGAACACCGACATTCTCCCACATAACATTATCGATATGAAAGCTAATAAAATGCATGTCTCTCTATTTCCCCCAACACAGATCTTTGACATATGGGTCTTTAAGTAGGTCTGTGGACCACTGTTCTGATCCAAGCAAATTATAACTTAGCTCAGTTATTCAACTAATTTTGTTTTCTAAAACATAATTCATTCACAAAGCAAGATTTTTTAAGATCTTAATGGGTTTTAATCAGTTTCAGGATTCTTCCTCCTTAAAAACCATTATACGCTTCATACCAAAAATGTTGTCTGCCATGTCAGGTCTGACACTTTCAACAGCAATATGACAAAGGAAACTAGAATCTCTGGAATGAAGTATTGTCTTTCTACACAGCCTGTCTTACTGTCTAGCATTATAAGGTTTTACATTCCATAATCTGCATCAAGCATCATGAGGAGAGGAATGATTAGATCTTCAAAAGATACTGCTCTTTCAGGGATTTTCTACAATCAAAGTTTTTCTGTTAATAGTGGTTCCAGAAGAGTTAAGGAATACAATACTTCTCCTTTGGTCACAATGGATTTCAGTGCTAAAGAAGAATAGGACACACCACTTAGCCTAGTAGAGGTGCCATTATGACTCTCTGCATAAAACCAAACAAATTAATCCAGAACCCATGCTAAAAATTCTGCTGGTACAAAATACATGCTAGGAAGCCGTAGTAACCTTTCCAATGATGTGTACCTCTACTTTTTTTTTGGTTCAGAAACAACAAGCCAAATCAACACTGATTTTCATCTTACGATGAAGTTTCCTGTAAGTCAAAAACACTGCCTATGTGTCATGTCCCCATTAATGTAGGCTGTTCTTTAGAAAGTTTACTAAGATAAAGTTAAAGCTCTGAAAATAAAAGATGCAAGTGTCTGTCAAAGTCATGTTTTTCTTTTAACAGATGGGTAATGTTTCATGATAAAAAAATGTTTGCATTGAATGTATTAAGATTAATTATTAATAAGGAAGCAAGTATATTTTCATAGGGCTACGGCTTCAGGATTCAGTTGCAAAATTAACAGTTCAGTTTGCTCAGTGGATGAAGTTAAAATACATTTAGTTTAAAACTAAGTTTGGGGCAGCTGTTAATAGTCTGGATTACTCACGTCTTTCTTGCAGCATTAGTTCAGAACTGTCTATATTACCATGTAACTGTACAACTTATTCTGTGCTATGATATGACTTCCAATAAGCAAAGCTCTATGCAGCAATTATGGAAGGAGGAAAAACATGATATTACAAAAGAAATCTTCTGAATATATACCTTTTCAAGAAACATAAATTTAAAACAGTTCTCTCTTTAATAGGGCTGGGCAATTTTTCCACCTGCTTGATCAGCACATAGTTGTGGCATAGAGTTCAACAAGACACGAACTCCACTGACCGAGTTAGCTCCCCAAAGGGTCAACGTGATAAAGCAGTCTTTGGAAATCTAGCATGCTATCTTTCAGAGGGCTGAAATAGAAGTTGCCACAAAAATCTCGTTCACAAAAGGCAAAAATGAAGTGGGGGAGGAAAGTACTTTCCCTACTACCATATTCTTAATTCACAAGTCCATTTGGAATATAAAGTTCCCAAGGGTGACTAAAGCAGAAGATCCAAAATTATGTTCAACATAAAAGTATTTTTAGATTCTAAAAGATTAGTCAGAACACCACCACCATGAAGGACATTTTATAACTGGTGACGCACTCTGCACACCAGCTCTGCACAGTTGGGCATGACTTCAGTCTGAATGCCCACACATACAGCTGCTGGGAACATGCAGATTCTATCTCTTGGAGGGATTTCCAAGACACTTGGCAGAAAGCCATGACCCTGCTCTTCCCTTGCACTGGGCAGCAAAACTGGCAGGTGCAGACAAGACATCTTTCTGAGCCAACCCCCTAACTCCATGCAACAGAAGTCCAGGAGACAGCGTGTGCTAAGGCTCCACGCCTGCTGATGAGGTCAAGGACCAGAACTGTAAAGGGGAACTAATTATCCTGGACTCACCTCAGAAAGTTTGTGTGGGGCATGCATGAAAGTTACACAGCACATCCAAACCTCCCATTCAGAAGGCTATCCATGAGAAATACTAGAATGGAAAAAGACTGCAGCTGTGTGTGCTGCAATGAAATCCACAGTGTCACTTTCCTGTGTAACAGCACTACAGCAACACAGTGGGGCTTTTTTGTATACGGAGAAACACCTTCTTTGAAACTGCTAAGGTTTCTTCTTCTGTTTTCTCCCTTATGAATGATGAAGATATTTAATTAATTTTAAAGTCGGCAGTGATTAATGTCCCAATTAACAATACTGCAAATCCCTCAAAATACTGTTCTATATATGTTTCCTAAGTAATACTGGAACATGCTAGGAGGAAGTAAAGTAATACCGATCTCCTCCACGATATGCCAAATAAGCAGATTTGAGTTTGCTTAGAAAGTGCTGATAAGTAAGAACTGCTAAACAGAAAACCTATTTGAGTTCACACTCACCAAATGACAACCTAAAATTATTAAGAGAGAAAAAGGGAAGAATATACTTTTTTTTTTTAATGTGTCAAGACAACCTTGCTTTTTCTCTATTTCACACAATAACATAACTCTACAGATAGAGACCAAGAGACAAAACTATGACCACATTCAAACACTTTTATAAAAAGAAAGACTTTTTAGATTTTTGGTCCTGCAAACTCTGTTTCAAAATGGGAAATAATTATATTTCTAGCTTAACGATAAATTATTTTTCTCAGCTGAAACCTGGAACCAATCTTCTGTCATCAAACTTGCTAAATAAAAGATCATCCAGCTGACTTGTATGTGGTTTCTGTAGGAAAAAAGAGTCACTCTGCAAGTCTGCTTCATATCCAATTTGTACATTAGATTTGTACATTAGATTTGTACATTTCAAACATTCAGACAAGAACACAGTAGCAGTATCACAAACATCTGAATTCCTCTTAAAATAATTTAGAAATGTCAGTGTTGAGCAATAGATGTGCTCTTGTGTGCAAAGAAGTAAAAATGCATACTTGAACCCAAGACTCTCCAGTTCCTGAACTGTTATCTCCAAGAGAGTAAACCTCTAGAGTACATCTCCACATGACACATTTATCTAAAGTGGCTGCACACATATAATGATGGCTTTTGTTTAGTGATCATGGTCATTTTGAGTTTGTTTAAATACTGCAGCCGAATGCTTATAAACTAATCCCAGAACATTTTGAAATGCTTCAAAGCTTTTAGCAGGGGAACCTCTTGCATAGGCTTTGTAGATGAAGCTGACCACAGTTCACTGGAACCAGCCAGCTCAGATAAGTAAGATGAAAGCAGACATTTCCTGAAAATATCTTGAAAGCTTTCCATTAGACTGTACCAGGGGTATACACTAAAAACAGCAAGTGCCCATGCTTGTATAGCAACCAATCTTCCCACTGCTTTCTCCATTCTTTCTTGAACTACTGTATTTGTATCTATTTATCTGCTTCATTTGATATCTTGCAAAGTTCTTTTGGAGAAAAAGATGCAACTTTTGTATTCTAGTTTACAGTACATTATAAAGCAGCTATAACAGAAAATTCTGCTTAACATACTAAACATTGCAACAGGAAGACACAGAAATCTACCACTGCCAAAATTATTACAAATGACAAATAAATAATAAATTTGATCTACAGATCATTTTAAAGTCACCCACTCCATGACAGGCATGAATGCAATTATTTGAACATAATTCTCTGGCTGCCAAAGTGTACTCTAAGAAGGTCGATACAGCATTGCTGAATGTGCTGGTCATAAAGATAGGAGTGCCTCAGGCTAGATTTTCAATAAAGGCTGAGACTGGCTGTTCATATTTTATACGATAATTTGATTGAATAAATCCAGCTGTTCACTAGGAACAGGAAATGCTCCACTGTTGCAATCTCCAACTTTTTATACTTCGAGAAAGACAGTCACACTGTCTAGTTTCAGGCACTTTATTTCAGAGCAATGAATTAGAAGCCCAGATTTCTTCAATAGTCAGTAGACTCAAGGGCACATAAAACTCAAGGGCTTTTAATAGCTTCTCGAGGACCAGCAGACTATAAAGGGAACCTAGGACTAATTTAAGGACCAAAATTATGTGTTATGACTATCCAACATGCTGTATCCTACAAAGAGTTAATATGCACACTCCAATGATGAGAGGATAATATTATTATAACATAATACAAAGTATTAAGCAGTGATGACATTTGAATTCAATACAGCAGTAATGATAATAGTTATTCTGCCCAGTAGCGTATCACAAAAAGAGTGGGGGCACTCTGAAAGTGCACTGTGAAGTTAAGTACACTGAGTCCTCAGCACACGCTAGCCATATACATGAAGGGAAGTGGTGAGCCACAATATCGATGCACAAAATGGGGTGCAAGCAAAGTCCAACAGTTGCTACTTTAAATAAAACCCTGCCCCCTTCCAAACAAAACAAAAAATACTTGAGGTCTTAGTTTCTTTTGAGGTATACCCTGAAATCCCGTGCTCACTCTGCCTTCTACAGTCTTTGTTCTTATACCTCCTGCACCCTAGGGTACCTGTAATACGGTCTTTCATCCTCCTAGAAAGAGGAAGCATTATCCTCTTCCAGGGTGTTGCTTATGCTACTTCACTGTTTAGTGTTAGGAGTAAAATCGCCATCCTGTATCTGGGACCAGGTCATGACCTGTGAATACATATTCTGAAAACATTCTTCTCTTTCAGGGACAGAAGCTAATAGCCACTCTGACTCAGGCCCCATACAACTCTGGGATCTAAATTACAATACATGTGCTGCAACATGCATCATATCTCAGTATAGCTAAGGGGAAGCCAGAGAAGACTTAATAGAGTGTAATTCTTTTAATGAGCAATATTAGTAAGATATGACAGATTCCTTGGCAGACTTCAGGAAGTGAGAAAAGGCCACAATCCGAGGACCTGTCTGCGATGGGTTGCCCAGGTCGTCAGTAGCCTTTCCCTGCACACTTCTGGCTTCTGCTAAATATTCAAGTTTGATTAGAATTCCCAAATAATTAAATGTTCTGTTTTAGTCTTTCCAGAAATGGTGCAATACCCATCGTCTTCTTAGAGCAATCTTAACACTCATTCTACCCCATCTATATTCTTCCACATCCTCTCCTAAGAGGGGGCTGAGACAAGTTGTTCAAAATCTGAAGATCATGAGCTTGCAAGAACCTTAAAACAAGCTGAAGTTAACAGGAATTTTATTCATGATTTCACTAGAATAATATTAGAAATAAAATCTACTCTATTTTAGGATCAAATAGAATTCATTTGTTTAGGGGCGGACCCTTAGAAAGCAGAAGTAAAAATAGACTTGGTTCTCTGCTTCTACTGATTGCTACCAAGACTGCCTGCTACTTGTATAACATTTTAAAGCAATTGTAAAACAATCATTAGGTATGTAAACATTTAGAGCTCATCATATGTGGAGAGACCAGCAACATATTTTAAATTCTGATCAGAAGAGTCACCATTTCCTTAAATGTACAGCAACTACTTGAAAAATTCATAAGATCTGTTTCACAAATTACCAATTCAACCATAAGAATATATAGTAAAAATGACAAAAGATTTGTTCTTATAGTTGATAAAAAATTTATGCCAAGGCATTCAAGTAAAGTTACTTTCTGTGTTCTGATTTAATGAATCATTTGAGCGGTATCTGGCTGGGTGACACAGATGTAAGGCTCGCTGAAGCCTACTCTAATGCCTGCTGGTATAGTCTTCCTTGGGACAGTAAAGCCAGAACAATGTGTCAGACTGAAGTAATATCAAGGAAAGTAAGTGCAGTACTGGGGATGCTATGAGGTTGGCCCACAACACTTCTTGACCTGTGAACGTCTGTAAGTACTTCTCTGTCCTACAGGCTCCAGTGACCCAAGAAGCCCAAAAGAAGCAGCAGCAGTGCGGTAATAAACAGTCTCTGGAATAAGATTTTTGCAATCTTGTAATTCAAGCTGAAAGACATACAAAGATTGCTTGATGGTTTAACCCTACTGAAAGGTAGGGCCTGACACTGTGAAACCACCAGTGATTGCTGAAAAGGTGAACTAATGTTAAATGTGTAATAAGAATTTGTGAGCACTGCAAAGCTTGTATCTTTAACTTCAGAAATGTACATGAATTTGGAAAATAGAAATTAAGGAAATTCCTTGATGCACATGACTACAGCTTTTATAGATCATGCCTCTGTGTAGAAGTTTACTGAAAGACACTATGATAAAATCAGGCTTCCCATTAGGAAAACCCTTGGAAAGAATTTAATTCTGCAGTAAGTAGAACAAAGCTGAGGAGGACTGCAGGCACTGTAGTATCATAATCTTAAGCAGTAAAGCTAATCCTCATAAAAATAAAATACTAGTCCCAGTATTCCTTTCAGAAATTTGAGAGTTGCTAAAAAAACTTTTCCCTCTCAAAGAAGTTTGCTAGAATATTCAAACAAACATATTTAGAATCACACCATATCTTTATGGAAATAATTTAACTTTAATTGTGAAAGTGAAATCTTTTAAGAAATAAGTAGTAAAATGAGAAATGAAAAGTGTAACAGTTATGCCAAATCCAAGTAATACAATACACATGGCATTTTGTCCTACTGTCAGAGAGGGGAAGAATGTCTGTCAGCAGCAAATGGAAGAGAATGAAGTATACTCCTCGTTCACCCCACCAGCCCTCTTTAAAAATCCCTAAAGTTTAACTTTTCTTTTTTTAACATAACATCAAGTTTGTCCATTGTTAACACATTGTTAACAAGTGGGACAAGTGGGACAATCCTGTTTTGTCACGAGAATATAGTTCATTTGCATGAAAAAATAATTCTGTTGATTCCCCAGTTAATTTCAAGAAATCTTTCCCTCCTTTCACCTGAAAAGTAAATCTTGCCTCCATAGGCTAGTTAAGACAGTTGTGTATGAGAATATTTGACATTAAAAGGTACTTACACAGATAACAAAACAATAGCAATTAGAGTCCATTCAGGCATTTTGTGAATAATGTTTCTGTTTGTTAACCTGAAAAATAATAATTAAAAAAAATCAGAACATTTCAGAGTGAAAGTAAACAGATTTTAACTGCTGAATTTTCATTTAAGTCTACCATCAAAAGACTTAATACACTGAGTTACAGTGTAGCAATTACAGCTGTATCTGAGCAATTCACCAACTTTCAGGCTTCTCTGTCATCTTATCCTGTAATGGAAGAATTGCGGAATTCCCAATATGTCTCTTTTTTTCTATATGAGAGTGGGATGGGGAAGACTGAACAGAAGCTAGTTCTCTGAATTAGCTTGCAAATAGTCCTGGCTGCTGTGAGGGCTCAGCTCTCACTCATACCCACTGGGAAATTCTCAGAAACTGCACATGCGTTTCTGAAAAGACGGGCCTTCCTACACTTAGTTTCCAGCTTGTTGACTTCAGATCCAGATTTGCTGTAACAGCTAATGTTGCAGAAACAGACTGGATTTTATAAGATACTGGAGACAATCCTCTGACGATTCTCGTTTTTAAAATGGAAACCCGGAATTCTAACTTATGCAATGGGAGCCAGTGCAGATATAAGAGCAAGAAGATGAGGTGTGAATCAAGAACAACATGGGCGCCCAACAAAAGTACTGCTGCATTTTATACCTGCTGACTCATTTGGCTGAACTTCGTAATAAGACAGATCTGCTTTAAGTCAAATGTTAATGTGACTTAAAACAATTCACGGGTGAATTGCTATGGCTGAATTTAGGTATGACCCACAACGTTCAAGATAAGCAATTTCATGGAAAAGTCACAGCTAAAAACGAACCTGTGGCTATGCGGGCACCCAAAAAGGCTAGCAGAATTAATTTTATTCAGACAGAGGGCGCCATCCAACCAAAATACTGAGGGGCGAGTGCCTCCCTATGTTTGCTTCCTTGCTCTCGGCTTCCCTTCTGTGCAGCTTTGTATAAATTCAAATCCAGAATGAAGCTACCCTGTCATTCATATCCACTTCTACAGGCACTGGCAAAGACAGGAAGCTGCTTAAAATGAAATACCTGGCAACAAATTCAAATCCAGGGTTTTCTTCCCCACTAAGATTTTTTTTTTTAAAATTTTTAGTTTCTTTGGGCAAGTATATAGTTACCCAAAAAAAGTGTTAAAAAGTGGAAAAATAAAAGTATTTGTACTTGCCATTGTTAAAATTCAAATTCTGTTAACTAATTCCCCAAAATTATATTTGGAATGGTCATTAAAAATGCAGTTATGAATAAGATGTTTTATAGGATCATTTTGCGTTTCCCTATTTCAGAAAGATATTAAAAACTAATAAAATTAATTTTTATTTAAGGATAGTAATGATTAAAGCAGTATTATCCTATGTTTCTCCTCAAATCTCCAAGTCTTCCAAACAAAGTAAGATTTTGAAGCAATGATTACTCAAATAGTGTCTCAACAGCCTGAGTTTTGTTAAATGATGAAAGGAAAAACAATGTTTTGTACTACATGTACAGGAATTGTCACATCAAACTCGAACACATAGTTCTGGCAAATACAGATTATTTTTGCTATTTAAAGTTTCATGTTTCCTAATTACTATTTGAAATAGCTAATGGTGTTAGCGGGCAACAAAGCTTGTACCTGGTAAACTGTTACGTTTTTCTGGCTATAGAGCAAGAGACAAAACAAAGGCTGAACGTCTTGACTCAATGCTGATGACAGTGATAAACACTACCAAGAAATGCCTGATGGAATCATCCTGACAAGCAATTCATATGTAACATTCCAGTTAATCTGCTATGATGAGACACAATGGAAGAGACAGCTCCAAGCCACCTGGGAAAACTCTGTCAAATAAAGAAAGCAGCTTTATTTCAATGCTCTACAAGGAGTTATTATTGATTAGAGCACAGGAAGGTGTCATTCTTGTACACAAACTGAGAGATGCAGTCATTTGTGTCAATTAACTCTTATTCAATGTTGGTATTGATTGGCAAGGTTTGAACACTAGTCATTGCCATCAATATGCTATTTATGAAGGAGGTAGTCAAAAGACACAGATAACCAGCAGGATACAGCAATATGGATCTGCTGATGTACTACTGTCACTGGACTGGATGAACAGTCAAGTCAGGCTTCCACAATGAGTAACCTTTCAGTACAACACCTGTCCTAAAGCACTTGTGCAGCTGGGAAAAAAACATTTCAGGCAGATCAGACTAAAGCTAGCAACCTACAGGTGTGAAGCCTTAAATAATAAGGAGCAGTGGAAGGGCAGTCACTTTCAAAAACAAGCTGTGTGTCAACACCAAGGCCTCTGAAGAGTAAAGCTTTCAGAAAACAGGGAAGTGCAAGTCCTCTGTAAAAATGGTTCATTAATTCTTTGTCTTGCCTCTAGCCAAAACTGTTACTTCAGAACAATCCATGAAAGAGAGGTCACTGGATTTCTGTCATAAACATATAATGCTGAAATGTTAAAACTCTACAAAACTTTGTGTACATGATTTGAGTTCTGCAGTGCAATATTTTCTGTTAAAGAGTTTGGCTAAATTTTCCCTCACCTACCCAAAGAAAGAAAACAATATGCAACTTTTCAAAACAGAATTTCTCTACTTTCTTGGCCTCTGTAGGGCAGGATAGGTAAGCCAAGAAGGTTGGATGATCCCAAATAGCTGTGTGGGTTGCTTAGTTACTAGTCTGTGGGTGTTGTGGTTCACCCCAGCAAGATGCACTGCAGCTGGACTTGACTGCTTCCACCATCCAGTAGGCAGCAGGACTCATGCAGCAGTTTTAATACTCTATGAAGGAGCTCAGACTGAGCAGATGGATCCAAGTGGCAGAAACTGACAGGATAAAGGACTAAAGAGTAAGATGCACAAGAATTCCATCCCAAATGACCTCCCAATATCTGACTAGTGTCTAGCCTGCAAAGAAAGTGAACTCCAGTACAGAAGTTGTAGGAATACAGGGGAGTCCAAGGTTAAAGTAACCAGTAACTAAAAAAAGTAAACCTAAAAATGACAGAAAAAGAGCATACACAGTTGGTTCTATTTCTTTTCCTTTAGTTGTCTTCCCATTTAATTACTGTCAGTTGCAAATTTTGCTAGCAGAACTCCATTAGCAAATGATGGCCTGATTTGTAAACAGTGCCTGCTGTGGCAGCAGATTTAGGCACATCCCTAAGTGCCTTGTGTAAGAACTTGAATGGGGAACACAACAAACTTGAAGCTGTAGGAAAGAAATTCAGCAACGCAGGAGCTCACCACCCTTTCCTCAGCAGGATTACATTTCCTGGGATTTCTAGGAAACAATTTGATAACAGGAGCACTGTCCAATGGGGAATGGCAGATGGACACCAGCATTATTATGCTAAATAGTTATCCCCTAACAGGCCCCTAGCATCAGGTATTATGAACAAGATGCAAGAAAATGTAACTGGTTAATATAAAACAATATTTTTAAAGGATATTTTTCTTTATAGCTATTTGTAAATTATAGTCTTGAGTGTTATTTCCTTTTCTAGAAGTTTGTTCATCCTTACAATGAGAATATACTTATCATCTATGAATCTATGAGCTCAATTTTTAACATGTTACAATGAATTTGACTAATAGCTAGTAGCAATGAGTTATTGGTACTAAATGTACATTTGGCAAAAAATCATTCCTTCGAACAGGTCCACGCTTGCTGTCTTTCAGTTTTACCCAGTATGTCCATGTTCTTACACTGGGAGAAAAAGAAAAAAATGTGCCCCAAATGGAGAAGATTTTCTTTCTTTCTTTCGTTTTACAATTTATCTTTGTTGCAAAGTGAAGTCATCAGCACCTTTGCAAATGAAGCAGCCTTTTTGTTCACACATCCAGATTCCCAAGTGTAGGCATATGTAACTTCAGTTCAAGAATCTGACCTGTTAGTTTGCCTGTTTGCCTATTCTGTAAGGCAGCAAGCTGAGTTCATGGGATTTCCAAAACTTGCACTAAGATGAGCGAAGTTTAACTAACCCAGGTCAGCACAGGCAAATACTAAAGCATAGATTGTTTTTCTTTAGACTTCAACTAGACCAATTTAACCATAAAAGACAGCTCCTCTACCTCCCAAAAAAGAGCAACATATTTACATATTGTAGTATAATTTAGTTTGATGACAACCAGCAAAAATGAGCTACTATTACAACTTCAGGTGCTCTGCAAGAGAAGCCCATTTACTTGAGAAAAGGTGCTTAACCTTCTGGTACTTTCACATTTCCATACAGAACCTTGTCTACAACAAAGTATTGCTGATTGACTTGAAACCCAGAACCTAAAATTCCACTTAACAAGGGTAACAGGTAAAAGCTATTAGTGAGTGTATACACTAGATAACATACACTTACAATACATATTTAAAAGCTAAAATATTATCTTGGAAACAAGATAAGACAAAGCTGTAATAAAAAGTCTTGAACACATCTTTAGGAAACAACTGTATCATATTCATTGACAGGGTTCAATGTCAATGATAAGCTCCATAAAAGGAATTAAAATACTTGCAACCATAAGATACAGATGAAATTCTATTTTCAGTATGAAATGCTATGCTTAAAAAAAAACCAACCACACATTCACAAACATAATAATTTAGCTTTGATTTATATATAAATAGCTAATTTTATCTTGATCTTTTAACAAAGTACCCTTACACACTCTGGAGAATTATTTGACATCTCAGTTTTTGTAACAAAAGCTTACAGGCACTGAGGGACTTTGTTTGGGAAGAGCTCTAACCATTCTAAAATGTCTCTTGAGATGCCTCTGGTGCGTTTCCCAGCAGTGGTGATTGAATAAAATGCTGCCCAAAGGAGGCTGAACTGCAAGTGTTCCTTTAAAAACCAATGGAGCTGAAAATTGTTGTTTCTTAGTTCACCACATGCTCTTTTACCCTTCTTCAGCTGAGCTCTACTACAGCCATGTGTTTTATCTCCTACCCTCTTTGGCAAGTTCTTCAGCCTGAAATATTTCCAGTACAAAAAGCAGAAAAGAGCACTAGCATTTGTCAGTGCTCCCTCCATAGTCATTAAGCATTTTAACCACATTAACAAAGAAAGTAACGTTTAAATTTCTATACCCTGCAAACACAAATACCGTTCAAAATTTATCCCAGATCTGCCTGCCAAAGCATTCAACTTAAAAATCAGAGAGACCACTCACATTAAGTAAATGTAAACCTATGTACAGAACTGGAGATTCAAACCTATGCCTTCATCTTAATATCCATGAGCTAGATTTTGTGTATCAACAGACCCTTCCGTATCAGAAATACAAGAATGAGAAAGGGCCCAAAGGTTTTTATTGCTTCCCTATTTCCTGTATTTTTGTATTATTTTAATATCAGAGACAATAAAACGAGAGAGAGAGAGAGAGAGAGAGAGAGAGACTTACAAATTATTGTTTAGTGCCCACAATTACCTTCAACCATCCCCTGCCCAAAATGCTGGATTTCTAAGTAATTTATCTGGAATCTTCACAGTAAGAGAGCCCCAAGAACTTGCTACCATTACCTTCAACTTACTTCCTAACAAAAAAGACTTAAAAATAAACTCACAAAGTGTTATCTGAGCGATCACAAATAGATCGGGGAGACTTTTAAAATATGATAAATTATTGCTACATGAGCCAGGTATTGGGATCAAATTCCAAATTAGTTAGATTTGGTTCTGTTCTATAAATCCACAGGTGTGTATATATATATATAAATTTTTAGAAGGCCATTTTGGTTTCAAGGCTCCTTTGCTATAAACCACTTCTAAAACTTCATATTCAGGCCACATTGTCTTCGAATAGCAAAAATGATTTAAAATAGAAGTTCTGCTTTTGAGAACCTCCAGGACTTCTTACATAATCAGTCATACAAAAGTAGATTGAAAGAGACCAAATGTAGTTTTTCCAGTTCTATCAATCCATAAGCTAAAGTGACTATTAAGCATTTAGACTGCAGAGCAACAAAACTGTTTTAAGACACAAAGATCTTATTCAAATAGTAGGTATACACACAGTATATACATGCTACTCCAATATAACCAAAAGTATCTTCCCTGGTTTCAGTGTTGTTATTAAAATAAAAGGTTAATCACAACTTAAAAGACTGCAATTACAGAATCAAGTTCAAACACGAACAATTCTTTTAAATAAAAGAGATCATGCACAGAATCACCAGAAAGGAAAGGAGTACCTTCCATAGTAAGAAATCCTGCATATAGAGATCTGTGTTTTAGTGGCATCCTTTCAGATGTCAGATAAATCATAAGGAATCAGGTAGAGCTGGGTTTCTATTCACCAAAGCCTAGATTCCTTATGGCAAATGCCACACGAATGAGTTTTGGAAAATGTACATGTAAACCGCATGCAGGTTGGAGATGCGGGGGGGGAAGTTTCAAGAGTGACAACGTACACAGAGTTAGCAACTGTTGTTGCTCCTTTTCCTGACAATACTTCAAGATGCAGGACATGATCTAGGTCCAAGTTATGAGAGTTGTGTCCCAAATAAAACCTAAAAATGCCCAGAGAAGTTACCACCATTCTGTTTTCCCTCCTTCTTTATCCCAGTGTTTCCAAATACTGTCTTTAATGCTTCTGACTGAAGCAGAAGCTTCATCTGTGGTGATAAAGTGTCCACTAGATCTACTTCCCCTTGAAATCAGGAACGAGACAGGTCAAACTGGACCTTCTTCCTGGCTCTAGAAGTGAGTGGTAACAATTATTAATCACATTAAAACCATTTACCCGGCTATAGAGAGCCAGAGCAAAAGAAAGTGACAGATCTCAGAAACTCATGCTTAATAGGAGGTGACGAGGTAGCAGAACCTTTAAAAGACTCACCATCATCCTCCAGAGACCACTGGCCTAGTTTTTAAAAATCTACAAATACTCCTGGTGACCTAGCCACTGCCAGGAGCAGGGAAAGGGTTGACTTGTTAGTCCACAGGGAATGTGACATTACCTACATCAACACACAGCTAGACAAGGGCAAATCTGCAATGGGGCCCTCTCTGTATCCAAATCACAAATCATTCAACAGCATGTTTAATTAATCAATCAAGAATCTCTAAATAAAGACCAATACTCACCGGAAAGTTTTGACAAGATTTTTTAGCTCTGTGTAAACATCACTTGGAGTAATCTGAAGAGGGCCTAAAACTGCAGGTAATCTAGAAGGCAAAAGACCCTGGTCAATATACATTTTCCTCTCTTTCTCATTTCTTCTTAAGTAGGACTTCCACCAAAGCCCATGAAAGTTAATAAAAAGAAAAAGAGATTGACTTTTGTGCAGCAGATCAGGCCTGTAGTTTACATTTCAGATTCCTCTGAGTGGTGTCTGGGCAACACCTTCACTTTACAACAGCTTGTTTTTAAAAATAAGAAGCTCTAGTTCAGTGTGAACATGAAGAAGAAATTAAAATATATGCATACTCTATTAACAGTTTTACATGCATACTCTATTAACTTCACATTTCAGTTCTGACAAGACATTCTTACAAAAAAATCAGTGTTTACATTATGAGGATTAGAATTCCAGAAATATTTATATTTACTTCATTCAAAAATAATAATACAAAAGGAAATTACATGCTTAAATGAGGTTTGCACAGAGAATGTATCTGCTAACCTCAGACTCACATAGATGCAACAGAAATAACATTCCACTGTAAGCCTGATAGTTGGAATCAAGATGATAGTAGGGTAATTAGAAAATTTCAAAAGAAAGAAAAAGACACATTGTCTCCCTACTTGACTGTGCGTAAAAACTGATACAGCACACAACAAACCACTCATACTGTTTAACTAGCTGTCAGTATCTCCAAATGCTGGAAATAACATGCATTGTTTTTCACATTTAGGATGAAACTTTTGCCTCTATTTACTTGTTTAACAGTTAATATCCTCTTGCATTTGAATATCCAGTTATTTACATGTATATGCATATATGCACATGGTGCATCAATATTGCTGGAAGAATCAAGATTTCTATTCTTCTTGACATCACTGCATGTTTTACAAAAACTGAGCATGAGACTCTTACCATGCTGGGCATATTCATATTCCCACTGACTTCATCTGAACACACCAAGAAACTATTGCTTTATCACAATGAAAATCACCTCTCTTACTTGAGTGTGACAGGACTACTGCATCACCTCATAAAATTTAAAAAGACCCACTAAAGAAGGGGATAGTCAAGAATAAAACCTTTGAAGAAACTAAGAAAACAACATTCTTTCTTATCCTCTAGTCATGGAGTACCAGACTTTTAAGTCCGAAGAAATTTTGCTAGAAGCTGAAAATGACAAACTTGCGGAAAAATTTGGAGCAGAGAAACTGCTTTACCATACAGTAGTAGTCCTTGGAATCTGTGTCACGTTGACACTTACAGAAAGATCGGAGATAGCCACCTTTTTTGCAGCATGGTTTGATTCCACGTTTGTGGCCTGTCCGCACTTATTGCAGGCAGGGAGAGAAATAGAACAGAGGTTTTTCGTGTTTCTGGCGGGAGTTTTGGTTGTGGGGTTTTTTTAGTTAAAAACAACCCCAAACCTGCAAAATCTAGTTTGGCTAGCTAACACAAACTACACCCACAGAAAAGCAAAATACCCCTAACAAAACCACCACAATCATGGCCTTCAAACACTCATTTATCTGCATTGCCTTGACAACAGGAGTATTTTCAAGGTCCTCTCAACTTTGACAATTTAATAATTTTAACAGCTACAGCAGAGATGCCTTAATCTCTTTTCTGAGACTCCAAAGCCCTTTTATGTGTGTGAAAAAGGTCTGATGTTTGGAAAGTTTTAAGATTCAACTCTGAGGGTCTTTAATGGTTGCAGCTAGAGGTATACTGATACCAGCCATCCATACATGGACTAGAAACTCTTTTAGCAAGACCTCTGCTTAAACTATTAAGAGGTTGGAAAACACCACTTCCTTCTCTGTAGATTTGTTTACCAGTAACAGTATGCTTAATGTACATGACAAATATTTGCACTCCTCCCAATCAAGTTCAAGTTTTTCAGTTTAGACTTGAGCAGTTGGTACATACAGCTATTTAAATATTTCATATTTTATGTCCACCATAATCTGCTTTTAGGCAACTTACAAGAATCTAAATAGTTCAGATTATTTCCAGATAACTGAGGGAAAGGAGGATGATAAATAAAGGGCTTCCTGTGGATTTTTTTTTTTAAGCACATATTCTCATTTTAAGCTCTATGTGTTATACCAACATTTAGATCCAAAAGCCACAGAAATTTTCAGTGTAATGGCACAACTGCATTGACTTCTGCCAACTACTGAAGAGTGCGAACATGCTGTCATGCCAGCCTGGAATGCTGTCAACTACAAGCTCCAACGCTTGTAGGAAGGCACAGGTTTCTTCTACAGAACACCTTAGTAGTGAGATTCTGCCATCTACCTGAGCAGGCGGTGCAAACTGACATCTGCAACTGTACTGCAGACGACTGTCTCCGAAATAAATACGTTCTTCAGGGCAATAACAGGTTTAAGTTATGACTAAGGCCACCTAGAAAAAGCCAGAATGTCCTTGCACAGTGTGTTTGTTTCTTAAAATTATGATGACTGAGCACCAACTTCAGCTTGGTATTTACCAAAGTAAAGGATACTTACGCTTTTCTCAGTTTTTCAAGGACGATTCGCTTTCTAATCTGCATTTGTGCATTTGAATCAACAAGTGGGAAGGTGAGATCTTCCTGTTGATCATCCTGTGTTAGACAAAAAACTTTAACAGCTATAACCTAGGATTTAATTAAAGTCAATGCACCAAAATAGTCACAGCTTATCAATAAATGTTTAAACATAAGAAAGTTCTTATCTCTGAATAGAAAAAAACCAACCAACCAGTAATTTCTTAATGGACAGAAGTTTGTTTAAACTGACCCAACATACAGTGTGCAGCTAACCTACTATTCCCCTTCCCTATGCTAGATACTTTAATTCAACTAATGGTAAATTCCTTCAAAACTTAAGTCAGAGTAAACTTTTTCCAAGAAGCTATGTTTTACAAGAGGCAGCATTATGAAAATTATACCCTCTGATGCTAATATCACACTTGATCTTAAAAGCAAAAGCAATTTCACATGCCAGTACAAACTGTACAACCTACCTAGCCTAGTCAGCATACTGTTTTTACAGTAGTGACAAGAAGACCCAGCTGCTGTCAAGCTGCTTTGTCTGACCTGCGAGGGGTAAAACCTCAGACCACTCTATTTCTTGCAGTCTGCAAATCCTCCTGAGGTCTTTTTCCAAATTGTCTAGATTGCAGCAACATATCCAAACAAATCGGCAGGTTCCAACTCAGAGAATTTTAACAATAAGTAATGCCAGAGATCTAGTCTTAGTCAAGAGAAGAAAGAAATCCAATCTCAAGTATACCCTGTCATGAATAAAAGGCAAAAAATCATTAAATAAAAATTTTATTTAATGAATCAAAGGGGGAGGGGAAAAAAACCCAAAACCAAACATGTTTCCTCCTCACCCAAAGTCTACTCTGTCTTACGACAGATAGTTTCATCTAAGTAAACCTTCCTTACCTTCATGCTTTAGAAACGGAAAGACAGCTATCAGAATTGAATGCGTCCCAGTCATACAAACTCATTCTTACCAACCTAAAATATGATTCCTAAACCTTATGGGATTGTTGTGAATCTATCCAACCTTCCTTTCACTATTTTACATTAATAGCTTATGATGACAGAAGTAAAGAACTTGTAATAATTCTTTGAAGGCAGGCTTTATACAGCCTCGACACTATTCCACTGGACACTTACTTTGTCTTTGCTTGGATGTTCCTCTGCTTGTGCATGTGTCACCGCCTCTTCAGCCAAGATGCACTTTCCTTTATAGAACTCTTTTACTCGGAGTTCTAGGAACTCTGTTTCTTCTTTTAACTTTTCATAACTAGGCACAGGCTTAACTATTCCACCTGGGCTTCTGAAAGGTAAAGAATAGTTCAAACTGTTTTCAGACTCCCCTATAGCAACAGTGTTAGGATCATCAGCTGCATCTAAGTCATCCTCATCAAGTTCTTCATTCTCCTGGTTGGCAGATGATATGCATTCTGATGAGTATAAAGAAGTGTAGTTTGGGCCATAGAGAAATTTTAAAGTTTCCTCAGTTCTCCATTCCGTAAGTGTTTGCTTAAGCACTTCCAATAAACTGCCTTTGGAATTAACTGGATCCCTCAGTTCAGTTTTTTTATGTTCTTTTGAGTTAGCTAGTGTTCTTTTAAGATGTTCTGCCCCTCTTTTGCTCACACCTAGAAAAACTATCTGTGGACTACTACAGGTGTTTTCATAGTTTTCTGAAGCACTTGATTTTCCTAGAGTAGTATTTTTTGAAGGCGTTGCAGTTATTTTATTATGAACAGAGCAAGCATACACTTCTTCCTGAGCATCTAATTTACAATCAGATAGTCGTTCAGTGGCTTCTACCACATCTGAGTCTTCAGTTTTAGGGCTGGAATAGACTTTCTGAGCATGCTTCTTTTTGAGAATTCTGTTTCTGTGCAATTGCTGCGGAAAATTGGCTGAACTTAACTGACTTCCTGGTAGGACAGAAGAAACAAATTCTTGTTCATTATCACTACTGCTGTCACTGGCTGTGTCGTGAGAACCAGATTCACATGGATTTGAAGATATCCTAGGATTTTCAATGTCAGAAGCCTTAATTACTTCATCACATAGTTTCACCTCTTCTCCAGACTGTCCACTGTAACAGAAAACACAAGCTATCAATGAAATAAGAAATGGGTGTTACCCCTAATAGCTTTTCATTCTTGTAGAAGAAAGATAAATAAAGCATTTTTCCCTTATAATAGAAGTATACTTTTTTGCTTTAAGAATCATGGCTGCTCTTCTAAAAGTCTTCTTGAACTCAAAGAGTTGTAATGTTCTGCAATCAAGATGACAAGTACAGACACTATTTAGAGAAGTGAATTCTCAGTTGCTTATTGGCAATTAGAAAAGAATAGTAAACAAGGTATTATTAAAGACAACAGAATAATGTCAGACTTAGCATGATGAATAGTGCAATTTTAAAATGAAGTTAGGCATCTTAACAAATATATGAATATAATACCCTAAAATCAGCAGGACAGCAGAGCTGTTTTTAGCACATATAAGTTTGCCACCTAATGGCCATGTGTTGCAAAAGAAAACAAACAAGAAGTCACAATACACAGCAAGGTACAGAGAGATGACAGAATAGCATTATTTCATTTCAGCTGATACAGATGTTTTAGATTAAGAACTACAGAAGCTTTCATCACATCTAATTGGTACCGTTTTCTTTATAAAGAATAGATTGTATAAAATATGCAAAGTACAAACAGTGTATTTGTTTCAGATTTCAACAGGCTCAATTAAGACACACAGGCCAAGAGCAGCTGTACACTAAATCATACAGATCAAATATGCTCTTTTAGAATCACAAAGGAAAAAAGTAAACAAGACAAATAATCCTTTCTGTAGGTTCTAATAAGGTCTTGTCTATAACACAGGAAATCAAAGATTCCTTTCATCTGATATGATGCTAATATTTCTAACTATAAGTGCATATAAGAAAAAAAATTATCCTTCAGTGTACCTCTGTCCCTCCTTCAGCAGCTCTATATCTGGTGGTCTGCAAAAAGAAGACAGAGAATGAAGACTTTCCTGCTAAATCAATGCTCTTGAAATACACATTAATACATAAAATACATAGTTGAGGTTGGAAGGGATGTCTGAGGATCTTCTAGTCCAACACCCTCTGTTCAAAGCAGGGTTAGTGAGAGCAGGTTTATACATACGTGTTCACAGAGCATGACTCACACGCCTGCAGCACAATGCTGTTATGCTGAACAACATTCAACAGAATCAGCAAGTCACACAAACGTTAGTCAGAAAGGACCTCTGGGGTCTCTAGTCTGACCTCCTGCTTGTAATGCAATTGTCGTCAGCACTAGTTTAGGTCAGCCACTAATTAATGAAGTTTAAATCTTGAAAATGTCTAAAGATGGAGATTTCAAAACATTGCTGACCCTGTTTCATTCCACCATAACCTTAGCACAATTTTTTTTCCCAATGTCCAACCTGAACCATCCATGTGGTAATTTGTGGCCATCGCCCCTTGTTAAGTTTTCTGCCATCAACCAAGAATAGTTTGGCTCTGTAATCTTTGTAACTTTTTTTCAAGTAGTTGCAGACTGCTTTCAGACCACCCCTGGGTCTCCTCTTCAACAAAGTAAACATGCCAAGATCCTCACAGGTGACAAAGTTCTGATAGTAAAAACAATCCTCGGCCATTTACGCGAAAATGCTCCAAATCAATGCAAAAAAATATGAATATTCAGGATATCTTTACTTATTTAAAATTTCACTTTGTTAAAAATTAGGCTATCAAGTTATACTGCTTTAAAAAAATGGAGTTCAAAGGCTTCCAGAAACTAACAAAGGTTTCCATAACTAAACAAATTCTGACGGGTTTCTTTCCAAAGCTCTAATTGCAGTTAATCTGCTTCAATTCAGTTATGAGGCAGCATCACAATGCTATTCATTTTATCCAACACTAAATGTTGAAATCCTCACCCACCTGTCCTATGAATGAAAAAAAACCTTTTAAGCATGCATTAAATGCAAGTCAATGCACTAACACCTCTCTGACAGTATACAAAAAACCCCACAGGTTTAAAAAGATGAAAGCTGCACCACCCATATGAATTAATTGAGTTTGGAAACTAAAGGTGATAACATACAATGATTTGAATTATTAACTACATATAACTCTTCTTCAGAGTTTTAAGTGGAGGTTGTAGTCTTTTCTGTCAAAAGAATTTCAGATATCCTAATGTGTAAATGTTTATCAGTGTGTGCACATGTATATGGTTGTGCAAACAGACATATCTAGCCATGACCTACCTGGGGTTTTGTTTGTTTGTTTTTTGAAAATACCACCTCCCCACCACCACACAGCATAAATAATTAACTATGTCAGGCATATCAGAACTATACACTTTTGAGGTTAAGAATAAAGGGAGATTTTAGAAATACTTTCTTTAAAGACAGCAAAACTGGTAAGCTTACTTAAACATTTAATGAAGAGACTAGTTTTACCTACTAGAATCCCTCAGACCAGATCAGGCTGCTCTAAACCTCTTCTCTCTTTGATCAGATATTTTACATGACGGATCTGAACTGTGTAACCAAGCTCATACATATAATTTCAGCTAGTTTCTTTTGTGGAAAACCAAGAGACTATGAAAAGTAGTGTCTTGGAGAATGAAAGATGAATAAATTCAGCTGAACATTCTCTAGGCAAGTATTTATTGTTAAACAGTGACACCCATTGGCTCAATTCATTATTTGCAAGCCTATGTTTCCTAAGCTAGGAACATGGACTACATCACGCTGTTCCAAAATGTGTATTGCAGTAACAGCTGGAAATGAGCAATCTGAAATTAGAGTTTTAGCCAGGATAAAGAACCTCTTCATATTATAGTCTGCTTTCAGGTGCAAGCATTCACAGTCTAACCTTAAGACCAATGCCAAGGGCTGTGCTAAAATTAGAAAATCTCTTTTAACAGGATAAGATTAATTAATCCTGTACATTATATGGTTTGTAAAAATCCAATCCTACTAAACAGATTTTAAAGTTAATAGGAGTTGACTATTATTTATGACTAGTCTGCCCTGTAAACTAACATGGTCATGTCTACTGAGAAGTCATGAGTAGTACTGAGTCATGTCAATTATTGTGATCAATATGGTAACAACACTTTTAAAATTAACACCATGCTAAGCTAACATGTTAACATCAGTTACCTCTGCTTCAGCCTAATCATTTTGATGCATTGCAGCTAATTAATTAGCATTGCAGAGAAAATAATATTCTCAAAAGAAGCAACAGATGTATGAGATTATACTTACTTTTCTTCTTCTCGCATCCATACTGGACTTTTGGAAATTTGAGCTTCAAAATATTTAGATGCTCTATAGCAAAAGTTGCTGCAAAAGCACTGGAAATGAGAGAGAAAGCAAGAAAATATTACTAAAGACAACTTTAATACTCATAGAAAGGTACAAAAGTCATCGTTTTTTATGCCTGTAAAATTTAAGTGCCAATTCACATTTATTTTTAAGCCTATGACCAGGTTTTTAATTCACCTGAGAAACCAAACCCATCAAATAGGTCTACCTCACTCCCCACAAGCCACTTGAAGCTTCTTTCTTTTATTACATATTGAGAACTAAACCAGTGTTGGATTCTACATAACAATAATTTAAAGAAAAACCCAAAACTGTTCAAAGAGCAATCCCTAACCCAACAAGATGGTCATAAAGACATGCAATAAAATTCAGGTGTTTAATAATGAAAATTTTGGTTGGCAACAGAACTTGGATATTTTGCAATACTCGGAACAACACCTAAAATTTTGCAGTATTTTTAAAAAATTAACTTGTACACTTGCATCAGGGAACAAGACAAAACATCCCACTTCTTCTCTGAGTCTCGCTTAGTAGCTTGAGAAAGCAATTCCCAGAATTTTGTGTATCCCAGAGTTGTAACCAGAGGAAAGGAATGTATACTAGCGACACTGAAGAAATTTGTTCTGGAACTAGAAACGTGTATCCTACAATTTAGTGTATGCAAGCACCTGTAGGTGATTGCATATCCTGTGAGCAGGCAAAGAAGACTTTTACGCAACCACACGCATGAATATGCTTAAAGAAAGAAACAGACTTTGTGAGGAGATAGGTTTTATATTGAAAAGTCCTCCAAAAAGAACCCTAAAGGTAGTCACTCTAAGGAATGCATAAGATGTAACTTGTATTACACTACTGCAAACTTCAGTGAATGAAGAGGATGTGCCCTT
The DNA here is from genome assembly GCF_034638445.1 of Ciconia boyciana. Taxonomy (NCBI): domain Eukaryota; kingdom Metazoa; phylum Chordata; class Aves; order Ciconiiformes; family Ciconiidae; genus Ciconia; species Ciconia boyciana. The sequence goes on along the minus strand of NC_132940.1, from coordinate 19,480,604 downwards.
TGACCCTACTAAAGCTCATTGACTATACTGGAACAAAATAGAGAACGCTTCTTCACAAATGTCTTTAACAGATCAGCTGTACCACATTCAAACTGCTACCCAAGTAAAACTTTCCATGTTATGTTTAAATTTAGAAAAGAAAATAAGTGGGTTTTTGTCTTTCCAAAGAGAGCATCTAGAAACCGAAATACACAAAAAACTTCATATTCTAACAGTTCACAAAAATGATTTTCATAAGAACCAAACATATTGGCTCTGAATCAAACCACTATACGAATGCTGCTACAAAATGCATTCCTGATGTTGAGACAATATTAAATACATTTTTAGAAATAAGACTTGTTACCATACCTTTCTTTCAGTGATATCATAAACTCTGTTAGTTTTTGTTGAAATTCTGTACTTCTGTTTTGGCACCTAAAACAATATGCTTTCATCAGCAAGACTGTTACTTCCATCATGACTTTACAGAAAACTTCATTCTTAATTCACATATTTTAATATGTGTAATACGATCCGCTTTAACGAAATTGCATACTACAACCACCTTTTCTCTCAATTCTTTTGATACTGTACCTTCTCAAGTGTAAGAACAGCAATTTCTCTTTAATCATTTACATCTCACTATCAGTAAAAGACAACTTCAGATCTACAAGAAAGCCAGTGCTGAACATAAAACAATGGAGCTGCCACGGTAGAAACTTTACTCATATATAAGTGTTGAGCAATTACAGACCGGTCCTTCTTTAATCCATATCTGCTTATATGCGTGTGAGATTGTACTGTCAGAGACCCCCACCACTACTCAGACAAACCCAGAGAAGAACTTACCTAAAATATAATACAGTTTCCAAGTGAATTTCTGTGGGGACATATGAAGTCCAAAACAATAAAATTTTTTGTACTTGAGTAGATTTTTTTCAGATAATCAGGTGCACCACAACTGGTATTACATCACAGGTTATCTAACTGAACTCTGAGTTCTGCTTAACCTCTGACATACCACGCTTAAATAAATGTGACTATGATTTTGACACAGGTAACATACATTTTTAGAGCAGATGTATATGCATTCACATAGTGATATACCTGCATTGTATTATTTTTTCATGTTAATCCTTCTCGCAGAGATGTGTGGTTACACTGAAGAAGGAACAAGATTAGAAAGTTTCTGTATGCACAAAGGAAGGCCATGAAGCCATACCTCATTCATCTTTATTACTGTCAAAGTAGATGCTAACTGATTCTGTCATACAGAAATGGTTCAACTGATCAAATTTTACCTTTTGCTTGAGAAGGATTATACTGAAATGTAATGATATGATTCCTGGCCCATTACTTGACACTATTTTAATCTATGTTTAATATGTTAAGTTTAAAATTAAAGAGAAAATGCAAGAGAATAAAAATCATGAAGAGATTCTTATGATAACAGCATTAATAAAAAGCAACTTACATTTTCCAGTTTATTTTGACATAGAGGATAACCACATAGTTTGATGATAGACCGTTCATCAACAACGTCTTTATAGTGAGATGGAGTAATACATTTTCCCTAAAATGACAAGAAAATAGTTCAACAACAGATACTGGGAAATCTGACAATTTTTGTACTGAAAACATCTCATAAACAAATAATATTTTTAATTTTATAATAGTTATCCAGTAAGTTTAATAAACAACATTTAGAACCTACACAGTAAAAATGGTAAAAGGGTAAATAGAGAAAGAAGAAAGACAGGGGTATTTCTTTTTACATATATAAAAGCCTCATAATTTTGCCTCTATTTGCACCTATTTTCATAATTTTCCTCTCTTTACATGTTCTGTACACCTATTTACCAGCCTATTTACAACCTTAACAGGAGTAATCATCATACTGTACCAGCAAAACTGCTGCCAGATAAACTGTGGGGCATTATAGAGACTTTGTCTACATTCACAGATTATGTGATTTGGACCTAAATTTTCATACTTCACCTATCAGTCCAGAACCAGAGAGGCATAAACAGAGGCTGTGGTAATAAAGTGAGGATTCATAAATGTATACACTCCTGCAAAAGTAGGTCATGTTTTCACTGCAGAACCCTTGGCAGTAAGGCAATCATCATCAGAGCTGACAAGAGAGGGAATAAATGATTTGCCTACTTTAAACTGCAGCAACTTGTTCCAAGAACTTAAAAAAAAAAAGTTGAACACTAACATACAAAATAGTATAAAAACTTGCAACACTTACAGAATTCAGAAGGAATTCTTCAGTAATGTTCTCTTCCAGGAGTTGTTCAACAATATACAATGCTTTTTTCTCAAATTCAATCTTCTTTCTCATAGCAGCCTCCAGAGCTGCTTTCCTGTAACAGAACAGACACTGAATGACACAGAGGGCAGATCTCCATAAACAATTCTCCAACCGTATCTTTATCTTTTTTCTGAAATACAGTAGCTTACATTTTTCTGCATCACACCATGTTGGCCAAACAAATCAACAAGCAACTGGACTAGTAATTCTGTAATAACCGCAAAGGAATTTCCAACCTTGGTTTGCTTTATTTCCACCTGGGTCAGGAAAAGTATTGACTCTTATTGCCTTGCAATACTTCCATACAAGGTTATCCAACTTTCCTTGCAAGAGAGGGAAGCCCAGAACCGGCTGGACAAAGAGCCTGAGACAAACAATTTATGGAGTGTTGACAGGAGAATGGGAGCTGGATGAGACATGAAGAGCGGGAAGAAAAAAAGGACTGGGACAAGACTGAGTGTGAGGGTACAGAGTAAAGGAAGGAATAAATCAAACAAATCCCATTACGGTAGATTTCCTGAGTGTTCCTGAGCCTTGCCACTATTCTATTGTCAGCAAATACCCAGAGAGCAACCATCTAGGTGTCTCCAATCTCCATTTGGCAGCGCTTCCCGCAGAGGTTGTCAATGTACAGTCATTCTGCTGTCTTAACCAATAGAGGTCTATGCTATTCACCTGGGAGTCTAGGTCTACTAGCAGAGTCAAATGAATATTTAGGTAATTGCCCATGGCAGAAAGTGTTTTTTCTCTCAAGTTTGGTTTTTAAAGTGAATGAAGAAAAAAGTCAGGTATGCAAAGAAGTTAAGATGGCAAAAAGCAAGCACTACAGACTAAGGAAATACAACTGTGGAGGTTAGATTCATAAACTTTTAGCATATTATACAATGCACATATGTGCACGCTGTTACAAGTTACATAGCATCACTCCAAACAAGCTTGCATGATGTTGATGCTGGTGATCTCCTGAAGTTAGTCATGGTACTCTGAGAAAGCAAAAAAACATGCGAGGCAGAGAATGCGATTTCAAAGTGAGGCAAAACAACATGAATGCCACATAGTGTTAGTTAGAAATTATACCTTTGAGCAGCATCTTCATTCTTCAGAGCAGCTGAATGCTTATTTCCTAGAAATCAAATATACAAATGTAGGAATATAGAACTTAGTGTACTTTCTTCCTTTAACAGTGGAAAATATTGGAACCTGAAAAATATTAAAACCTCTAAACTGTAAGCATAACCAAGAGAATTGCTTAGAAACTTGCTTTTGGTGGTTGAGAGTGACTTCAGTAAGCTAGTAACCATTCAGCAACTAGTTAGACATGCTTTTTATAAGCGTGAGGACTGACAGGCCCAACTCTCTTCACACTCTCATTCACCATGTTCTGTATAGTCAGAAAGCTAAAGGAAAAATAATTCTGGCAATAATTTTGTGCCAACCACACTCACTCTGGTTCTCCACTGGCTCTCCAGGCCAGCCTTACCCCCGCACCCCACTGCTGGGAAACGCTGTCCTTTTCAACTGCCCCACCACTGGATTTTGCTCCGGGCAGGGCTCGACAACACGGCCTCGACGCCGGCACCCTCACCACTGAGCCGCTGTTGCCGCCCTCCCCGCCTCCCGGTCGCCCCGCGGACTGCCCCAGGGCTCTGCCCGCCCTGACCCAGCTACCGACATGGAGGACTCGGGCAGCTGCTCCCTTAAAGATAAGGGCAACAGGGAGGGAAAATAATGGACTGCTATGCTTAAAACATGAGGACGCCGTTTTCTGAGCAGCTGCACGACCGCTGTCGCGCGTGGCACGCCTGACGCTCAGAGCGGGGCGGGCTGCCGGCGCTGCAGAAGCCAGGCGCGCAGCCCGAGGGGACAGCGGGGCGCTTGGCCCCGCCTCGTTCGGCCGACCGCCCCGGGGCGCCGGCCCCAGCCGCCGCCGCTCGCCGGCCCCGACCACACAGCCGGAACGGCACAGCACGGCCGAGGCCCACCGAGCTCGCGGCAGCGTCCCCGCACCACCAACCGCGGCAGCTCCCGCCGCTCTCCCCGGCACAGTTGAGTTGGGCGAATCCGCTGTGCCGGCCAGAGGGCACAGGGAAAGCCCAAAGCGCCGGGCGGGGGGAGCGGCGCGCGGAGTCTGGAGCCTACCTGCGCGCCGCCGGCTGGCCTTCCCCTTCGCGCCGCCCCGCGGCTTCCCGGCCGCCATCATCGTGCCTCTCCGCTCCCTCCCTCTGACCTCTCACCCGGGAGGCGGAGCCGCCGTCGCGGCGTGGCCCAGGCCGGGAGCGGAGAGAGGCGGCGGCCCGGTCTTGTGGAGCGGCGGGCGCGGAGGGGTACGGCTGATCGGGGCTGAAGGGCTGCGGAGCGGGGCTCGGCTCGGCTCGGCTCGGCTCGGCTCGGCTCGGCTCCACCGGCAGCCCGCTGAGGTGTGGGGGGGTGGCCTTGTGATTTCTTAATTCAGCCGTGTGTTAAAGGCTTACGTTGGCAGCCTGTTTGTACTGGCCTGCGTGTGGTACCCCGCCTAGGGAAGGGGCTGAGGAGATATGTTTATTACAGAGGAGGGAGTTCGGTGAGTATTAATAGTAGAAGGTTTCGCATGATTCAGATGCTGTTCACTTGCCGCTGAAACCTCTGAAAAGATTTAATTAGAAACTGGATTAAGTATTAAGGCCTGAGACCGTCTGTGAGCTCAGCTGGTAAATCCCTGGAACAACACGGTGGGTGCTCAGGGCATGTTCCAAGGCTGTAAGTATACTGTAAAGTTACTGAGGGCTGAAAATGCAAGAATATCAGCGCTCAAAAGTATATTTAAATTGTTTTGGGAGGATTAGTAACATCCTGTAAAATTAAGAGCTCAAATAGTACAATGTGTGGTAATAAAGTTATGTGATAATGACTAAATTAAAATGACAGGCTAGATACATTGCTAGATTGTAGTAATGTAAAAATGTTAAAGTAGGCCGTTGAGAATAGAAAGTGAGTTTTTTATTCTTTGAATAATAAAATTCACACACAGATGCTTTTTAAGCTTTTGTGAGTTGCCTGGTTTTTGTAAACATCCAGGTAGCTTAGTTATCTAGATGTTGTGTGACATAGTAGAGGTCAAACATAAAGAGGAAAGATTGAGGATGTTACCTTGAGATGTCTGTATAAATATGGAACTTGGGTGTTTTGATGAATAGTTAGCTAATTATCCAGGTGCAGAGGTAATTGACGCTCATAGTGATCATATAACCAGGTTTAGGCACATAGAATTACTTAAAACTATAAATATTATGAGTGCTGCCATGATATATTACATGGATAACCAAGCTTGATTTTATTTGTAATTCATGGTCCTGACTACATAAAACTTTGTATGTACTTAACATTACTCAAATGTTTAACTTAATAGTTTTTAGCAAGAAATTTTAAAATTATAGTATCTAGAGGTAAAAGGCCACTGAACTAGTGCAGCCTAGACACTAGAAAGAAAGAAATGATACTACGTATGTAATCTTGATTGGACTGTTGATATAAACTGGCATGGCGGTTGGGTCAGCTGTGCACATCCCAGGCGTCAGGTTAGAGTGTTCCAGTCACAGCTGAGCTGGAGCCCCTCTGGTGAGAATAGCCACAGAAAACGTCGTGTATCATGGGCATCTGTGCTTGGTACACAGTGAGCCCAGACTTGCTCTGTGTTAGCTGCAGTTTTCAATGTATGCGCCTAAGTAGTAGCTGAGGCCTCCTGACTTCTTAAGATGACCCTGAAATATTGCTACTTAAAGTATTGCTTCCCTATACATAGAATGCACGTTGTTTCCTATCTGTAATACCATCTCCTGCAAATATGGGGAGTAGAATAATATAGTGTACGCTTCTTAAAAATGCATTTTTTCTGTTTTTTTTAATCATGTGGTCTTCATAATACCTGTCTGTTTAGGTTGTTCTCATTCTTCTATTGGCATTTGTTTTGATAATGTGATTATTTTTCAGTCTCTGTTTTTACTTCATGTATTTTAATACTGCACTCTTTAATTTATAATAGTTTTCAATGCCAGAAGAACAAAGTCAAACTATAATGGCAGTTGATGAACTTCAAGCCATAATACAAAGATGCGTAAGTAGTTTTCTTTCCATAAAACTAACAAGTGTAAGCAATGGCATTTCTCTTCGTATATTATAATTAAAAACAAAGTGACCCCAAAACACAAGACAGTTATTAGCAGAACTCCTCATTGGGCAGCTAAGTTCAGCCTCCATGTTTCATTGACTTTTCTGTGGTGCTTATCCCAAGATGCTTGATAACTTCTGCTTCTTGGAGAAAGAAGTGTTCTTGTACTCAACAGTACCTGTCTGAAGTAACAAAACCCTAGCAGGTTGTTGTAGAAAATACATCTTCCAAACAATGTGCTGTGGTCTAGACTTAGAAAGTGCTATTGAAATACTGCTTTGTCTTCTGTAGTAGCTCTTGGTGGCTTTCTTAATATGTGAAAGACATTATATTAGAAAAGTTACAATGACATTACATTTAATTCTGAAATGAAAGTTTGGGTTTTCTTTTTTTTTATTTGCCTTTTATAAATATGGAGTTAAACATGCGTATTTTCTTTCTAGCAAATTCTGGAAGAAACTGATTTCAAAGGAGAAGATTTTAATCTGTTTCAGGTAGCAGGTCAGAAATGTTTAGAAGATGGGTATGCAGCTCAGTTATTAGAAGTAATTCAAAATGAGAAAAATAAGGTGAGTTTAAGTTTGCACTATACATTAGTTGTGCACTAACACACAGTTAAATAGATAAAACTGCTTATTGAAAAGGGAAAGCTACTTTCACTGTGGAGCAAGGCTGTACGTATGAATAGTTAAAAAGTTGCTCTGTGTTAAATGCACATTCTTGTGTAACTTCAGGTAGCTTACAGAAACCAGGTCATGATACTTTTATCAAAACCATTAATAACTGTTTTTCTGTGAGTGAAGCAAAGAGAAAAGAGAGGACAAAAGCATAATTAAGAGAAAGTGACAGTGTCCCTCTTTTGCAGGACAGGATTTCAGATGGTGTACTGGGTTTGGCTGGCATGGAGTTGATTTTCTTCATGGCAGCCCATATGGTGCTGTGTTTTAGATCTGTAACCAAAAGAGTGTTGATAACAGACCAGTATTTCAGCTATTGCTGATGAGTGTTTGTACAGTGTCAAGGTGGTCTTCCTTTCTCACTCTGCCCCCTCAGTAAGCAGGGAAGTTGGGAGGGGACACAGCTGGGACAGCTGACCCAAACTGATGAAAGAGATATTCCATACCATATAACATCATGGTCAGCAATAAAAACACATGGGGATGGGGACCTGTTCCAAAGTAGCTGTTGCTTGGAGACTGACTGGGCGTTGGTCTGCTAGTGGGAGTTGGTTTGCATCATTCCCCCATCCCCTTTTGTCCTTCACTAATTAAATTGTCCTTATCTCGACCCATGAGTTATTATCTGTTTTGCTCTTCTGATTCTCTCCCCCACCCACTGGGGGAGGAGAGCTGGTGGGTGCTTAGTTGCTGCCTGGGGTCAACCCACCACAGATAGATATAATAGTATTGGCCAAAACTATAAGAGCCTAATGTAAGAGATGCTAATGTCTGTAGGCACTTTGGGGAGCTGGGAGAATATACTAAATTGTACACAGATAAATAGGAAGTTCAGAAAGAAAGTGAAGGATGGAATGTTTTGGCAACGTTACATGGGGGTCACAGTCTGGTTTTGAATTTTGTGAGTTTGGAGTAACAACGGAAGATCTTGATCCCCTCAGGTTAAACATAGTTTGTCTAAGCATTCTTTCTTTCAGCAGCACTCCTCTACTCAGTCTTGTTTTGTATGTATTGTCATATAAATTCTTAGAAATATATATTGACATGTTAGAATTAATACACTGAAGAAAACTATACAAAATCTATAGCTGTGTTTATAGGTATGGGGAGAGAATACAATGTATGTCAAGTACAGAACTTTACGGTAATAGGTGTTAAATTTTCAATGATATTATTATGGTGTTGGTTACAACCAGGACATTGACCTGTTGTCTTTTTTGGCCTTCATATATACAATCTTTCTGAGTTTAGATGATGTCCAGTTTTGGTTTATTCTCTGAAAATCTGGTTTGTAGGTTATCATCAAGAATATGGGTTGGAATCTCATCTCTCCTCTTGTTAGATGTATTTTCATGTATAAACAGGAAGATGATAAGCGAGAACACTGCCTGAAGATACTAGATCAGTTGGCACAGGTATGTTTTTGAAATATATGGTTATAACACAATAATTGTAGGGAAGGGAGAGGTCCTAATTTTCCCTCTGATTTCCAAAGAAAACAAGGCATAAATACTTCTGGGTTCTTCTGTCCATTTCCTATAACTTTTAAACTTGTAGGCCAGCTTCATCTGAAGTAGACACAGGCTTAGTGTTCTCAGAGATAATTAACCTCTTACAAATCTTGTGAAATTAGTAACTGGGCAAAACAAAGAGACATAGCGTTACCCAGAAGAAAAAGGCATATAGAACTCAAAGTTTTTGATAGACAGCTGCTGCAGTCAGAGCAGCCACAGCAATACTGCCACTTGTCTACTGGAGATACAGTATGACAGTGAGTACCTGATGATTCTGATGGAGTAGTAGGGGGAAAAAGTTTTAATCTCTAGAAAACTTGTTCCCTTTCATTCATGTACTTAAAAAACAACTTGCAAACTCTATAGCTTGAGTTAGATTCACACGGAAGTTTTTCTTTTCTCTCTACTCTGAAGGATTACTTTGCTAAGGTACTCTGAGGTTTTTATGGACCATAGAAATCAAGTTTAGTGTCATTATCTGTTATTATATGTTTTCAGCTTATATGAAAGTGTACGCACATATACACTCTACAGAAGATGTTAATTGTAGGGAAGTACTTATTGCTTCGTATTTGCTTTCTTAAATATTATCTTGGATGTTCAGATCTGCTTTCATGACGTTCAGGAAATTCTGTATTGAAGTTTGCTTGTGGTGAATTTTTTAGCTTATGACCATGGTGATCAAAAAATATGCATTGTTCTCTCCTGCAGCTATGCAATCCGAAGGAACTTTTTTTGGGTTTACTTGAGCAGATTGAGCAGACCTCTGGAGAGCAAGTGTGCCAAACTGTCATGTTATTGCTTCAGCCTTTGCAGACAGGTAAGATGCACTTTCTCATGTGATTTCTGAATTAAATTATTTTCTCATTTATTTATCAAATTAGTTTAGCCTTTGCTGGAATAGTTTCAGAATATGTCTGTCAGGCTTTACAGTCTATTATATTCTGCAAAATAACACAAGGTATAATTTTCATGCTTATATTGGCCTGTTAGAAAAAGATTTTTAGGTGGGATTAATAGCATCAGTTGAAAAAGCAATATTCAGCTATTTTTACACGAATGTGGTCCTGCGACAGTTATATTTAGAGGTGTAAACCATTCATACTGTTGTTACAGAAGTAGAGAATTACATGGATTTGTGAAATTCGTCATTATTTAACTTTTAAAACATACAATTCCATATTTTCATAGTATAAAACTTTTATTCCAGATTGAAGCAGGTTGAAATATTTGATTGGCGGGGAGAAGCATTCTTCTGGCTTACATATAAAAACTAAAAATGTTGGTTTTGGACACCCCCGAAGTAGATAACAAGTAGTAGTTTCTGTTTTGATACGTGAGACGAAATCAAGCGTCTGGTATCAACTTTAAGTCTGATTGTAGCAGTGTCGGAGATGCGTTATTGAATTATGTTCGAATTTAACAAGAGAAGCATTTTGGTAATTAGAAGTATGTGGCTTTTTGGATCACCAATTTGCAGTCAGCCTGCACTGAGTGCAGTTTAAGTGGAGAGCCACTTGTGCTACTTCCTCAGTCTGGGAGCCCCTCTGTTCGTACTGCCATGGAGTATAGAACAGTTCTGAGCTGCTTCAGGTAGAGTCAGATCTCAGCAGAAAGGTTGGGCCATTGCCTCTGGTTTTGCCAAGCACAGAAGGAGTCAAGCAATAAAGCAAGAATAAATCAGTTTTCCAGATCAGATAAATGAATATTCATTTCACTTAGACTAGTTCTAGAAAGGCAGATTTTGTTTCAGTCCTCATCACGGTGCTACAGAGAAAGGAAGAATGTGTTGAAATGCATGACTGCTTTAATATTTGTCATTCTCAAATATATGGTCATCTTAACTACAGCTGATGATGTTTAGTCTTGCTGGATTTGCTCATGTGATTTCAGGTATCAGTCCCTCTCCTTCCCTGAAACTATGTAGTCACATTGTAGGCTTTCTTATGTAGTCACATTGTTTTTCTTTACTTTTTCCTCTACTAAGTAAGTAATAACTTCATGTCTCAAAATGTTCTCTCTCTCTCTCTCCCCCTGCCCCCCCCCCCCTTTTTTTTTTTCTCCTTTCCCCCAGTGCTTTTGAAACTTCAGAACAAGAAGGCCTACTCAGTGGGTTTATCTTTGGCCATGATTATGAATCAGCTTACTCCCTTACCTGTACCTTATACAAAACAACAAATACAAGAAGATAAACTTGGTCTCTGTCAATGTTGTAATGCAGTGGTGGACTTTGCTAAACCTTTTGTGAATGAAGTTGTTAAAAACATGGAAAAGTCGTCAGAATACAATGACATGGATCTGAAAGAAGAATTATTAAAATTGTGAGCATTTTATGTTAGTGTAATGTATTCCTATAACTTAACAAAATGAACAGTAGGCATTTGTTACATAGGCAGTAAATAAATAATCTTATTAGTGTTTTATAATGCTGCCAACTTATATTAACTAATGTGGTATTTCAAAAAAGAAAAACCCTGAATATGCCTTACATATTTATGAAGTGAGAGAAGAAAGGTGAAAATTTTTTTTTTTTTTTTTTTTTTTTAGTACAGGGAAATGGTAAAGAAATAACTAGTCTCTGTGCTGTGAAGCTGTTTTGGTATTCTGCTTCTCCTCAAATTTACAACAGTGAGGATAATCGTACTCTGGAGGTGAAGTCTAAGGAATGCATCTACAGGAGATGTTCTTTTTTTTTTTTTTATTCCCCTTGGAATATTGGGAATAGCAGCAGCTACTATGAGTATAGACTTTATTCTTGGTCATCAGTGACACTATTGTAGTCTGTATTTGTGACTGTGTTGGTGATTTATTTTCACCCCTCTTTATTTCAGCTGTATGAAAAGCCTGAAATACCCGTTATTGACAGCTCAGCTTGAGCAACTTGAAGGCATTGAAGAACATCCCTTTCGGCATTTTGCAAATGAAATAATAGTAAGTGCAGTCAAAATTAACTACAGTGTTTGCAAAACCAGTGGTCTAGTTCAGAATTACCTATAATTCGTTCCACAGCTCATTTTGCTTCCTTTATTGGTTAGTGGGATGACTTACTGGGCCTTGTAAGATAGTGCACGTAGATAAAGGTCTAGAACAGTTCCAGGTTCCATCTCTGGAAATTACAAATCTTGCAGACACAAGTTTGCTCCTTATAAACCAGTTTGGACTGCTCTCTGAATCAGCAGCTGCTACTTTGCTGTAACTGCTTCTTTTTCTTGGTGATGTATGAATTTATTAGAATATCTAAAGGATCGTCTTTGCTGCAGTATTATGTCAGGACCAAATCTAAATGTTACCTTTAATCCAAGTGTTGCACAGAGAGAAATCTCCAATGTGCCTAGTGCAGTGCCAGCTGACTATTAAAAATATAAATTGATGCTTGACTGCTGCTGATGCTATAGCTGGAAATTCAGTGGGAACATGTCCACTCCATGCTACCAATGCAGTTACTCTGGTTTTGAATGTTTTACATAGCAGCTGTGTTTTATTAGAGCAAGATTATTGTGGCTATAGATAATTTTATTTAAATTTGCAGCAAAACCAAGCCTTATAAGGAGATAGTCAGGTACAGTCCACGCATATGTTGGAAACACAATACGTGTATGTTTTCAGAAATAGGACTAAGAGTGATTCATAAAGTTACAGCAAGTAGAGCTGTGCTTTGTTCATGTTTTGAATGTGGTAAAGAATATTTCCTCTCTTGCACATATCCAAATGTAGTGGCTTGGCGCCAGCTGGCAGTGAAGCCCGCACCCAGTCACTCACGTAGCCTCCCCCAGTGGAACGGGGAAAAGAATCTCAAGGGCAAAAGCAAGAGAAACTTTTGGGTTGAGAAAAAGACCATTTAATAAGTGAAGGAGAAAAAAAAAACAAGGGATGTAATGGCAGTCACTCGCCACCTCCTACCAGCAGACTGATGCCCAGCCAGTCTCTGAACAACAGTTAATCTGAAAAATACTGCCTCCCCCCCCAGCAATTTGTTGCTGAGCGTGATGTTATATGGTATGGAATATCTCTTTCATCAGTTTGGGTCAGCTGTCCCAGCTGCGTCCCCTCCCAGCTTCCCTGGTTACTGAGGGGGCAGAGTGAGAAACGGAGAAGGCCTTGACACTGTACAAACACTCATCAGCAATAGCTGAAGTACTGGTCTGTTATCAACACTGTTTTGGTCACAAATCTAAAACACAGCACCATATGGGCTGCCATGAAGAAAATCAACTCCATGCCAGCCAGACCCAGTACACCAAGTTTAAAATATCTAAAATATCAGTTGTCTGTAATTTTCAAGTGCGTGGTTATACAATGATTTGTGTTGGGCTGATGAAATGAAGGAACCTTCTTGACAGCCAGGTGCTGGATTATTTTATAACAGCTTATTCAGAAGAAGGCTGGTATATCTTATAATGAAATATAAGGGTAGAAAATATTCCCAAGACTAAATGGAGTTTTCCCTCAGGATAGCCAGTGGACCACTAGTTGGTAACACTGAATAGACAGTAACAGCTCATTTGTATCAAGATTGCAGCTAATGTCTTCCACTCTTATAAAACAAGCTGACCTTTTTAGACATATAGGAGAACAGAGCACTAAATTACTATTAACTAGTTATTAATATTTACCGTTAACAAAAATACAATTCTGATTTTGATAACTGCCCATTAGAATTCTTTTCTGTAAGTTTTATTAAGTATGGATATACTTGTTTCTCATGTTATTGTTGACTGTATTAAAGAGTAGAGTTAAGTTTGAGTGTTGGTCTTTGTTCTACCTTGTTATTCTTGGTTAGAGGAGGAAAATTCACAAGTTGAATACAGAAAGACAAAAGTCAAAGAATGCCTGGAGCTAGAGGGAAATGGAAGTTACAGAGAAGGTAGAGTGGAGGTGAAGCTGGCTGAGGGACAGAGGAAATCCAGCTATTGGAGGAAGATGGCTGAAATGGCTGTGAACTATGAACTAGGGAGTTAGAAGACAGACAGCTTTCTATATGATACAGTGGAGGAATTAGTCCTAGAAGAGCCGAGAGAGTGGGTCAGGCTGTCATTTGCGGGGAGAAAATGGCATGCTAAGACTTCATGAGTTTCAAAAGGAAGACTTGGAGCCAGCTGGGATGAGGAAAGCACACATAAATATACTATATATAAGTGTGTGCAAATGTGCATGCACTTGAAAGTCTGGAAGTTGCTATGTGATGCAACTCTGTTTCTTCTCCAATTTGTGTTTAAAAAATCTAAGCATTTTTGCACACAAAATTCTATATCCAAATGTTAAGATTGTAAAGTGAAGCACACTAAGCAGTTAGCAAAACTTTTGGTTGCTTTTCAACCATAATTAGGTTTTCTGTCATGATCACATCATTTTTTTTCCACGGCGTGTCTCAGCATAGGATGGAATTGCTGTGTGGATCAATCAGGGTTGTGCAATGAAAGAGAACCTTGTCTCTGAGACCTTTACTTCACTTATTGCAGGACCTTTCAGGGTGTGCAGTGAAGGACGCAAAGGATTACCAGAAGGTGATCTCCTGGTTAAGATAGTTGAAGGGTGCTGTGAAAAATTGGCTTTTTATCCTGCCTCTCTTGTTGGGCACAGTCTGAAACCATGTTTTTTAATGCTAATTATGAATTACCTTTTCTTCATTTTCTCAAGAAATTCACTTCTGTTTTTTGTGGAATTGGGTAATGAGAGCTGCAGCTAAGGTCAGTAAAGTCATGCTTTGACTATCTTGTGTAATCCTAATTTTCCAAAACGTGAGATCCCAGATGTTCAGTTTGGACAACGCTGGAATAGTGAGTTAACCTTGGTCTCGCTGTTTCTTCATAATATGTACAATGGGAGTTATACTACCTCCTAATCCACATGAAGAGGGGGAGGAGGGGGGGAGAACCAGACTAGTACTTGTGAAGTGTTCAGGTGTCATTGTGTTGTGCATCACTGGAAAGAAAGGCCATACAGAGTGATTCTAACTTCAAAGCAGGGCTTGCCTTTAGCAGATAAACATTGTGTTACATATTGATTAGTGAGCGGAAAACAAAATACTGAGTATTCTGTGATCTGAAAAACACAGGGGTCCTGTGGCATCATGTGATCATGAAGCTATCATTATTAATAGCATTGTGGATAATGGAGCCAAAATAGAGTTTTGCAGGGTGACTTTTATTTTGTCTTTTGCTAACTTTTGAGTGCTTGACTTTGCTGTCTCAGTAACATTCTTCTAACAGTAGTTATTTTTCCTGCAGGGTCTTTTTCATGTATGTGTATATATCATAAATACTCACAAAATATTTATATTAATTTATACATATGCTGTGTAAGAGAATTTACTATAAATACAGTTAAAGCTTTGAAACTTAATTGCTGTACAGTCTTTTAGAGGCAACGGTAGGCAATCTATCTCTCTTTTTTAGGACATTTTGTGGGATATAAGAGAATTGATACCATTAGTATTTTTACATCGCAAAGGCAAAAGTCTACACTGGGAGAATCAGGAGTTTGCGGACATAGAGCAAAAGAATTCTGCAGAGTCTGTGGCATGTCTGTCATATCTGATGTTTGTTCAGCATTTTGGTATTGATTGCTTTCCAATGGTATTCAGGTAAGAACTATTCTTCCTCACTTATCGTAACTCTGTACTTTGAAGATTCTTTCTGAGCAGAAGAAAACTTTTTATTTGTGAATAGTTATGAATGAAAACTGTGTATTTCACTAGTATTTGTTTTATGTCAACCTTTATGCATTTATATTTTATGTAGCTTTGTTGTGGTTATGTACTCCCTTATATACATAAGAACATGCTCCAGTCCTGCAGATTATTACGGTTTACTTTTAGATGAGCTGTCCTTTTAAGGAAACTGGTAGGATTAGTCATGTGCTGAAAATTAACATGTATCAAATTTTCAATGGCATATTTATAGACAGTTTCCACAGAAGAGTTATTAACAGCAATTTGACTTACTATTTTGTGTCTATTTCTAAATTATTAATTATATAAAGATATTTTTATAAATTTTTCAAAAAAGTCTAATCCTATCAAATATATTAACTATGTGCAAATATATATGGCTTATACAGTTTAATGTGAACCTAATTTTTCTTTTTTAGTCCATCATACCTTCTGCAATGCAATATGATGCATATTGAAGTGCTACTGAAAAGGTAGGTTTTATGGTATCTGGAGTTCTAGATAGTGGGTATGATCTTCTATAGTAATTCATAGAATCAAATTTCAAATATACCAGATAAGTTCAGAGGAGGTTTTTAAACCTGAGAATTAAAATGGCAAGTTCCACAGCAAAGTGGCTTCTTTTACTGATAAGTATAAAAAGTTGTCTAAAACATGTATTTATTATTTTCAGCTTGTATTGTGATATCATTTTAGAAACTTTATTCTGAAAATGCGAAATTAAGGTATTTTTAAACACATGCAGAACAATTAGAGTGTATATTTACTTCTGTAACAATTAGTTTACTACTAGAGAAGACTATTGTGATAATATTTATTTGAGTGTACTCTGATATGATATGCAGTCTGATTAAAGGTCAGGCTTTCTAAAGGAAACCAGACTTTTCTATATATTGTGATTATTTCACCTTCCGTAAGCAGCAGTGTTGACCAAGTAGTTTCTAGCACTGCTGTAGAAGGGAAGTTTCCCATTATGACTGCTTACCGTTTCCTGGTAAAATTTAAACAACACTTCCTGGTCTCTTCAGTTTAGGATTTGCTGTGTTTTTCTTAGGCTTGCAGAACTATGCAAATGGAATAATCTGTGAAAAGTTTCATTTTCTCTGTTAGTCAGCATCTTGATACCTGTGAGATATGAGATGCTACTTTTGAACATTTATAAATATTGAGGGGAAAAAAAAGTCTTTTTTGACCCTGAAGAGAGGAGTCTAATTTTCAGCTTTTCATCAGCCAGTTTATTCTAAAAATCTTCGAGAGGAATAATGAAGATACTATATTTAGAAAACAGAATGAAAATTTTTGAGGGAAAAGTTCTTTTTGATGTCTGTTCTAGTATTTCTTCTGAAATATAAATAGTGTCTTTTTAATTAACAACTTAAATTTGATAATGTTTCTTTTTTTTTCCTAGAACAGAAGAATCTATGTTATCTAAAGGACTTGTAAGTTTTCTTTTAATCAAATTTTCAATGTTAGAATTTTTTTTTTTTTTTTCCAGTTTAAGTAATGGTAAAACTTTAGTTTACCTTTCTAAGAAAGGTACAAATGATAGTTTAGATAATAGTTTCAGAAATATTTTGAGGCTTAATTAGGTATTTTTCAGTCTTACACACACTTATATTTATTGAACTTTACATACATGCATAAATGTTTAAATTACCATTATCACTTACGTTTGTAGCTCCTAGGAACTTTGGATATGTGAATGAGCATATATAGTGAAGGTGGTTTTAGCCATAAAATGTTAAGCATATAGATTAATGTCTTCTATATGTGTGCAAAATGTTTGCAGCTTTTTTTTTCCGCACCTGCAGGATCTGTTTGAGAGCTGTTTGTTGAGAATAGAAGATAATAGCCTTCTCCATCAGTATTTAGAATTCAGAGATTTTATTAACGTACCTCAGGTAATAAGAAGCTATGTACAGAAGTCTTTAAAGTTTGATTATAAATAATATCTAGCTGTCTTCGAGGTGTTTGAGAGAGGGCATACTACTGAACCTTTGTACACTTGTGTTGTTAAATTGAAATCTTCAGTGTCTTGCTGTACACAATTAGTTGTCTTTTCTACCTGCTACAGCATGAAGTTTCAGTGACAGTTAAAATATACTTAGTGTATGTACAGGCCACTGAGGCAGGTGGGCACTGATCTTAGCTGAAAGATGATGCTTGCTCATTTTTGCCTCTTCCTTGCAAATCTGCTGCTTGACTACATTCTTATTTGGACCCAACAGTATGAGAACAGTAGTCTTGTGTATCAGCCCTGGGATTTCAACCACTTAAGCTAATGTGAATTTCTCTGATGAGAATCTTCTCATAGGCATGGTTTTGTGGGCTGTGGGGTTTTTGTTTTGGTTGTGGGTTGTTTTTTTTTAATGTCTTGAGTAGATTTTAGTCAGTGTGATGTAATGTAATAATCTGTATGTAATTAGAAATTGTTTTCTTTGTTCAACTGCAGGATTTGGTGAAAGTTATGACCCTTTGTCCCATAGAGCATCTGGTATGTAATGGGACCTACAGAATCAGTTAAGTGCTGAATTTATTTAATTAAAATTAATCTGATAATATCTTTTTTTCTTTAGAGAAAGAAGAGTCTAAATATTTTGCAGTTGTTCATAGACAAGTTTGATGCAGAGGGAAAATACACATTATTCAGGTATGCATCCAAATTACTGTAGATTGTGGAATATCAGCCTTATTGCAGCTCAACTGCATAGATACAGTGATTTCTGACAGAAACCTATCTGGTAAACCACATTAATTTTACTATGTTAATTTTTGGATAAATAATGAATTCCAATTGCCTCACATAAAATCAGCTGTCTTATGTAAGTTAGTGTTTAAAGGTTACATAGTCATCTTATTTTTATGTGGTAAAACTCCCACTTAGTGAATAAGGCCATAATGTCCTCTAAGTTTTGAGCTAACTATATAGGCAGCTTTGAAGTGATAATATCTTGTTTGTTTGTTTGTTTGAAGGTGTTTACTGAAAACAAGCAACCATGCTGGTGTGGAAGGATACATTATTAAAAATATAAAAGATCAGATTCACTTATCCTTAACGGTGAGGCTATTACCACTAAAAAAACAAGTTGCCATCTCAAAATTTTATCAGTATTATCTTGAGAAAATGTGTACAGCTTAAGCTTTGAGTGATGCATTTAAAAAAATCCACTTTGAAAAGAAACATAAGGTTGGGAAATTATATAATTAAAAATATTAATTTGGCTTTTTTCTGCATATGTATTTTTACATTATAATTTTACAAATGTATTTTTTAATTGCACAATCTTCCTGTATTTTTCTAAGAAGTTATTATTACCTTTCCTGTGCTTGAAAATACATGCTTCTTTCTTAAAGAGGAAGTACTCAGTATTTTCTTTTATCCTCACAGTTCCTCATTTCTTGAATATAATTCAAATGCACCGTCCAGACAGAATTATTAATTTTTTTCTTGGTTTTTATGATGACAGTCAGCATTATATTATGAGTGCTTCACAGACGTTCAATTAATCAGAAAGGGTTGGGCTAGATCAAAGCCATTTAAATCTCATATTTTATGATCATTTATACCAGGAAGTTGGAAAAATTAATTAAAAATAAATGATTAACTCTTCCCCCCCCCCTTTTTTTTTTAACTGCTTAGGGCCTTTTTCAACCCAAATTTGATTCTTAAGTATACTGCCTTTTGTCAAATAGGACAATCTAGTAAATTTATGCATATTTTATGCTAGCATAATTATGTTAGAAAACAGTGAATTACTATTTATTAGATCATAGTTTATTTATATTAGTAATTTATTAGATCATATTGAATCAGCAGGGGTGAAGAAGATGATAATATGAAAACTGTTCCAAAAGGGGCTTGCACTAAAATTGAATCAGTAAAAGTATATTCTGAAATGTCCTTACTAACTAATTTTTGACTATGCAGCTTCAGAATTCTCTTAATACATTTCTTCCGTGGCTGTCAAAAAGATAAATAATTTTAAAATTTCATCGTATGAATTTGAATATTCTAGGTTTGTTGCAAAGAATTCTGCTATAGACATAATGATAACAATTTCCTATTGCTATCCATTTATTTCATCTTAGTTTTTGTGCCCAGCTAGTCTTAATCTTTCCAGGTCCCTCAACTGATCTGATTTAACAGACAGTTACCCTTCTTGTCTCCCTGTCTAATCTCAGTTTTCCTTCCACTCCGTTTCTGGCTTTGTCCCGGTTTCCTCTCTTGTCTAGCTTTTGCCCTGTGTATGATATCTCTTCCCCCAACCTTCCCCACCTTTACCTGAGATAAGGACTTTGCCAACATGGGATCTTTGCAACGACTCCATGCTCTCAGCTTCGTTGTACTGACATGAAATAGCTTTTTGAAAAGGCTGTGAAACTTTCAGAGAGAAGTGTACTCACTTGCTCTTTGGGAATGATGGGCACACCCTTAAGTTAGCACCGGTGCAGGGAGGCTCAACCATTCTCACTGAGGAGGGAATTTTCAGGAGTCTTAGCTGCAAGGCTTTAAAAAACTTCCGCTAAGAAAGTGAGAGGTGTTTTTTTGTTGTTTTGCCCCTCCTCACTTTACAATTTGTTGTAATTTAGGGGAATGTTTGTGAAAGTAGTGAGTGGGCTGTCTGTGATGCAGAGGGCATCAGAATAATTATGTTCTGCCACTTCAAAACCTAGTACTCTCCATCTTATGCTTAAATGATTCTCCCTTCTGTCCTCTCCCCCCTCCCTCTTTCAAGAGAAAGTAACTGAATGTCCTTCCTCCATCAAAGAACCATAGAGGTGAAGGTGTACTTTACTTGCAAGCATTGCTAGGAGTTGTGGGTTTAGAAATACACAAAGAAAACACCTGATCATCTTTAAAAACAAATTGTAACACTACTATTATGAAATCAGTAGTCTCTGGTAAAGATAGCTAATTGTTCCATACCTCAGTATAAAAAAAGAGAGTGAATAGTACAATTTGCTAAGTTTATGTACACAAATATTAACTATATAGTTGGTAGTATGGTGAAGAGGTAGAGAATCTATTCTGATGAAACTGAAAAGAACAGCTTGGTATGAAGAGACAAAGTAGGGAGGGTTATGAAAAGACTAGTTTGTGTACTTCAGTCACATGTAGTAATTAGAAAACATTTCTTCCAGTGTTTGATTTTTTTTTTTCTTTTCTGTTTTCCCAAAATTGTTGTTGAATTATTTAAGATATCTTTAAGATTTAAATTTTGTACTCAGCTAAACTTTTTGTATCATTTTTTCAGAAGGCATGTGACAACATTTGGTTTACAGGACATCACCTGATCTCCCTTCTAGATTTAGTGCTTTTGCTTCCAGAAGGTGCTGAGACAGATCTTCTGCAAAACTCAGATAGGTGAGTTGTAATCACAGGTAGAGGCTTTTCTCCTTTTTAATCATTTAAAAAGACTTCAAACTACCTTACTACAATGGGAGGTATGCTGTCATGTAATTAATGAGGTGACAGCATCAATGTAATTTAAACTAGAAATGGAAATGATCGCTTACTTCAACCATCCTTTCAACTAACTCTGTATAGAAGAATGTCACAATGTTGTTACATTGATTTTAACAATAAGAAAGGAATTCCTCCTCCATGCCTTTGAGGATATAAGGCCTCAGATGTCAAATTATGGAACTAATTGGTAAAGCATTATTTCTTCAGGACTGTATGGTTTGTCAGCTTTCTGCACAAGCAATTGGAGGAACAAAATAAATGTGGTGTGTTGTCTTATGTGACACAGGAGAATACTAGTTATCAGATACAACTTATGGCACACAGCCTTTTTGAGGCTGTTTCACAGATTGCTGCTGGGAATCCAGTATCTTGTGAGTGGGAATACAGAGCCACCTGAACAGCACACACTTGCATTAAGTAATATAAAAATAGTTGGAAATGTCTCTGAAAATCTCCTGTATAGGACAAGTCTCTTCCTATATGATGAGTAACGGTTGGGCTTGTAAGTCAGCAGGGTGATAGCGAGCAGATGGATGTGTTAGCTACTTAAAAATCCAGATGTGTGATCTGCAGTTGTACTGTTTATCTGGAAAAAGCAATAAATAGTTTCTGCTAAAATGTATGGTAAAATGAAAGCAAAAAGCATATTTTTAAAAGCACTCAAAAGTAAAAATTCAATACAGTAATAAAGAAAACTGTCACGCTAGTTTCATATCAACTTTGGATCACCATATTGCAAATTCTGTAATAAGGTTCCATCTCTTCAGAGAACTCTTTCCCCCACAATCACCAGCCTTCTCCAATCTGCTGACAGTTTTAATCTTACTTGCAAAGTGTCAACTGTTGTAATGTGGACGTTACTGCACACCGGTGCTCTAGACTAAGCTATATTGCTCAACAGATAAGTGGTTGCATGTTGTACAAATTGATATTTTTAGGATGTCTGGCTAATGGATAATTTAAATTATTATCCCTGTAATATAAATCTGTGTTCTAAATAATAGTGTATTTTTAATTCACAGGATTATGGCGTCACTAAATCTACTAAGATACTTA
Organism: Ciconia boyciana; assembly: GCF_034638445.1. Lineage (NCBI taxonomy): Eukaryota > Metazoa > Chordata > Aves > Ciconiiformes > Ciconiidae > Ciconia > Ciconia boyciana. Next base: position 19,458,777 of record NC_132940.1, on the reverse strand, counting down.
GTCATTAAAGATTGTGAAAGTGATAATCAAGTAAGTACTAACTGATTTGAAAATGATTAATTAGCTAAAGGCTGAGAGCCAGATTCATGTGAACATTGTTATCTTTGATTCAAAAACATGTTTTTTACATTTTCATTGCACTGGTCAGTAATCCAGAAGTGATGTTTTTATTAACTACATTAGGAGATATGTGATGTGTTATTTTATTCCGATGAGATGAAATTTGATTGCCTTCATACTTAACTGTTACTGTAAACAAGCTAATCGTTTTACTCTGCCTGATGAACTCTAGTCTATGTCCATAATTTTAGAGTATGTCACCATAAAATAACATCTCTATCAAGTATTCCCATGAGAGAAAAAATATTTGTTACTCTTGGTTATTTATTCGGTGGTATCCCTCAAGCCTCCAAGTGGATTTCTTTATAATAATAATAATACAAACCTTTGCAGTTCAAGAGGTCCATTTTATTCATCTTTAGGCAACATACTTTTTGTGCAATATGCTGGAAGTTAGTAGTATTAAGATTTCTCGAAGTATTTAATAATCATATTTAAACAGTTTTTTTAGCTGGGAAAACAGTATTCTATATTTACAGCAACTGTGCAGCTGCATGATAGGTACATGTTAAAAGCTTCTCTAGGTATTAGCATCAAAAAAATTATTGTCTGTAAAATCCATCTGCTGAAGTAATAAAAGGAATGGCCAGACGTGTCCAATTTCCTGCTACATTGCTTTACTGGATACAGCCTAGAATGTTTTATGCACAAAGGTAACTTGCTAGCCTAAACTGCCCACCACTGTATTTTACCTATGTTTTTATTATAGGTATACCTCTTTACCTTCATTTCTCCTGTGTGTGGATATTTGAATGTAGGTATTTCAGAAATAACTCTGCATATTTAAACTTTGCAGTATATTTAAAAAATTGAAACTGTCCTTATGTATTTTACCCATATAATATTACGCTACCTCAGTTTAAAGCACAATTTTATAGCTTTAGTTGTAATCCCCACCTCTTCTCTGTTTTTTGCTCTCCTCTGTCTGAAGCCGTCAGCAACATTTGTTACTGGTAGATCAGTGCAAACTGTATTTGTTATTCAACTGCTGTATGGCTTTTCAGTGTAGTATATTATGATGGATCTACTGGCTTTGTGTACAGTCAGTTCACCTGCAGTTGATGGAAATGTGTTCCTGGATATTCAAGGGAAAACTTGTTTGAATTTCACAACTGGGTCGAGATATGGATTCCATATTCTAACAGCTGATTTATAAGTGCTCTGACTTGCATTGTGTCACTACATCATTGAAGAACCAATGGAATTATTTGTGTTTAGTTTTCCGATTACATTCCACTACCAAATGGCTGCTTATTCTAATAGTAAATGCAACTTCTGTTGACTCTTTCAAATCATTGTGTTCCACCATTCCTCTAATTTGTGCAATTCAGTAGCTTTTGATCCACTATATCATGTAGCAAACAAGTATCGCCTGATCTGGTTGAAGATGTCCCTGCTCATTGCAGGGGGGTTGGACTAGGTGACCTTTAAAGGTCCCTTCCAACCCAAACTATTCTATGATCTCCTTAGTACTAAATGTTTTGATTTTTGCATCAAAATATTTGTTTAAATTAGTAGCAGTTCAAAGAAAAATTGCTTTTCAATTTTAAAGTACAGTAAAGCCTTTCCTGACTTGAATAAGCAATATCATGGTCAGATGAATATTCTAACCAACAGGTAAGTATCCTAAAGTGTTTTGTTGTTGTCCCCCAGTTCCTTGACTTTCTTTATGATTTGGAGTAATAGACTTCAGCATATCATTTTCTATTTTTTAAAATACAAAAAAAATCCTGATCTACTTTTAAAACACTTTGAGATCTATGAATACAAGTTTTATGAGTGCCTAATGATGTTATTTGTCTAAGTAGAAGAATAATAATATAGCTTGCACTGATTACCAAAACTGTATTGAAAATTAATAGTAAAAACAGTTTTCAGTTGGTGCGTTTCTAATTTACTAGTTATGTAACTAGTACAGGTAGACTATATCCGTTTCGCAAATTTACGGAGTGATTACTATTTAAGTGCTCATTATGGTTCACTCAGTTTCATGTAAATGCATGGCTTTGTAAGAAAAGGGAGTATTCCTCTTTTATTCTTACTAAAACTTTATACATAGTAGCACACAATTGCTTAACAGTGCTGTCTAGTACCTGGAATAAAGAATGTCCCTACAGTTTGAGGAGAAAATAGCATCACCTCTCCTGAAGTTTTCCCTTAAATTTAAGCCCTGCTAGTTGTTCTTGACTTCCTCCGTGCCTCCCTTCATATAGTGCAAGTGGGGCAGAAAGAAAATGCTTCCTTTCATGTCAGTTCAGATGTTTTGATTGCTGTGTAACAAGCACTTCCATTAATCAAGTTTAAAAATCTGTATTTTTCTGGAAAGTTTTTTGCTTCATTTTTAGCCCCACTCTGGTGGAAGTAATTACTGCTTTTCTTATTTGATCAGTTAACTTTGTGTCATTTAGCATTAAAATTTGGTGAATTTTCCACTGTAATCAATAATACTATTTAACATTGAGAATTCTTATTTTTATCGTCCTTACTCTGCCCTTTGAGGATACTGCCTGAAGAAAGGAGTCATATAAATGGCTCCTGTATCTAAAGACACAAAGACTGCTTTATATTTGTTTGCTTCTACAGCAGTTTTGTAACTACAAGCTTATAAGGCACCAAGGCAGAGAAGTTTTCCTCTTGTGCTGTGTGACCTTGAACAGCCTTGCTTTTGAGCATCTTTTCCTTTTATCTCTTGCTTCCTGAGTGCCATTATTGTAAACTCCTTCTTTCACCCATGCCAAATTGGGGAGAAGTTAATGTGTCACTTTGGCTACTGTGCCTAAGGATGGGCTAGTAGCATAGCCAGTAACGTTCCTACAATGCTTTTTAAACTGAATGATATATAGACGAGACCCTTATATATTTAGGGACCATGACATTTATCAGAGCTTTCATTTGGCATTGCAATACAGTGTTAATTCGGGAACATGAATTTAAATATTTGTGTCATTTTGCTGCTGAATTACCTTAGAGGAATCTACAACTGCTCTTTACTCACTGTAGAGATTCTAACCTGAGAAAGTGGCTAGTACCCGCCCTCCAACATACCAAGATCCTTTCAGCTCTGCTTACAAGAACAGGTTGAAAATGTGTGTTTCCATTGCAGTAGTTATCAGCCTACGTACTAAAATTGCACACCCCCCCCTCTTTTTTTTTTTGACTGCCTCATCCTCCAATTTTCAACAAATAATGTTGAAAATGTAAGAGAGAGGAAGAGGAGCTTAAATGTCCCTCATGATGCTATTCATGCTTAAATGGATGAGTCTAAATTATTTTTTTCTTTTTCTTCCCAGTATGGAAGTGTATGCTCAAAAACTTACCATCGCAGTGCTCCATTAAAACTAATTTGTAACCTTCTCTGTTCTGTTTGAATAGACTGGTGTATGGACTGCGCTTGCCAAGATTCAGCAAAATTTTTTAAAACCACTGCATGTAGGACTCAATATGTCAAAAGCACACTATGAAGCAGAAATAAAGAATACGAAAGAAAACAGAAGAGGTTAGTTGTTATATTTTTTTCTTAGCTTTGTTTGTATTTAGAAACTTTGGAAATCCTTTGGAAACAAAGAATTGGTGAGTGCTGTATAGATCATGTTTTATTTAACTGTTGACACTATTCCAAATTTCAAATAATAATTCAGTAGTTGCTATATTTGATATTAATAATTTTCATAATTGGTCAGAAAAATCTGAACTTGTTTATCTCTCATCACATTTGTAAACCTTATGGAAACCTGATAGAAATGTCCCATGAAGATCTTCAAAGCTTGTTCTGCATTTATACTTTTGATTTTAAGGTTAGGCAGGAGCATCTAAGTCTCTGTGAATATACAGCCCTTAGGTTTCATACTAGGTGTGTGGGGGGTAACAAGAGAAGAAATAATTCACACAGCAAATAGGTGCTCTCTTAAAGCCTGAAGGATTACATTCTGGATTTTTTTATTACTTTTTTAATCTGACACACAGAATCAGATTCTGCTGTAGGTTAAGCAGAAACACTCCACAGGGCGTAAGAGCTATAGCTGCTTTAGGCCATCTCTGTGTGTGTCAGATCCTCCGTTCCTTTGTGGTCTCCAATATAATTAAGACATCCCAAGGAACTTGCTTCTGCTACCAAAAATGTCCATATGGCTTTTTGCCCCAGTCTTATCCTCTTCTGTTGTTGTAAACTATATGAGGCAGAGAAGGGGAATTTTTCTGAAGGCAACCTGTGGATATCTTTCTAAAGGGGATTCTTTAAAATGAATCGGGAAGCTTTTTCTTTAAGTCCCTCTTACATTTCTCTAGCCTTTGACAAAGCATAAAGAGATTTGAGTTCAGGAGAGAACATCTAACTCATAATAGTAAATGCTTTAGCTTTTTTCACCAATGTATAATCTTTGAAGCATTGTGTTGAATTTCAAATATGTGGTCTGAATGCAAGAGTTTTTCCTCTTAGTTTTCAGACTTGTCCTTGTGGTTTTGCCTGCTGCAAGTAATCTGCCTGAAACAAGAGAAGCCTGCAGCCTTTTCTTAATAAAACAAGTATTTCATGCCTGGATTCATTAAGTCAAGCTAAAGAACCTTCTACTATCTCTCTGGATGTGGAAATATTAAAAATGTATCCAAAAATGACCAGATTTAATATTTTTTTCCTTTTAAGGAGCAATTTAGCTATATAAAATTGTTTTGAGTTGCAGATATTGCCCGTTTAGCAATGTAGCCATATGTGATATAGAAAGTGTAGAGATAGCATCCAGCTCAAACTGTCTTCCTCTTAAGGTTCAGCACCTTCTGTCCTGTGTTTGGTCAACCCCTAGGTTTGTGTTTTTTAACAATTACTGTCCAGAAATGCTAATATATTAAATATTCTTTTCATTCTAAAAGTTACATGAAACAGCAGCCTGATCTCTGGTTGGTTATTTCCCTCTACAGAGGCACATAGTTCTAACACAGTTTGTTCTGTAACTGTTAGTGGGGAAAAGATGCCTGCCATGACGACTGAAATGCAGCTTCAGGTGAGTTTGCATTTCCTTCAAAGGTATTCAGAAGTATTGAAATTTTCTTTTCGATCTGGAGACAAACGTATATGTACAGTGGGCAAAAAAAAATTCTTCTAATAAAAATAACATTAATCTGTTTTGTCATTTCAGGTTTTACACTCAGCTCTCTTCACGTTTGATTTAATAGAAAGTGTTCTAGCTCGAGTAGAAGAACTCATTGAAGTGAAAATAAAAGCTGTAATGGATGAAAATAGTTGAATTAACATCCTTCTTACAAGATCATTTTGACTATGAGACTTTAGTTGAAAAGGAGGCTACCAGCCTTTAAAGAAGAGCAATTTAGAGTGGCCTCTAATTGCAAATGCTGCTCTTCATAAGTCTTGTTGCTGTTCTTTTTTATTTTCTTTTGCTATTGTTGTATGCGATTCGCAGAGAATGGCCTATTTACTAAAGTACTCCTCTTCAGAATTTGATGCTTTTTCTTAAGTTTAGAAACTAAAACCAAGGGGTGGTGTTTTTTTCTTGTGCTATGGCAAGGAGGTATGGTTGTACATTTATTTTTCTGTTAATTTTCAAAAGTTGCTGACTGGTGTTATGAATTACAAAGATTTTTATAAAGTGACTGGAGAACCATTAATTAAAAAGCACTGTTTAAGCACAAGGTATTTTTATTAGCACTTTTTAATGTTGACAAAAAAGCTCCTATATTTACAACCAGAACTGTAAGGTATAGATAGATAATAGCAGAAACACTATGGCAAAAGAAAACAGGTTTAAAGAAGAACACATCAACTTTGAGCCAAATAAGATGTTAAAACTTAGTAACACAACAGATAACACTTGTGTTTAAAAAACACACTGTGTAAGATTTCATACGTATACCTGTTTATGCAATACGTATTTCTTACTTAAACCTGTATTTTGGAATTGTTTTATCTTAATCATTTTTTAATCATTACCTTTAATGATAAAGTTTTCCTTAAGATATATTAAATATTTTGGGAAATTATTATAAACAGATGAGCTTGTAAGTTCAGAATCAAGTTAAAAATAAGGATGGTTTTTCTATGGTGCTGTTAAACCACTGTTTTCTTTTCTTAGAATGCACATTTGGTATAATGTATGCTATTTTTCACTGTATAGTTATTTAATATAAATTTTCATTCCAAATGCATAAGTTGTATATACAGTCTTTTGAAATGTAACTATATTTAAGAGCATTCTATATTTTGTTTAAAATGTAGCCACTCTATTTATGAATAAAACCCCCAAATACTAAATTAATTACAACGCAACTGGTACTCCTGAAGCATCTTCCAAACTGGACTATTTTCTATTATTTGGGCTTTTGTTGTTGCCATTTTGTAACGAGTATCATCTGCTCCTGGCTTGGAAGTTATCTTAGAGGAAAGAGAAATAAGGCTAGAACACTGTAACTCTTAGGTAATAGAATATTCAATATCTTATTTTTCAAAGAATACAAATGTAAAATTTTTCAGCAGTGAAATCTGAATCATGTTTTCTGAAGTAGATCTTCAGGAATGATGTACACAGAGGTGATTTGATATATCCCTCTAGGTGCAAGACCAGTCCTAAAATAACCAGTCCTGTCAGCATTGCATCTGATTAGCTGGATAGTATTTCACCAGGAGTTGGGTATGGTAGCTCAGGATTGGTTGGATGGTATTGCTCCCTTGGCCATGTCATTTTAACCTGGGGCAAAAAAGTTGTTTTGTTTTTTTTTTTAGGCCCTATACCAGCTAGGGATTCTGTGGCAAAAGATGAGCTTGTTAAACCGGCCTTGCACTGCATCAGTAAGAAATACTGTGTTGGCAACCGATAGATTTGTGGTATGTACTATCATAACTTCTTACAGGGCCCTCCTCTTGAAGTTTGGTGTAAACATTCTGAACAAGTAGAAGAGCAAATTCAAGTTTATAGGATCAGCACTAATCTTAAAAGCTTTTAGGTTAATGCTGTATTAAGACACTGGGCCAGACATCAGTAGATTCCATAAAAAGTTTAAGTACAATGTCCAACATTGTAATAAGTATTTAACAACTTTTGCCATATAATAAGTGAGATGTAGCTTACACACTTTTAAAATGGTGAAAAATCTGAATAGGTCAGTGCTTATTATTTTGAGATGCCCACTTCAGGAAAGGAGAAAATGTGAATTCCTATTTGATTCCTAACATGTCATTCAACCTGCTCTTTTCATTTTTGGTACATGGATGCTGCTAGTACTGTTATAGTTAGTATCTAAAGAGCATTTTTCCATGAAAATTCTAACTTAAAGAGGTTCAGTAAATAGATTTAATTAATAATGTGTTGATGCATACAGGATATGTTGCAGATGCACAGATAAATTGCACTCAAGCTGTAGAAATAATATACTAGTATGTGCATCATTAAAAATCCACAAGTAACTAGAGTTTTCAGATTGGCATTTTTACTTTAAGTTGAAGTCATTACATACTTAGATCTCATGCTGGTTCTGCACTAGTAAATGAAGCAAAGACATCTTAACTTAACAGTGGTAAGTAAGAGTTGAATTAGCTCTTAAATATCTAATTTGTCTTCAGAGATGCTATTAAGAGCTTTTAAAGTTTAAAGACTTAGCTAAAGCATCAGAGTAACAGTCCTGCCTCAATGTATTACATGGATTGTGGTCAATATAACCCAAAAAGTTCCATTAAGGAAAAATAACTATTTTATAGTTCTTTGCTTTTCCTGGCTAATACACTTCTGAAGAACTAATGTTTTTAAGTATATGCAACCAGACTTACCTTAGCTATAGTTAGCATTAACTTAACAGTTTCAGCAGTATTATGAACTGGTATTATACGTAAATTACTGCCCAGGAATCTGCACATAGAAATAAATTAAGGTTAAGGTTACTTTTAGAATGCACATTTAATTTGTTATGCCATAAAACTCAAAAAGCATTCCCACATGATGTAAACAACTTCTTACTATGCCTTCATCACAAGTACATAGAAGATTGCTTTTATCTTTAAAGGCAACTGGAGAGGTCATGCTGTTTGTATAGCCATCTGTCCCATTGCTGTACCACTTGTTTAGGTGGGATTTGGAAGGGCTCATTTCTTTTTCTAGGGCTCTCTGACAATCAGTCAACACTTCTTAAGCATGTGTACATTCAGAGAGAACTAAACCCTCTTCTGCTATGTTGTTGAAGATTGGCCATTCTCAGTGCCAGTAAAAAATGTTTGGGGTTTTTTTATGGCTTTGGAAGAACACAGGAAAGTATCTAAAAACACTGTGCTAAAAATACTTCAGAATTTGAACTAAATCTTCGTAGTGTGCTATCTAAATATAGCAATCTGTATGTCAGATGCGATTAAGATAATGGGCTATTTCTGCTAAGAACTTCCTGTAAAGACTTGTTCATTCAAATAATTTAACCTAAAATTCATTCTTTTTCTATAAATACTGTTATTCATATGCATTCATTCTTGAGAATGGAAGCTGAAGATTTAAAATACTAGCATCAGTTGTCATTCAGTGCAGTCATGGGAGAGAGAGAGATCAAAGCTTAGGCAAGCACAGAGGCTCTCCTTAAGACTGGTATCTTCAGTGTGTTGTAACTGACAACAAAGTTAGCATTGCTGCCGTTTTCTGTTGTAGAGCTAAAATATGATAGGGACTTCACAACAAAGAATGAGGAATTTTTTCAACAAAGTGCCCAGCTGCTCAACTGTACACTCCCCGGTGACCTCCCCTTGTGACCACCACCTGTTCTTCCCCTCAATCTGTTCAATGACTTGGACTCCTTCACATTAAGACCCATGCTGGTTACGTATCTGCTCTGAACGTGGCTGCCCATTCTTCTAATTAGCAAAAAGATATCTTATAGGCAGCATCCTTCACTACAAGTAGGTACTCAGGTCACTGACAAGTTTTGCTAAAATCTGCTGCAGAAACTGTGGTTTGATGTACATTTAGGGATTAAGGAAATAAATAGATGCAACTTTGCTAATACTAGCAATGGGCTAAGCAAAACGTGAATGAACAAAGTGCAACAAAGAAACAATTACATGTACCTAGATCCACGAAAATCCATGTCTACCAATAGTTTTCCTTCCAATTACAGCAGGCCTAAATTTAACTCGTATTTTATTGATTTGATCAATGGGCAGAATACTGGCCATTAGAACACAAAGCTGGTCTTTGCTCCAAGGTGTTTAAAAATTAACATATGGATTTACTGAGGATATTAGTGGAATGCTCATTTGAGCTGTGATGATCAAGATTGCTTTTCTCCCCCTTCCCCCATGATATACACAACCCTACATAAAGCGTTCATGGTGCTGAACCACGATCCTATAATGCTCTTGTTAATTAAAAAAAAAAAAAAAAAATCCTTCCCCAATTGCAACAAAACCATAGATAAGCAGAAAGAAACAGTAATACAGGAAGACCTGAAAATACCAGGGGACTTTGTTGTCTAACAAATCCAACAGGTGACTTGTAGTTTGAGAGAATATGGCACAAGTTTCAACCCCACCAATGAAAAAGCTCAGTCAGTGATTTACATACAATAGCAGAGCTCCAAGCTGCCAGGTAGTAACAAAGCACATGCATCTAAAATACAATTGTGCCTTGTCAACATCAATGTGGTATGGCCTGCAATGACATAATTATTATCTTTATTTTAATAAAATTACTGACTTGCCAAATGGAATATAGTTTCAAAACATCACTTGTTAGTCATCAACACGTGCACAAAACCTGCTGTACATAACCACAAAACATACTGAGAATTAGCATTGCCATCAGCTGAATAACATGTTCTTGCTGAATGGTGGCAGAGCTTTTAAGACTTCTCATGAAAATTTATGGAATTTTCACAAATGGGTAATAGATTTCCTACATTTCATCCCATACACTCTGCTACTCATCAGCATTTGGCAGTGTGCCCAGGATTTAACGAAACTGGTGCTAGTTTCAAGGAGGTAAAGATCAAAGTCTCCATTAGAATAAGAATAATCACTTCTTTGATGTCGAGTGAAAATCAACTGCAGTTAGGACTACTGTACCTACCAGAAACGAGTTTTGACTACAAGTATGGAGCACAATCTGAGAACTGTTCTCAGCAGGTATGTACTGAAACATACAAGTTTTCAGGCTTCATTAGAAATCACAGATAAAGTTTTAAACAAACCAGTTTTAATGTCCAGTTTTATACTTTTTGTGTGAAATAACATTGATTATTTCAATTGTTCTAGCTCTGTATAGCTTTTGTTACCTATGACATGTCAGATTGATTCACTTTTAGTATTCTTTTCATTTGCCATTAATAAACATATGCTTTAAATAATTTCCCAGTGCATTAGCAAAATAAAATTCATATTCCTGAAAATAATACCTAAAATAACATTCCCAATCTAGGACTGCTACTTCATTTCTTCCTAGCAATAAAAATTCTGGTTTGATGTTGAAATCATACCTTCTCTGAATCCTAAACATGACATTCCATTCTTCTGGTCCATGAAGAGCAGCTGACAAAACCAAAAAACTGTTCCGATGAATGTTTATGAACTTCTGAGTTCTTTTGAAAAACTGTTCTTCCCCTGTCATAAGCAAGTCTTGAGTGGCTGCCAGTATAAATGCAACACCTACTGAAGAAATTGATATAGATGTACACGTCATGGCAGTAATGTGATTAAGTTCTCACCACAAACCAGGAAGCAGAATTCTTATTCAAACATTAGTTTAAAAGGTGATAGAACAAAACACATGAATGAATTTACAGATCTTGACAGTGAAATGCAATCATGAGATCTGGCCAGTGATAACTAGTATTTTTAAGATAAAACTGGAAACAACTCAGAGGTTATTTTTGACCGTAGCATCAAAAAAACCTAACTGTTCAATCCACTCAAAGTACAGACATCTGAATGCCTTTGAAAGCACATGCTTCAGGAACAAGCAACTGCTATAATGGAATGAATTTAGGGCAAATGCAAAGACTGATTGAAGAGCTCAGCAAGTCCCCTACCTAAATGAGGTAAACAGACCCATCTGTAACATCTTACAAGTAAGCTAAACTGTCTACCATGAAAAATGAAATTATAAACCTGTCAACTAAGTTATTCTGAAAGGGAAAGTTAAGAAGGCTGAAGTGTAGGAGGCTTAACAATTGAGAATACAAAAGACTAGGCCAATGTGTGCCTTGTTAATCCTTGTAGTTCAGGAAAGCTTCAGCATAAGGATCTCATCTACCTGTCTAAAGCATCTTCTGCTCTAAAAAGGAAGGCTAGATATTTCATGTTTGCAGTTTCAGTGATTTCCTAATCAAACCTGCTCAAAGAATCCTCTCCCTAACTCCTCTGCTACCACCAGGTCTGCAAACTCAACTTAGAAGATGAAAGCCAAGGGTCTTGGTTCACTCTTGTGTTTACAGCCATGAATCCTAAAAATCTTGATGGCTTTCTTACATGTTAGTGGCACTCAACATGTTTGCTCAGTTATAACAAGAATTTACTAAACAGTCCATCTGATGATCACCAAATCTAATGTAGCTGTTCTACGATACATCCAAAAAAAGTAAAAACCAATTAAAATGTTTCCTCCTCAACGTTCTCCGCTCCACCCTCTGATTTATGTGCAATCACAGCACAGCTCCTTCCACTATTGCATGACATTCCAACAAGGCAGCTTTTTATTCAGTTTAGTGGAGCCTACAACAGGGCCTGATCTTGTACCTCATTAGAGCTTATGATTTTACAAATATAAACTTCAAAATACTGTACCAGAAAGAGAAAAAATCACAGATCCAATTTCCACTGATTCTGAATATCGAACTCGATGTTGTTGCCTCTGTAGAATTGTAGAAATTTCATGATTCTAAATAAATTTTAAAAGCTTATTTTTAAAATATGTTTTCAGTCAACAAGTTAGATAGAAACATTCTTAAAGCATTGTCTGAACCACTATAGATAGAACTTTAGCATCGTTGTTTAAAAAATATTTTGTATTCCACTTGCAATAAAAAAGTAGTAAAATATTAATTTTTTTCAGTTAACGAAATTTTGAAATATTGCATTGGAAGTTATCAAACATTGAATGACAATTTTGTATGCATACATTCAGCTTGCCACAGGAAACTCTTGCATAATACATAGAGAAGCTCAAATATTTTACAGTCTGTTTTTGTAAGATGTGCTAAAGGAGGATTTGCAGAAGTGAGGAACATACAGTAGTGTGTTTCTATGACTCCGGTTAATTAGACTGCATTATTTTCACAGATGTCAGCATTTCATTTGGAAGATAGTTCAGAAAATCTGTATGGGACATGATTTTCTTTAAAGCTTTTTGACAGAATGCAATCCACTCAGGAAAACTAGAACATGGCATTATGCAACATAATAATCTACAGAATGGAATGGCTCTGGATATTTTTTTCAGCCTGCAAAAAGCATTTCTGCAGTATGTTCTACAGAAGCTGCTCAAACACACACATTTCAAAAATTAAATCACTGAATTCTTTTTAGCTAATAACATGTTCTTTAACCTACCCATTTAAAACATAGCCAACCTGCCTATATAGGGAAGTGTCGTGATTTACTGGAAGAGTACAAAATAAAGTCAGGATAGCAAGTGAACCCTGAAGGAGACAGTAACCAGAAATGTTATGCTTTCAATTGGTCTGGAAAGGGAACACTCAATGACAGCTGCTTATGAGGCATAACCACAATTTTGGAAAAACTCTCTGCTTCAAAGCCACTGCTGACAGTGAATTATTTAATGCACAAATATAAGTAACAGCTATAAGAAAAGGATAGGCACACAGGGAAAAGAGAAAGCTCATAACCAAAACTGATAGAAAGCAATGCCTTTGTAAAAGAAAAGCCATCTTAGATTTGTGTTCAGCTATTTCCATATCTTTGCTCATTGGGAGTCCTTGCGAACAGCAGTAGTTTTGAGGTAGAGCTGGGGCTCTTATTAATAGGAGTGAGTTATACTGGTACAGCTGATGAGATCACTGCCCCTGATACCTCTCACCATACTATGGATTAAGTTGCCGTTGAAGCAGTTCCCAAACTGGAACAGTTTACAGGCTGTCATTCCAAGACAAGCAGGCAAATAAGAGCAGGCTTTAAACTGAGGTGATTCAGGAATTACTTCAACACCATTCACCTATTTATACAGCAGAGATGGGGTGATAACCTTGTCAACCAAGCTAGCATAAGATATCCTTGCTTGTGAATCAAAGCCCTCTTGCCTCTAAATTCTCTCCAGCTGGCATGAAATTGGTCTCAGCTGCAGGAACTAATTACTAGCTCCTTGACATACCCTTTCACTTCACTGAGGAACACAGTCCAGGCTTCTGATATGAACAGATATAAATACACATCAATATCTGTAAGACTCACTATTTTAAACTGAATTGCACACTTACTGAGTAACAATCTACCCCAAAGTTGATACTGTATAGTAGAAAATAAAGTGTTTAGGGAGAAATTCAGAAAATTAAAAACATTTCTGATGGAATTATTCATAGTGCTAATTGAAAGCAGCATCAGTGCAGTGCAAAAACGATGAGTCAGGAGGACAATCCTAAAGCAGTATAACTCAGAATAGCAGGTGGCAAGAATACTAAATAGGTACAGAAGTAGCTAGGAGAAAAACCACACGCACACAAAAAGAACCAGTAGTTCTTTTTAGTGGTCACAACTATAGTAGACACAACTTCAGACTAATGTCACTGTTTTATCCTCAAAAAACTATATTAATTGACATTGCATGAAATATTTCCACAAATAGAATATAGGAAATGCTTCTTTCAGCGTTTCTTAGTGAGTCAGTTGCTGCTTTTCACAAGTGGTATTGTACCTGCAGAGCTGTACTCATAATAACTGTTGTTATCCATCTTGACTGTTCCTGCCCACCACCTTCTGTCATTTTTTTCAGGGGTTTAATGGCTCTGCAGTGAAATCTCAGCTGCCACCTTCTGAAAAGCTTGGAAAAAGAAAGACAAATATTACCTGCCAATGAAAGAGATGAAATGTTTAAGGCACACAGATCCATTAAAGATCTAAAACCAGGGCACTACCCAATTCTCCAAAATATATACAGGTGCCTACTACCAGTGAACCAATTTAAGATGGCAATTAGATACCTAAATGGCTTTAAAGAATCTGCATCTGAGAGGGCTTCCTCTACAAGGCGTAACAGGGAGACCAGCATAATGAATAAGTGACTTCAGAAAAACATTCCTAAAAGCACTTAAAACGACTAAGGAACATTTGCCCTATTTTCACAGGGCATGCTTGTCACTGTGCCCCTTTTACATTAAGATACTTTTGGGAAGACTGCCCCAGGCCTTCTGCCCAGCCTGGCGTTGCCCACCATGCTGCAGGCCTGAGCACTAGCTATTTTCATGTACGTTTGCATTTCACTCTTCTGAAAATATTCCTGGATATCCAGCTTGGCAGGCGTTTCTATTTCATTAAGGCTCCTGTGGTGCAGCTGGGGACACTGAAGCTCCCTGGCAAGGAGCGTGAGGCAGTCCGGAGGGGAGGCTGGGCCTGGCCTCGCCTCACATCCCTGAGGCGCCTGCCTGGGGCACGGTGGACAGCCGGGAGAGCTGGTTTCCACGAAACCTTTGTGCCAGTTGGTTCCCAATATAAGTTTGAACCGGGCCTCTCCTCATTTTAAAAACCTGGTAAGGCGCTAAAATGAAATCCCCGTGGCCCCGCGGGGCCGGCCGCAAGGCGGGGCACCGGGAGCCCTGGGGACGGCGGGAGCCCTGGGGACGGCGGGCAGGGACAGCCACCCCGCGCTTCCCGCCTTGCGGGCAGCCCCGCCGTACCGCGCTAGCAGCCGTATCGCCTCGGCTGCCGCGGTGTCCCTCCGCCTCCAGCTGGGCGCGGAGCGCTGTGGCATCAAGCGGCGCCGCGGGGCGGGAAGCAGGTCCCTCCGCGGCACGGCCGGTGACACGGCCTCTCCGCCGGCCCCGTCTCCTTCCCGCGGCTGCTCCTTACCGGGGACGTGCGGCAGCTGAAACCAACCTTGCCTCACAGGTCTGAGGAATTAAGAGGTGGCAAGCAAAAGCTCCCAGCAACCACATGAAGTACACATAATTTACTGCTAAGAAAGCAACTCGGGCGGGGAGGGAGGAAGCACCGAAGCCCGTTGCCTTTCCCCTGGCTCGCCTGACTCCTGTCTGCTGCTCCGCGTTGCCCTGCAGCATACAGGGACTGGCTTCTGCTGTGATGCTGCTGAAAGCCCTACCATCTTGTAAGTGTCCCTATAAAAGTCTTCCAGAAACTTGGTGTTGGCCTGAGAGACTGCTGCCGTACAAGTACGGATTGTGTGCAAAAAAGTCTGCTTTTGCATAGGGAAAAAATCTTGAGGGAGTGTTTTTAATGGATGGCTAATTCTGCAGCTGTTTCTGGGGAAGAATATTCCAAATTATTTTCTATGATATTCTAAATAGGGAAGTTACACAGTACAAAAATGTGAAAGCAAGAAACAGCACCACTTTCAGTGAAAGAGAAATACTGAGAATGTTGGAGCTTCTTTTTTCATCATGTAAGAGGAAACAGTACTTCTTTTATATGGTAAAGAAGAGCTGCAGCGTATAGTCATTAAAAGTACTGAAAAAGAGCGTTGATTTCCAGCTCTGCTGTTCACCCAGTATGTGAACCTAGACTCATGCCTGTCTACTGAAACCGGTATTTTTACTGAAAATCTGAGAGTGTAGTAAAAGCTTTTCCTTTTTAAACTCTTTTTAGAGCATTTTAAAATAGAAGAAAGTGACCTCATTTATATATTAAAAATGATACCTTTAAATAGAAAATTGTCTGGCTTGCTTAGAAATAAGTAGACATCTTAGTGATTTAAAGATGACTCTACTTTTTGTTTCAAACAAAGAAGAAGTGGATTCACATCTGATTGCCTACTTCTGTTGGTCAAATGCATCCGAGTGACAGTTACCCCTCACTGCAAGGGTATGGAAATGTCATGATACTTTTGATAGTAAGTCAAATATTTCTAATACTGAATTTTTAAATTTCTGTGGAGTATAAATGTGAAAGTCAGTAAATTAAAGGAAAATAACAGATGTATGAGGTATCCCGGCTGCAGTGTTCTGGAGAGCTGTGACAGGACCAACAAACTGTGAAGCTATTTCCTGTAACACAGTGGAGCCACGTGCTCTGACTGCATACAAAAATCAGGGAGTTAAGAACATCAGGAATTATTTCAAAATACAATTATAAAATAATAAGGCAGTTTTATGATGAGGATTGATGATCCTGCTGACATCTGCCAGCATGAAGTTTGAATTCATGCACACTATGAATGAATTTGTTTTTCAGTACTGAGAAATCCCAGTGGTAAAGAGTAGGAACTGGTTTGTTGTAGTGGTTATACTTGATTTATAACACTATAGTGTATCTGAATTCATATTTTGGAATATGTCTAGTACGTACATGCATTAATTGAATTACAACAATTCAGATGGAGAAAACATAATAGGAGGGAATGGAATGGAATAAAAAGATGATTCACAGTGTAAATATCTTTAACAGGTGAGTAGATTTTTGTTTCCTTCAGTGTAATACCGTTAGAAATGTATGGTACATAAAAGAAAGGATAAATTATTACATTAAAAAAAAATTTACAGAGAAATTTAAACACTGGATTTAGGCTCCTGGGATACCAGCAGATACCTTTTTCCCCTATAGCCATTTATTGTACATGAAGTTGGACACCCCCCACCCCCCAACTCAAAATACCCACTTGAGAGGCATCAAAATACAATGATGGATAAGTGCAGGACAATGAGAAAAACCAAAACCTTAACAGAAGCTGCTTCCTGTCAGTATTTTGACTCCAGTTGTTATATTTTAACTTGTGTAAAATCTGTGTATCTTAATTTCAGTTGGCAAAAAGTTACACTGGAAGCTTAACGGAATATATTTCTGCCTGTCACTACATTTGACAATAGTTCACATTTGAAATAAAAATAAGGTGCCTTCTGAGTTAGAAAGTTCTGAGGGGAATGGACCTCTGCCTCCTGTGTAACAGCCACCCCGGCCTAACGTTCGTCTAGTCCAAGTCTTATGCAGTGGCACATGCTGAGCCCGTGGGCTAGGAACTGCTCAAGGGACAATTTTGGTAGTAGTTTGTTTTGCAATGCCATTTGAGTCCGAATCTCACTACATGACTTGGCTTTCTCTTTTTATGAGCCTAATATCAGAAGGCTAATTAAATAGAGCTTGGACTCAAAGAAAATAGGTTTTTCTGGATTGCGTGTTCTTCAGAGCATTCTTCTCCCCAGTAATTTCCCTTCCAAAAAGTGACTTTGAGGGATCCTGTGCTACCTGATGTTACGAGCTAAATTTATTTTACTACTTAGAGTTATCTCTGCTGTGAGTTTCTGAAATTTTGCTAGTCTTAGCTTTAAATCTCAAAAGCATTCCTTTTCCACATGCCTACATGGTGCGTTTCGCATACAGGTGAAGCTGCAAGAGAGAGAAAGAATGGGGCTGTGTCTGGCAGCATATCAAATAACTCCTGGGAGCAGAGAACCCCATTTAGGCAGGAATAGAAGGATTTTGGGATTAGAACTCCCATATGATGAAGATAATGGCTTAAGCATTTAGATGAATAACTAATTTATGACAAGGCATAATCTTTAATCAAATTAGTGTTTCTCTGTGCTCTCCTAGGCCATATTCTGTTTGTTCTAAATCAGCATCATTTTTTGATTTTGTAGGGCAGTTGCATAGGTATCTTCCTTCTCTATAGTTTTTTTTATGAGAGAACTGATTGTTCATCTTCACACACATCACCTGTCTTGTTCTCCGATTACATGATCCAAGAAAAAGTAGTTTTTTCCTTTTAGAGGAGAAAAAGGAGGAGGGAAGGTCCACTAAACAGATAGAAGAGGAAAGTAACACTTTTTTTGCAATTTACAGAGCACAAATAAAAATTGATGGCAGCAGTCCACAAGTTCAATGAAGTACAATGACTCAGTATTTAAGTTACACATAGGATTTATTATTTTCTGTCATACAGAAATCAACTAAGAATCTTCAATATGTAGCATGGGGAAGAAAGCTTGTGGGACTATGCAACCGTACAGAAATTCTGGAACCCGAAGACCGTGTTCACAAGGAGTCATTTGGAAATATGGTTACCAAAATGCCAAAATCCCAGCTAATTATCTAGGTTTGAAAAGCAAGCGGGTGGAAAACATGCAAGCATTCAGTTTGAGAGCTTAACACCCCCCCTCATCTTCCCGAAGACCGAGAGGTCAAAATATTCTAGGACCATAAAGCCAGGGACTACAGGTAGTGACTCAAACTCTTCTCCAAATGCATCCCATTATCCATATATAGGATTAATCTTGATTACTAGAACACAATCATCCAGAAAATAGAGGTTTAAGTTTCCTTTTCTACCACAAAGACAGAGGAGGACATTTTGTTACAGGTAGGAAGTTTGACTTATAGGTAGGTCTCATGTTTATGGACATGAAAATTACCTCATTCTATGAAGGTAACAAAAAGTTTTTACACTACCAACACTGATCTGGCATGTACATATGGTTTGTCCTATTTATATTGATCTTAAGCACGTTGATATAATTCTACTGAGAGGCAGGATGCCATGCCACACTCAAAAGATGGTTATAAAAAAGAACTAAAATAATTTCATTAAACACAAGTGTAAGAAAATCACACAAATGACTAAATAAGGACTGCATAAATGAGGATGCTGTAGATTTAAGTCATTTGGTGACATCAGTCTCAAAACCGGCTTATACAGTTAGAAAGTAAGTTACATAAGCCAAAATTTTTACTCAGGTTACCAGTCTTTCTGTTCAGACACTTAAAAATATCCCAGTTTTTATAAATGTGGATCTGATACCACTCACACTAATTTCAGTGGGAGCTGAGAAAAAGTTAGAGTCACTTTTACTTGCATGCATAAATAGAAAACCTGATGGACTACCTGGGTAATTGGGCTCAGTCCCCAAATTTGTACATGTGAGTCTCTGTTCAGGTTCACCAGAATATGCATCACTCTAATCCAGTTAACAGTCATCTTCTGTTACTGTACAAAAACTATTTTGACCATTGATGTCCTTGTTAAATATATCTAGTAACTGAGTTATAGTCAGACTGTCCTGCCCTCCCCCTCCCCCCCCCCAATTGAGGCTTCAGTTATTGAACATCTGATCAGTATTCATATTTTACTGTGCAATAGTGAAAGATCTTTTGTTGCACGCAATGCAAAAAGTTAGATTTCTTAGCACTTTGATTTCTCTAATGGAACAGTGTTCTGAGCTGGGAGCTTCAGCAATAAATCAAGGAGAACAGGGAAGCAACTTAATGGCATTCCATTATTAATTATTTCATACTTTAACTGTGTCCAGATGGTTCATCAGGATTAGAACCTCATTAAGTTGAGTACCATATAAAAACACAAGTATGCACAGTGCCTGCCCCCAGTGCCAGTTCCATTACCCTTTCGGAAAAGTCAATGTTAACCTGAAAGCCAATCTGCAAATGTTTAAGTGGATTTGCTCCCACGTTTGCAGAACTGTGGCCTAATTGACTATACAGTGTAGATTGCAAAGCAAAGTATAAAAGGAAGGTCAAATGCAAGAAATAAACAGGTGTGTGTGCATGCAGTGTATAGCTTCTTCAGTTATTAGTTACCGAAGGTAAAAAAAAAACCAAAAAAATTATCAAACCCAGTATTTTTCTCCAATTGATATCCACTTTTTATATAAATCACTTTCCTCTGTTACAGGTTTAGTTTCCTTAAACACATGTAGTTGTCAATAGGCAGCTTGGTTTTAAATTAGCCAAAGAACAGATTTGAGCTGTAATTTTTCCAAAATTGAACACATTGAAGCTTATTTTTCAAAAATAGCATATATAGCTTGTGTTCAAGAGACAGAGCTGAAAACCAGTATGGATTTTCTGCAAGATATGAAAGCTTCTAATTATATTGGATTTCAAATATAAAAGCCCATTTCCATGGAATCATCCGTTGTAACAAAGCTGGTACTTCTCATTCTGTCTTTTGTGCTCAGTTCCTGTATAGTCCTGGCAAGAATGTCATCTATCAATGTACAAATGTTAAATCACCCCAGTCATGAAATATTAACAGAATGCATACAATTATGACTCCTAAATTGAAGTCTTTCTAGCTGCAATTTGTCACATCTACAATTGTACAATGTTATTAGTAGAGTAAAACTAGAAAACTATGAAATAGATATATTGGAAAAATAGCATTTCTAGTACATGCATTTAATATAGGTAAGCCCTGAACCCGCTTCAGCTGAGGTCAATAGGAGTTTTTCCTTAGTGGAAGAAAAATAATTACTTCTTAAATGTCCTGGTTCTGAGCAACAGATGAACAACATAATAGCAGTACTTAATTCCTTCATGCAAAGGTTTAGATTTTCTGGAGCAAAGTAGAATGAGCATGCTACTAATTATTTTCCAGATGGCAATAATATATATTCAAAGTTTTAAAACAGTATCCTGCAATCTGTACCTAGAACAGGTGCATTAATTTATTTTGTACATATTCCCTGAAAGAAACTGAGATAGACAATGCTAGAGGAACAGAGCCTATGGACAGTCTTTGTGTGAGAAACATGGGAAGTTCTCTTGCCCGCTAGTTCCTCCAAAATAGGAATAAAATTTGCAAACTAAAAAATTCAGTGTAAATTTGAAATAATTTTAAACATTAAAAAGTGAATTGTGGTATAAGATTATTAAACATGTACAGTTGCATCACATATCATCCAGAACATTAAAATATTGCAAGCAAGCCATATTTCTTGTACTTGATTACTAATCTTTTCCAACAATACCCAAAGTAGTTTTATTATAATGAGAATATTTTTTCTTTCAAATAACTATTTCTGTGAGCACCATGTTCCTGTCTGCTGACTTTATTACCATTTTACATGCTATGGGCCTCGATACTGCCCTAGCAACCTGATCTAACCTTGAAGTTACCCCTGCTTTTAGCAGGAGGTTGGACTAGAGGCCTTTGGAGGTCCCTTCAAGCCTGCGTTTTTCTCTAATTCTATGATTTTTCTGCAATTTTTCTGTAATTCTATGATTCTACAGCAAGTTTTTCTAAGAGAGAAGTGATGGATATAGGGAATGTCCTTTCCGCTACCCCTGCCACAAAAGTGATGTTAGTCTTTTCTTATGCTCTCATCTGATCACTTGTGGTAGAAGCCCAGACTGCCTGCTGATCTCATTTCATGCATACTTCTCTCTCCTGATCTTCACTTTAGGTCTTAGCGTCCTCATTTCTTTTGCTACACTATATAACTATGGTATAATCTCATGGCTTTAAAAAACAAAATATATTATTAACTGATGTGCTTTTCTAACTGTTGCCTCTCTCTTAATGGTTAGGCTCAGTTTCCTTCCTGCAATTCTGTCATACTCTACCAAACTGGCATCTGCCTGCCTTTCATTCTGAGGAAGCCAATATCTCATTTTGATCACAGTCCTTAAGAACATACTCTTAACCAGCCTCAAAACTGCTATTTTATACTCATCTGTCTTGTGGGCCATCTTCAATGAAGCCAATGATGCTTTTTCCCTTATATCCTGTCATCCTATCACCATATTTATTTCCTTTGCTTCCTAAATTTTTTTTTTTTTAGCAGATCATTTGGAAGAACCTCCACTTTCCTCAGTTTCCTGTAGTGGTCCACATGTTTGGGCCTCAATTTCCTTCTCTTTTCTCTTCACAATATGTCTGTCAGTGATTTATTCCACAAACACTATTTTAGCTAGCATCTGTATGTGAAAAACCTGCAGAGCTGCTTCTCCAGTCCAGACTAGAGTCTAATTTTCCAAGCAAAAAAAGTAATTATGCCTACTGACATCACCTTTTGGAGGTCTAGCCTATTTTAAACTTAATACATCCACACACGTAAAACATCCTCATTTTTCACTTTAATAACATGTCATTATGGTAGGCAAAACCAGGGTCATTATCTTAAACTCTGATTTTTGAGTCCTCTCCTCTAAATTTCACTGATAGTTCGCTAAATTTCTTGTTACTACCTGTAGGATACAGACATCTTTACCCATTCACATAACAATCTCATGTAAGCTGTCAGTATCACCTGTTGACTGCACCATTATGTTCTCAGGCTTTGACAAAACAATTTCACTGCTCTTACTCATTCAAAATACTACTGCAAAGGTAAATTCTTGAACACTATTTTGACTATGCCATCTCTTTCTTTAGTTTCTTCACTGATGCTCTTTCACTGTTACATCAGATGTACATACCTTGTCTTTACTTTAGAGGTCATTCAGGACCTCTTAATCACTATTCACTTGGTGGAGCCCATGACACTAGCTTTGATTGTATATGAAGTTTCCAAACAAACCTTTGTCCATTCTCTCATGTTTTGGAGGAGAGGCCAATACAGTGGCAAAATCACTGTCAGGAAGCATGAGCAGGACTCCAGAGAACTCAAGTGACTGATACTATTAAACAGATAGCCACCTATATACCTGCTTAAAGCTTGAACATCCTCCTGAATGAGGAGTGACTACTAAACAAGGTCAAACAGGAACAGAGTTTAGAGGACACACAGGGCTGGTCAGGAATATAGATCCTTACAGCTCCCTCATTATCCAGCCTCCAAATCTCACCCTCTGATTTCCCCTTCTCATAATTCATACAGAATAAAAAAATGCCCGTATTTAAACTGATGGTGTGCTGAAACCATTGCTAATCAGCTAGACAAATATTGACACTCTCATTTTACCTTTCTATCCATGTTTTTTTTTCTTTTGTCTTAACTTGGATTATAACCACTCTGTGGGAAGTCCTTGTTTTTGTTCTGTGTTTGTACAATGTCTAGCCAGTGGGATGCTGGTCTGATTAAGCCTCACAGGCACTCTGGTAATGCGAATTAAAAACAATCCTGCTTTCTATTCCTGCTGCTTCTACAGAGACTATTTGGCTGTGGGAAGCTGACTTCTATGGCTGCATATGTACCAACTGAACAATACACCAAATCCTAATCACTGGTCTACTGCAAAACTATTAAAAGAATTGCAACAACATCATTGGGGACTTGAAGAGAGACGTTAATTTAATTATCAAACAACTGGAAAAGTAAATGCAAAAAACACCCCCAAGTAAAACCCCCCTATATGTGATTGTATTTCATATGACAAACATGGAACTTTGTGTGCCACTTTTCAGTGTTACTTTTTCAATTCAGTATGAAGTTAAAAATATGGGTAAAGCAAAAAATAGACAAAAGGGACCCTTCTTTCACTTTCTGTCACTTTTCCTAATCCTTTATCTTCTCCTTTCCATCATTTCATTTTGTTTAACATGTGAATGCCCACTACCAGAATATCATCAGGATTTTAAAGTTGATTAATTTTAAACAACTTTAATCTTTTACACAGAAATCGAGAAAACACCATTCCTCAGCCTTCCGTAAGAGCTTCTCTAGAGTTTCATCTTTTACTATGGCTAATACTATAGTTCTTTCCTTTATCCAAAAGATTATCCACTGTCGATATACCTTGTAAACTTGAAGGTGAAAAATACATTTTGTTGATGATTTGCACTTCTAAAGGTTCTTCTAACTCACCCAATATGAAGACTGGGGTAAATATAGCATATTACATTTAAAATATTTTGAATTATAATGTCTCAGACTATTTATGCTGCTAAAAGCTAAAAGAGTAGGGGAAAAATTTTATTATGAGACTGAACATCTTCTTTACATGAGTTTCAAGTCCTTCTTCTTCATTGACATAAACAGAAAGGAAAGCTTTTCTTTTTTGTCCTGCCCTGATACTAAAGAACGAGATAAAATTCTTCCTCCATTTAATTTGGGGAAAATAAAACATCAGTTTTACTTCTGTATCAGAAGTTCAACAAAGTGGCTTTCTAGATAAACTATTTTGCCTCAGAGCTCTTTATTATGTCAAGTCCAAAGGTAAGACAAGTCATAACTTTTTTAGTTATATGCTGGGGCAACTTCATATTTCCACACGACAGAGTTTCTGACTATGAACAAAAAGAACTTAAGTTTCTATAGAAAATTAACGTGCACTGTTGGAATTGTACAAAAGCTTGCAAAACTGACCATATTATCAGTGGTTACAGCTAGCTTAAGTTGTGCACTTATCTTAAATAGTTTTAACGAAAAAAATGTTAGTAGCCTTTTACTGCCATATGGCACGCACTTCTGAAGGCACTTCTGTTAATGACTAAGAGGAGGTAGAATACTTCCTGTTTAGATTTTAAGCTGTGTAAAAGACAAGCCCTACTGTTTCCATAATGCAGATATCTTAGAGGGCCTAACCTTAGCAGGGGAAAAAAAAAAAAACCTGTATGTTTCAGGAGGAGTTCTGACTTGGCAAGAATTACAAATAGTTTCTTGCTCCCTTCCTCCCCATCAAATCAGAAAAGACAATAAACAGTCCTATCCACACCCAGATTAATAGCCAAAAGCAGCAGAATGAGCAGTATTGAGAAGTAAACCCTATTTCACTCTTAGTCAGAAGAATGGTTACATTGACATTTAGTCTCAATATAAAAGCTACACTAGAAGTATCCATGAAGATGCAAGAATCCCATTACCCCCCCCCCCAAAGTAGCATCTATGAGAACAAACAAAACCAAATTCCTGAGAATCTTGCTATGCCTCAGACAGCGTCAGAAGGGTGCAAGTGTAATGAATTGAAGCCTGAAGGTAATTCTAGTCAACATCAGACTTCTGATGTAACACTGACCATGACTTCAGACTGAGATATACTTTTGGAGAGAGCAGACATACTGTTTTTAAGAACAGGAGCAGCATTCTACCAACTCCTCTGAATTAATGCACTATGCTATTAAAACTATTTACTTCAATATGTGCATTTCCAAGAAAGAAACAGTGCTCTTCCTATAGCACAGACCCTCTGAAGTCTTATATTTAAAAGAAAGACAATTTAAAAAATTTATTGGAAACTTCTAAACAGAACAAACCAAAAATACAAAAATCAAATCTGGAAGAAACAGATGAAACAAGCTTCTCATATTAATAAGGCCCAAGGCAGATTCATACTGAAACATCTTATTTGAACATATGTTTCCGTCATTTAAAGCAGCGTTGGCACACATCACCTTTCGACACAGCCATTCTGAATCTTTATTGTTGTAAAATGAAGTTACCATGTAGAGAGGGGGGAAAAAAAGGAGGGGAATAGCTCTACTAGTTGTGCAGTCATCTTTAAATTCTTGCTCAATGAGAATATTAAATGTCAGAAAGGAAGATAAAAGGGAGGGTGGAAACCAATATTTTTTTCTTCCATGTAATCTAATTTTTCTAACAATTCTAGAAAATACATGCTCAAAGTTCATTTTTAGAAAAGACATACATTTAAGTCTTGAAAAATTACTGTACTTGTGATTAAATCTAGATTATAAATTAACATATTTACCTCATTATATCAGAAAGATTGCCTCAGTATCAAGAATTGCTTGTTCTTGACTGATGCAGTATTTCATTATTGTATGGAAACAACTCATCAAAAATAGATTTGGGGAGTGGGTTGGAGTTCAGTTGCAAACATTTGATCACCTTAATGATGGGTTTCCAGTTCAAGAATTGTCCATTCCCCTTGAGGGGACGAACAGTCTTCAGATGAAAAGCTTGCCACTGTAATGCTTGCTGAAGAATCATCAAGTGGAGACATTAGTTCAGTCCACCTACTGAATGTGTCAACTTGTGATGTACCCTGAGGATTCGAACCATCTCGTGCCAGAAACAGTGTCTGATTGATAAGACATTGTGCTAAGTTAAGGTCTTCAGGAACAGAATTTTTGAAACCTATATTTGAGTCCTGCTCAGATAACAGTTGCCTGAGAAGGGTCCAGTCCTGTTCTGCAAACTGCTGATCTTCAAAATCCACATCTAGAGCTGCTGTTTCTGAATCCATCCTCTGTTCAATTGCTTCTCCAACATCCATCTCATATATTGGAGAAAGGGTTTTTGAAGGCCGATGCTCATACATGCAGGTTTGTGCCATTGTGTCATAATCATCTATGTCTCCTGAAATAATTCACAATACTGTACAATGTAAAAATTGCAGATGATCCTCCCCTCAGGGCTGTGTAGAGCAAAATTTAACTCATTCAGGAAGGACAATCCAACCAGGTTAAAAAAAAGGGGGATGGAGGGTATACAAAATTGACAAAATTTGAGGCATTTATTTCCTATATAAAAAACAAAGTATGATTTATAAATTAAGTTAAAGTAGCAATCACCACTGGTAATTAACAATAACCTCCATAATTAAGTTTCTGATACAGAAAATGACAATGTAAATATACACTTAATGCACATGAAATTTCTCATTTACTCCATAAATTAAATTTAGACCAGGAGGTGCATGGAGGGAATTAATAGAGAATGATTACTGAATGGTGACTTAAGCTATGTCAGCTTAGAAGAGAATTAAAAACAAAATTGTTTATCCACAGGCTTATTTCTACACTGCACATGCAAGGGCAGCTGCAGGCAAGGGCAAGCAAACTTAAAAAAAATAGTACAACTTTTAACGTCTTCTTGTTCTGTGGTCTGACTGAACATAGATCATCATCAGCATTCCATTACTCTTCAATACACAATAGCTGTAATCAACACTATTGTATATTTTTGATGGGATAAACAGACTGAATTATTGGTATAAAGACGACAAAACACAAAACTAGACAAGTATTCATCTAGCTACATGAAACAAGTTAGAACTTTTCTGTATATAAGCATTAGTTCTAAGTATAATCTCTCTTTTAGGAAATAAGCTTTTACTGGTAAAATTTGAATTTTAGACATCTCATAAGCTCTAAATCAGAGTTCAAACCTGCTCCCACTGATGTAATATATGGCAAATATTCAGTTATATTCAGTGGGAGAAGGATCCAAATTTGTGTATAATATATAAATAAATAAATTACAACAATAATGCATATAGCTGTTCAGGTAAACAGTTCAGTGCGCTTTAGTTAAGGTTATTACTGTAGTTATTGCACATCCCATTCAGACATACTATATGTTGCCAAGCAGACAAAACGAATACTAAGATTCCATCAAAAGCTGATGCTGTCAATGTTAGATTGGATCAAAAATAACTGAAGTACAGGCAACTGCATCCAATCTTTCTTTTAGCATTACATAAAATCCCTTTTCTTGTAGTCAAGTTTCTCATTGAACAGCAGGGAATTGACGGATATTTCAAACAGACAAGCATTCTCTACCCAAGTGAAATACTTAAAAATATTGAAATTTAATATAGTTTCAGCCAAAATTACTTCAGTTCAGGATTCAATCCCCGACAAATTTCCAAAGCTTTCCCTATTAATTTGTTTTTGAATGACTGAATGTTTCTATTTCTGTACATTACCTGGAAGTAAATCAGTATTAGCGCATTCAGTAGTTGCTGGTTGACTGTCTCTCACTTGACCTTCCTGAGTCAGTATCTGATTCTTACTGGCTTCTACAGCTTTTGCAGAGCTGCTCTTTTGCACATCAGAATTAGTTTCTTTCTGATGAAGATCCAAATGACATGGTCTTTCTTGAGATTTTGCATCATTGTCTAAGTATTTATTGCACTGGTGAAATTCACTAGCCACCTCATTCTTCATATTTGCTTTTTGTTTTTCTCCTGGACACAGACTAGCTGCTGAATATATTTTCTCTGGGCAATTTTGTTCAGTCATTGAAGCACCTTGATTCTCCTTCCCTGGGATTTCAGTGCCATAAAGATGTAGGAGAGAACTTTCACTTTTATCCAATCTATTGTCTTTATTATCCTTATTCTGTTTGCAGTCCAGGAATCCATCTTCAATTTCCAGTGAGTATCTTGAAGTCTTTCCATGGTGCTCTTGAGAAACACTGTCAAATACTTCTGAAGGAGTAAGAGAATCTATTGAATGCTGACGTGAAGTATGAGTTTCCACTCTGTCATCAGATCCCAATTCTTCGCATTCATCTACTGAAAGTAAAACAGATCGTTTGAAATTTTTAGTTTTAGAAAACTCTTGACTTGCAGTATCATTTTCTGTTGCATCTTCAAAAGCTAAATTATCAATTCCTTGGAACTGTTGAGTAGGAACATTTGATGGAGGAAAGTTTTCTGCAACATTCTCTGCTTCAGATCTGTCATCTTCTGTTTCATCAGCAGAAGAAGAAACTTGGTCTGCTTCCTGAGTAAATGGTGCATTGCCAAAAGTAGAACTTTTGCTTTCTCTAGTATTGGTCCTTGCACTTTCCTGATGGGACCAAATCTCAGGTCTTTTTCTTGGTATTTCATCATCACTCGTTGAATTAACACGGAAGAGATCAGAACCCTCTTTTTTCATTTTCACTTCTATTCTTAGGCTGCTGTCATAAATTTTTAATTCCTCAGGTGTACTTGTGTCACTGCTGCTTCTTCCAAGAAAGTCATGGCATAACATAGTGCTGCATTTAGAAATCCCTCTTTCATTGGACCCTTCATCATCCTGAGAGCCTCCAGCATCGTAATCTTCTGATCTTGGTTTTATATCGTCAGAGGATGTGGTTGCACTGCCAGTATCTGATTCAGGACTCTCTTTTGGATCTAGTGCACCAGTACTCCAGTGGTCCACAAAGGGAATCTCTGCATTTTCATGGTTTTCGGGTGTTTCTGTAGGATCTATAGGCTCCGTGTAACTAGGTGAACATTTTTCTGTTATTTGTTCTGTGGAACATTCTGAAACATCATCTAAATCTGCTGAAATTGATTTGTATTCCGTCAAGGCTGAGGTATCACACAGCTCATCAGCTGTAAGAAATCCCTCCATATAAATCTGAGGAGATGATGTCTCCTCCTCTTTATTGGTTATCGTTCTGGAAAAGCTTGGTAAAGCATTCTCACCGTAGTTAAGACCTGTTTCAGAGTTTAATTTATCACTTTGCTCAGTACAGACTTTTGTTGCTTTTGACTGTTTCACCAGTTCTCCTGAAGCAGTAGCCTTTTGATTGGTTTCCTTGGAAAAGTCTGAGTGTCCTGCACTAGAAGGCTGTGCATGATAGTGAAATTCAGCTGTATTATCATCTTTCTCTGTATCTTCAATCTGTTTAATTCCAGTCTGATCTCCACAGATTTGTCTTGCTTCCATTTCATTTTGCAGTGAAACATGCAGTTTAGACATAGTTTCTTCTGTAATTAGAGGAGAAGAAGATTCGGACTGTATTTCGTATTCCACTTTTTCAGAAGGATCTGCTAATTTTTGTTTATTGGGTTGACAGGACGCCAGCAGTTTATCTTCACTGCTACTTTCCATCACAGATTTTAGAGATTCACTTTGCTTTGCAGAATAGCAGTCATTATTGTCATGAAGCTGACCTGCCACAGCATCAGCCATGTTTTTTTCAAGTTTCTGTCCTGAACTTCTGTGCTCAGAGGTGTGCACGTTCTTCTGGACAACAGGAGATTCACTCCTTGAATATTTTTGGGCAGGGGACTGAGATTTTAATACAGATTGCCCAGCTGTTTTTGGTTTTGGGTCTTTATTATTCATAATCTCAGCATGCTTTGACGGAGCCAGAGTTTTAGGTGTTATTTTTGCAGTGGCTTTTGCTACAGGTGTTTGTGACTGCTTAACAGTCTTCTTCTTAGCTGCAGGATGTTTTTCTGGGAGTGTTGTCTGAACCAGATGTTGTAACACATTTTTTTCTTCGTTATGTTTTGGAGACATTCCTGATTTCAGTGAATTTGGCGATTCCCCCTGAGGTCCTAACAAACAGTTAAAAAAAAGACTGTAAAGATTGTATATGCCAGTCAAAGTATCTTCACCAAATTTATGTGTTTGTTTATGTTGAGAAGCAAGTTACTCAACTTTTTATGTAACTAAAGGATTTAAGGCTTGTTAAAGAATTAAGAATTGAGATCTTAAACAAATACTAGACAAAAATATCATCTTGCATTTACATGCCGTCTTAAACTAAAGCACTTTATAGACTATGTATAAAGGAATCACTTCAGCCTGTAACTGAAGTAGTCATCACTGCAGTAGAAAGCAGCATCTATCTAATAGTGCACAGAAACACTGCACAGCAGCTTAGCACAGGAAGTGATGAGTACTATATTCAATTTGTATTGTAGAGGAAATGAAAGTAGGCAGAAAATAATTACATTAGTTACAATGTGATTAGAACACCAGAATTAATATCCCTGCTCAGTCAGAAAATACTGCAAGATCTTTAATGACCACAAATTGACAGGACCTGTGTTTTCTGTATCATAATGCATTTAAGATAATATAACTTGAATATTCTTCCCCCTGCCAGTAAGTGCCAAGTCCAAATGGGATTAAAAAGAGCTCCATCCTTAACACTTTGTATCTTTATAAAACAGGGTTTCTTCTCTGTGGTCTACAATGTCATTTTCCACACTTGGTATAAATAGCTGTTGAAATCAAGTATTCATCTGTGGGGTAGGTCAGTATCAGTAGTGCTACCCCTAAGGGGGATCACCAAAAAAAGGGAGGCAAAGAGTAACAGTTCATAAAGAAGTCTGCATTCCAGATCTTTGATGCATATTATAAATGCTTGACCTACAGAATTTCTGTTGAACTCAGTCATGGTTCCAAGTGCAGAAGTGCAGGGGATCAGCAAATAAAAAGACTCTGCAAAGCAGATTAAGCAAGCAGAAGAAAACACCAATTGGCAGTGAAGACCATCTTTAAATATTTTGAAGTTGACACACATTCAGTTGCATTTTACAGTTTAGGATTGTCACCAAAAGTGAAATATGGAAAATAAACAGAACTGTTCAGAAGATTTTGCCAAATGCTTGTGCTAAAAAAAAAACCCACAAAAAAATCAAAAACCCAAAAAAGACAAAGCTCTGCATAATAATGGCAGACTGTTTCATTGCCGTATGAAACTTTACCTTGGTTCTTGGGAGAACTGGTAGGTGTGTTTTGAGCCTTTTGCTGTGCTGCAGAATTGCTACTCACATTCCCTTTTTTCTTTAGAACAGCTTGTGCACTTTGTTCATTACTCCCTTTTCCAGTTGATTTTTTTGTCAGACTGCAAAGAAGTTATTACATCCATTATTTCCAAGCTTAAGATCTAGCAATGTTTAATTATATTTAAACAAGCAATGTTTTAATATGCACACATATATAAACATTGAAAATGCAACCTAACCTAATACTTTTTGAAAATAAAACCTATATGTGTATATATATTTTTATATATACACACACATATAAATGACCCATTTCACAATTTCAGTGCTTCAGCTGTTTTCCTGTCCAGTTTAATCTAAACTATCCCAGAAACAATAAGTTTACAACACCTTGTGTAGTCATTAACTGTTCCAGTGTGCAGAATTGAATGACCTATAACAATTTTAAAATGATTAGCATGAAACAATCCAACACAAAAGCCAAACCAATTTTATCTTTACAGCAATGTTTCCAATAGCTAACTCAAATTGTTTTGCTAAGAACATACAATAGACAACCATTCTCAGATTAAAAAGAACATGTTGACTTAACAGTAAGTTTAATAGTTCACCTGAAACTTTTTTCACAAACATACAAGCACACATATATGTATGTAAAGCAGCATATTGATTTGTAACATACCTGCTTGTTGTGATATTAACCTCAAGCTCAGTCTTTTTTTTTTTGTTGGTGACTCCATTTGATGTCTTCACAGATGACTTTGTTTTCACTATGGTAAAGTAAATTTGAAGTTAATTATAGGGCAAAACGCATTGCATATAAATACTGAAAAATTTCTAATATATGAAAACCAACTATTGAAAACAGTATAGATGCTAAACTTGTAAAACTTTTACCATTTTATATGGCTATCAGTTGATCAGAAGATAAAGTCTGTTAATAGAGGAGAAATTTAATATTCTTATTCAAGTTAATATTCATTTACAGGGGAAGAAGGTGACTGTTATTAAGCTATAGTAGATTTCTTTAAAGCTTCCCAGTCTGGTTTTCAGTGTATGACCAGCCTGGGACAAACCAGACAGGGACTTTTACAAAAAAAACCCAACCAACCAACCAACACAAAACCAACAAACCCACACACAAAAAAATCCCAAACCACAATCCCCCCCCAAAAAACAAAAACCAAACCAAAACAAACCAAAAACCGAACACCAAAAAACCCCACACATATACACAATAAATTTACCAGTTTGTTTTTTCCCTTCCTCTACCAATTTATCCTCTTTGGGTTCCTCTGTCTGTTCACTGGCAGTCTGGATATCTATGCTTGAGTTTGCTGACTTGCTGGAAGTTCCTGCCACAGTCACTAAGGAGGGAGATTCCTTCCCTGTGGTTTTTTTCAATGGTTTTGTTTTGATCTGCACACTTGAGGTTACCGTCAGCACTTTAGGCCTGGCACCTGCAACTTTTCCTTCATGGTTCTTTAGTCCTTTGCCACTTCCTGAATTTTTTTGTCCACTTGCAGATGATGTCTTTTCTATATCTTGCTTGGTAAGCATGCTTTCAGCCTTCACATTTCCATTATTTTCTATTTTTGTCTTTATAACAGCTCTAGCCTTTTGTGAAGCAGCTTTTTCCCCTGGTTTTGAATCCTTAGTAATCTTGGAAACTATTTTTTTGCCATCTTTCCCCTTTACATCCTCATGCTTTGAAGCCTTATTAACAGTGTTTCTGTTGGTGCTTGATGTATGTCCAGATGCTCCTAATCCATCAGATTTCATTTTATCCTGATTAGTGGAAGAATCTCCCCAGCAATCTTTCTTGCTGTGTTCTGTCCGGGAAGTATTCCTTATACCAACAGATTCAGCAATGGATTTGTTTAGCTAGAAAAAAAAGCATCAGGAAAAAAAACAAACCAGAAAACATTTATAACACAAAACTATCCATGATCTTTAATTTCTGAAACACAGCTACTTTTTAAGTAGTACATGAATCTAAAGCAACAAAATTCAGCATAGAAATAACTAAAAAATAAAAAAAAATTATATTTTAGCTCAGATTGCTGGCTTTCAAAGATAGAAAAGTACCAGAAATAACTACAGTGCTTAGTAAAGCTCATGTGAATTACTGCTCTATATAAAGGATATAGAAATATCTAAGTAGAGTTTAACTTATTTTGGACAAATTACTCTGTAATATTTATTTATATTAGTGTCTGCTGAAGTAAGAAAACTTTTGAGTTATATGTGCATATTTTCCAAAGAGGAATAAAGACTATGTATTATTACAAACAAAAACAAAAATTAATTTATAATACATGGGATGTTTTTAACCATTACCAACAGTGTATCCGCCAGAGAAGTGGCAATATTCATTCTCTCTCTCAGGTAAAGATACATACTGAAACATGGAGAATTAAGTGCATGAAATGGAATCTTTGTGATACTAGTGTCATGGCAATGTATCCAAGACCATCAAATAATGTGAAACCCATACTCTTTTTCTACCAAATAGTAATGTAGCTTTGAGTGTGAGTCTCAATAGAAGAGTTGTTGAGGGCACTAAAAAATATTTTTTCAGGGCAGGGAGTGTAACAGACTCAGTGGTGTGGTGGCTTGTGATAATAGCAGAGATTCATTAGCTCAGTAGCAAACCATTTGCTCTAGGAAACAGATCAGTTTCATTACATAGCAACAGGGGAATGTGAGATTCTGAACACAAATTCCTGTCTTTTATTTGAGCTTATCTGTTTGAAAATGTAGCAGAGCATAGGCTGAGTCCTAAGATGTTTCCAGTAATGGACATTACTGATTCTGCAGAAATAACAATTCACCAAAAAATACACATTTTTCAAAAGCAAGTTCCATTAAATAATATGACAAATGAATATTGAATTTAAA
Organism: Ciconia boyciana; assembly: GCF_034638445.1. Classification (NCBI taxonomy): domain Eukaryota; kingdom Metazoa; phylum Chordata; class Aves; order Ciconiiformes; family Ciconiidae; genus Ciconia; species Ciconia boyciana. Next base: position 19,424,786 of record NC_132940.1, on the reverse strand, counting down.
ACACATGATGAAAATAGTTTTGTTTGCAAGCTTCTGAGTATTTTTAATGTTTGGATAGAAATGTTTACCTGAGAACTAGTGAATACAGGTTTTTTGCCAAGTCTTCGGTCATCACCCTTGTCAAATGCAGCTGTAAAAGGAGCAAGCTGTTTCTTTACTATTTAGCAGGAAAGAAGGGAGACAGAAAACAATCCAGCCTACTCAATTAACATAATCTGAAATCAGAAAGCAGTTCTTTGGGTCCTGTAATTATTCTAGGAAGGCTAATTCTGGTGACATGGCAAATGTTGAGTGGAAATACATGGGTTTATGTTCAGAACAAAAAACATGGCTTCTGCAATGAAGTCACATGGCTATAAGCAAGTTGTTTAATTCTTCTGTTTCCCCATTTCCATAGTAAGACACACTTTTGTTTATCCAAGCTTAGCTCACTTAAAGCTTGTAGTGCACTGAGACTTTTGTAAATTGTGTACACTTTCAAAGAAGAGTACTTTCACATTTAGAGTGCTAATTACTTTTAAGTCATGTACTCTAATTTATAGAATATTTATTTACACTATTTAAAGAAGAGATTAATTACATTAAATTATATTAGTTTTCAAAAGTGGTAAAGTCAAAATATCTAAATGTACATAGTAAGATCACAGTGCCTCTTTAGATAGCATGCAGCGTCATGTCATGAGAGTTATCCCTGTGATTGTCATGTGGAATTTTCAGGCAATGAATGCCTTTTTTTTTTTTTTTTTTGACTGGTCTACTCTGGGAGGGAAGCATTTTTCAATAAAGCCTTTAAATCAATTGTGCTTGTAGAATACAAAAAGGATATTTATAGACACTGTACAGACCCAGAATCAATAAGGTTTCATTTTTGTTTGTATTAATGTTTGAGCTGAAAAAAGGTTTTGCAAAAAATGTATTTAAAAAATCAAGCATTCAGTGCCTCGTGTTGTGACATAGTATTTATACATACAAAAAATGTATCCATGTATAACAAACAAAAATTCTGCTGAATTCTTACTGAAGATACTAAAAATAATTTTTATATAGGTCTGTAAAAATCACACAAAAGGTATGCTGAAGATGGCACCCCAGGGATCTAATCCTTTTTCTAGCAATGACTCTGCACATTAATACATACCAATATATTAAGACAAAATCCATATAAACTTGTGCCTAAGAAAATACAAGACATGTTGTGAATGAAAAAGCCCACAATATCATCTGTCTTCTTTTGGCATTTTTCCTCCTCTGTTATAGCCTTCTAATTCTGTATAGGTTAAATCTCTAGAAGATAAACCACCACCAGAAATCTTTAAGGTGAAAGTTGATTTGAGTTATCCTAGACATATTTCACCTGAAGATTAAAATTTGTCTACCAGTATTGTGTGATCTCTTTGTCTGTAATTAAAAACAGATAATTTATGCAAACATTTCAGCCTATCTATTTACATATGAAATGCATGCTAGTTCTGAGTTATAATTTAATCTAAAAGAAAACAAAACAATTTCTGGCAAGATGGAGTTTGGACAACTAAGGCACACCTCGGTCTTAAATACTAGTGCAAAGCAGCCTAAACATTATTTACAATAAGGACACGATCATCCTAAAAATAAAACACCCCAAAACAAAAAAACCCACCCTTGTTTCTAAAGCCAGCTCCGCAGCTTCTGAAGGATTTTTATAATCCAGAAAGAAATCATAAACCTGTTTTATACAGTAGCAGTGAGATGTTATTTGACTACATCCCTAAATCATACTTAGAAACACTGTGACTGTATCTTTCTCTCGGCATGTAATTGTAGAATAAAATTTTCATCTATTTATAGGTGTAAACAATTTTATAACTATCATATGCTAGCTATTAATGTCTTTAACAAAAAGGACACCAAAATGCTTATTTCTCCTTTGAATCAAGTGATTTGATTTTAGGTCTTCAACACATTCTTTTCTTTCATAACACTGTACTGTCAAAGCTAATATTCAAGCATAACCTGAACTCCATCATCAGTTCCGCACCCTCGGAATACTTGTGTACTTCAAAACAAAGAAACGTTCAGAACAAAACCTCCTTTTTGTTGGAAGTGCTGCCTGTTAAAATTTTGAGAGAACACTATGCAGCTCCTTAGGGGCTCTCTGCAGTAGCATGCACAATATCACAATACCAATCAACTGTGAAGTCAAGCTATCTGCATTTACTCGCAGTGCACGAGATAAGCATTATGCAAGAGACAAGGAATATTTATACATTATGTAGAAAATGATAAAGGATAGAAACTGCATTCATAGAACGGATAATCTGCTTTGTGCAAATTTAATTCACCCACAGTGCTTATCTCCTTAAAAATGAGACAGATAAGGTTTTTAATCCTACTGCAGTATTTTCAATAATTTAGAGTGGCTGTAAATAAGAATAGAATCAATCTACATGGTTTTGGTTCCTATTATATACACTCCTAAAAAGAAAAGCAGGGGAGACTTTTCACAGAAAATGACTTAACTGATTTCCATGTTTGGCACTAGCTAAGCATGCTATCATGCTTCTATTCTAAAATACCACTTCAAAAACCTAGAGCATCACAAATTTCGCTTTAATTTGTATCTGGCTCCACAACACCACCTACATTTTATCTACTAAACAGATTGCTAAAAAATTCTAATGCCACTTGATGCCAGACATACCTGCTTGTATTTTCTGTTGATGGTCTGGCCTCATCAGCTTCCAGCTTTCTGTGTGACGAACAGCATAAAAAGACTGAACCAGGAAGACCCAGAGCTTATCACGCAGAGCCTGGATCTTGCACGTAAACCCCTGTGTTCAAGTAACAAATCAGCAGCTGGCGAGGGGCATATTGTCATAGCAACCAGTCATTATTCCTTTCAGAATCTACTTACTCCCTAAGCTAGATCAATGATGTCATCACTTATATTTTATAATGGCCTGGTAGATGGAGATGCTGTTTTTGAAGGATTATTGCCCACCACAGTAATTTTTACAATACTTTAAAACAAAGTCACTCCAAGGCATACTACAGCACTAGAAAACACCACATTGCTCCTTTTTTCCTTCCTTTTTTTTTTTTTTTTTAAATGAACCCCATAATAGCTCTTTACTGTCAGCTGTGTCACAACAAGGTCAAATACTCTAGGGAAAAATAATGTATCTGATTAAATTTTCATTGCTTTTACCAAGAAGATCTACAATAGCACCAGATTGCAATAATTCATTTTGCATTTATTTTTCATTCTTTGCTTGTAGCATCATTCTGGATTTTTATCAGTATGTCATACTATTCATGAATTATCCCCAGCATTGCAGTTAACCACAGCTTAAATATCATTATTTACATTGTGCAGATATACACAGTATGTTACACACATGGAGACGGACACCTCCCCCCAATCCAAAAAACACACACTAGATTAAGAGGCAGTCCTTGCTTCAGAGGACAGTCTTAAAAGCAAATGTAGCTATGACTTTTACAAAACGGGGGGAAAAGATACATAGAAAGAAAAAGAATAAGCTCTCTTCCCCTGTAAGTTTAAGGTAATGCAATATTTTGATAAGTTTTTTCTCATCACAACTTTAAAGTAATAGTAAAGATCAACAGAGCAGTGGTGCCCATGAGATTTACATTCTTAGTAATACACAATAATCTTTTTATTGCCATAGATGGGGTTTCTTTTTAAAAGAAAAAAAGTGTTGATATCCGGTAAACAAATGGTAACATTTTCTGTACTTCCAACAGGACCTTGGATTTACGCAGGTGCTTTTCTGTGTGACCCCAACTGCAGGATTGAGCCACCTGAGCTCAAACCACATCACCTGATTTGAACCATTACATGAGACAATACCAGAATAGTTTTTGCTACAAACACTGCACATTGAAAAACCTACCATCTCCTTCACATTTGTGGAGTCCAACAACGTATCCACAGCTACAAGAAGCAAGCAGCTATTTTCATTATTAATACTTTTTTCAATTGCATTAAAAATTAGTTCTAGAAGGTCAGGTTTGCTACTCATTGCCTGTGCCTGAGGAAACAACAAAAGACAGCCATTTAAAACAAAAGAGTGTCCTTCATATGCAAAAGCATTACTGAGCAGAGAGAATCTGCTATCACGCTGTGCAGGAGGTATTCCAAAGCTGAGCATCTTTCTTTGTATCCATTCCATAACCCCACCCCTCCCCAGGCGCCTAGCAAATCATCCTGAGGCCTCTTGCTAACCGAAATTTTAGGAACAAGCACGCTGCGATGAATTTACAGCCACATGCAACTCTAGATTCAAACACAAAATGTTTTAACATCTCCCTATTTATTTTTTTAATCCTCTATACATATTAAAAAATCTTTCATGGGAGAAGTGAACCAGCTAGATGACTAGATATGCTCTCACCAGGACCTGCAGCATTGCCACATTCTTGCAGCTCTCAACAAAAATCAGTAGAAGTTTGATTATGAGTATTAGCAGTATACTCATTCTTGTAAGTACACGCTGTTGTTCTAGGGGTCTGAAAGCTTTTTCAAAGCTTATGTATATACTTATCTCTTTGCAACACAGAAACTGTCCCACTGACTTCATTGGAACTTTTGCTTAACTGAGGCACATAACCTGAGCGCAGTATCAACCCTGCATATCAAAGTATTAATATGCTTTAAAACAACACTGACCCCCCCCCCCCGCCAAAAACTTAAAAATGCCTAATTTTTTTTTTTTAAATTTTCCATAGAATTGTACTTTAAAGCAAAAATTGAAACTATTTTGATTATTTAGCAGCCTGAACTATCCAAAGTGTGATATAATTACATTTATTTGGAAGCATACAATAACTTGAGGGCACTTATACCTGCAACAAAATAGAGAAGCCTTCACTTTTTACTATGTGTAGGAAGTTTGCCACAATAAATGTTACGCATTCTTCTTGTAGCCTAGATGCCAAGGCTACAGCTGTCTCTGTCCACTTCACTTGCGGGAGGCTATTGATCAGCCGGTCACTCTCCATCAAAAGGAAAGCAGCATTCTTGTGGTTCTTAAAATAAAAACAGAAATTAGCCTGTTGCCAAGTAATCACGGAAACAATTGCTGCTCGTAAAACAGCTTCTGTTCAGTTACTGAACACTTAAACAAGGATCCAGTATTGATTTCCCTTCTTTAAATAAATTTGGATTTTGATAATTCTAAGCATTATACCTACCTCTGAAACTAAAGCAGAAAAAGAAAAATCTACTGCTTCTGTTTTGCCTGCTGAAGTTAGGCAGTAAAGTTTTCAGTAGCTTTTATTGTATTTTTTTCAACTGTATGTCATTACATACTGCACTCCTGAACAAAATAAGGCAAATGTTAACTGGAGAAACTGAATAGAGGAAAACCTTTTAGGTCACTGAAAGATGTAATAAATTCTTAAATAAAATGGGTAAGTGAAAGTTTTAGGTGAGTGTGGATGGCTTGGCATTTGGGATGCCTAAATACCCAAGCATTTTCATAGTTATGAATCCTTTTGCTTTATTTAAAGGAGTCAGACATCAAATATTTGTCTTCCCAGATGGAGTTTTAACTGAACTTATCCTCTTTGTTGTCTAATGTTTCTCTAAGAAACATAACTGTTATGTTTATAGCTACATTTAAAACAAGCAAACAGATTTCCTAATATTTATTCCCCTGGTCTGTCTGTGCCTTTGGTTCTTTCGTACTTGTCTAAGCATTTGCATTGCCTCATCAGCACAGTACCTGAGGGCAACTTCTACTGGCTAACACATCACTTAACAAGAACTTGCAATTTATTGTTATCCACATCAGAATGGATTGAAAGCTCTACTCAACATGACCTAGCAGGTCACTGATAAATTATGCAGTAAGATCAGGAACACTGGAGAAAGCAACAATTCAGATGAATATTTGACACAAAAAACCCTACTGTAAATTCAGATTATAATCATGTTTGTCCCATGCAAAATAGAAAGCAGGGAGGGTTTTCTTCATGCATATTGTAGTTAAAACATAAAATCTGGCCAGCCATTGTTCAACTATATTTTTTTATTATTTTACTCATCTGTGGGCGAAACCAGTTTGCTTCTATGCATATAAGGTAAATTAAGGATTAAGTATATGCTTATGGTTTGATCTTGCTCCCACTGGACTCAATTACAAGCTTTTTGAATTGTCCAGAATTCAGCCCCTGCTCACAAGGCAATAAGCATTTACTCCCATTAGACACTTCCAGTGAAATATAAAATGCCTTCATTGACTTCTAATTATATCAGCACTTTGTAGGAGTGGCTCTAACTGAATTTTACTTCTCTCATTATATTTTTTCCTAACCATTCTAAAGTGGAGTCCACCTTACTTATCTAAAAAAATGGTAATTTTCTTGCATGCAGTTGAGACACCAGGGATAAGTACCTGAACGGTGTTTTAAACTGCACTCCCATTTTAATGTTTCTGCATTCATCATTGTGGCTTCCCAGAGATTTTCCAATCACCAATCTCCTTTTCTTTGCACCTTTTCTTCCTCTAAAGGGCTGCCCCACATTAACTAGCTTTTAAATTTCCAAGATTGGTAAATGAAAGTATCAGCAGAGTCACACTGTTTAACTGGGGTGTAACTGTTTTACAGCAGAGAACTGTAGCAGCAGAGAAAAGAGGATCATAAAACATACAGCAGCCCCTGCAAAATTAATTTTAGATGTTTTCTTCTTTCTCCCTCAAGCGACCTTAAGCATTTTTGCAGATTGTGAAATACTCCACTGGGAATTCCACAAGTTTTTGACTGGGTGTCTTAAGAGCTAAGAGTTAAATGATCACTCAGCAGGACTGTTCTGTGGGCAGAAGAGGCTTATGCTTTATTCTTTAATTTTGCAATTCTAAAAGCCTTAGCATAGTCCATAGCATACCAGTGAATCTTGTGAAGACCCTCCAACACAAATTTTAAATTGGTAAAATGGGGACCAAAACACACTTTAGTCCAGACTGCAAAAGTCTTCTGGAAAAGCTGGGTACACAGCTGGAGCAGTACAAAGTACCACAGTGCCATGACTGTTCTGCAAATGCTGGTAGCTTAAAGATAGCTCACGTATTTCAACACAACACAAACTGTAATCACATCATCTTGATATATTATAATAGGCACAGAAGGTAAGGAAGGCCTGAAGTGGCTTAGGTTTACCTTTAAGCTGTCCTGATAATGTTGCACAAGGCTGCCTGGAGGGGAGCGTAGAACTGTGTCTACATACGCTCTTGTCTATGCTACACACCTGAGGTAGTTTGGAGATGGGTGGTGGTGTAACTATGAACACCTATAAATTAGAATGAACTGATCTATAGTCCTGAAAACCTTACTTAAAACTTCTCAAATATTTGTACAATATATGACATACAAAGCCATGTATATATTCTAGGAACAACTGAGTATACTGATCTAATATAATGGCAGAACACCTAGTATCTTAAGAGCTATAGCTACTATCTTTATTCTGTTAGAAATTATGCATTCTGGTAGAAGGACTGTTTGGTTTTTATAACTGCGGATACTCTCAAGCTTCTCTTGGTACAGCCACATAGCTCTGAAATCTCTTGTTTTTCACACTTTCACCAGAATATGCAGTAGCAGCCACCACTCACAGCTGACCTGCTGGCCTCAGCACTTGATGGGGTAAGTACTCCATCAAAGAAGTCCTGAGAAAAAACAGTCCCAAGAAGCCTTCACAGCCCTTTCAGCAAGAGGCAGTTTTTGGCCAGAACCATTTAAGAGTACATCTCTTGAACTAGGGGTATGTTTGGCAGTGTGGGTAGCCATACCTGAGCTATTTAGATGGGATGACAACAGTAACAGAGACAGGGGTACAAGGACTTCAGCATGAGATATATGAGACATCACATACTTAGCTGTCTGGTGTGTGCTAGAATCAAAATCATCCTGTGAATGTTACCTGAGCTAGCTAGATTAAGCTTTGTGTGTGCCAATCCACATTACAGTCACATATGTATACAGTTATGCTTGGCAGCAACTGTACAGGTTTACCTTTAGCTCCTCTATCTACTCTTCCTATCTCTGTTACAATTCCATGTATTTACAGGCTAATTACTGGACCAAATTCCTGTTAACAGGTCTAGTTCAAATCAGTTACTTTTAAGTCAGCTCTGAGGGTAGTTTTATACAGAAACACAATTAGAAAGTATTTAAGTTTAGGCAGATCTAAATTGGAACAATGTAAATATGTGCCACAAAAAATGAATGCTGAGCTTTGAGGGGACCAATTCAGTACTGTTATCTGAGAAGTAGAAGATATGTATACTATACTGTTACTTTATTTTTGAAAAGTCAGCTTGCCTGTAAACAAATGGCTTGTGATCACTGATAGCCAATGATCACCTGAAGTCTGGAAAAAAAAAAAAAGTACATTTTTTCCAAATTAGAATATAGGCAAAGAGGAAAAGGCCATCACGAATGATGTATGCCACCACCTAACATAGAAACTGATACAGCAATTTGCTGTTCCTCACTATCTGAATACATAATGCTGCACTATGATGTCACAGCTGTGTTTCATAAACTTATTTTGTATTATTATGCTGGACTTGGATGTGATTATCACTATACTGTGTGCCATGAAGCATAACAACATCTGCACATCAAAATCTCTTTGTTATTTTAATGGGAACTTTTACATAGTATAAGTGTACTACAGATTTAAAATACTATATTTATTATCTCTTAAATTACATTGCAGAGCTAAATAAGGAAAAAATTTACATTGCTCTATTTTTATATAAAGCACACTATATACTACTTACCAAAGAGTTAATCAACATAACCAGACAGTTGTTCTGAAGTTCAGTAGGTAAACTGGCAAAGCTTCTCTCTGACAAACATTTTGCAAAATGTTTTCCTACCCATCTGTTGAAAAAAGAGCCTTTCTTACGTAAGGAAGATGAAAAATGTTCTATCTTCACTTGTTAGCATCAGTGATACTTCTAAAGTATTGTGAAGAAAAAAAATGTTTAAAATGTGAACATTTTATATGCCAAAATAAACCCAATCTTGCAAAGTAAAATGATTTCAACAGAAAGCGGAGAAATGAAAAACATAAACCGTAATTTGTTTTATTTTACTTACTTCATGCAAGCAGCGTATAGGTTTTCTGCTCCCAATGAATGAGCAATAGCCAGGCATTCTAGTACAGGTTGCTGCTTTCCAGGAACAGGCTAGAGTTGTTAGCAAATTATCACAATTATTGTACATTCTGACTTAGAAAAGCTGTACAGAAGTACAAAATCTTCAGTTCAAACAGAAGTACTGTTAGCTACCATGGTCTTTAAGTTTGTTTGCCTCTATGCAGAATAGGGAAGTCATCTGCTTCCACACATGTCAATAAAGCAGTTTTCAGCCTAGTGAGCCTAATGCATGAAAATGCTCGACTCTAAGCAGCTGTTTGTTTTTAAAGTAATTTTAATTGAACAGAAATATTTTCTAAATACATGCCCATGAAAGCTGATATGCAAATATGTAGTACTTCCATATTCCTATTAAGAACAATTACATATACAATGGAATGTATTTAATTATACTCCATGTACATATTGAACTGATCATGTGGAATACTGCTTTTCATCAGTTGTGGTTTACAAGCTTCTGTAAATAGGGGGATGATACCACAGGCCTTACTCCCATCATCACTCCCAGTGAATTCAGCAGATTTACACATAAAAATAGGGTCTGTTGAATTAAGCTAACACCTTGACCACACAGTTGTTAAGTATCTGGTCAATATGATGCGTAAGTAATAGAATGAAAATTCTTCTTAGGCTTTACAGTTCACAAAGTAGCATGACAACTGACATACCTTCTGAAAAAAATTGCAGTAATCTCTTTTCAAAATGTAGATAGCTACTTCTTTCAGCCCATCTAGCCCGTACATATCTGCAATGCCCAACATGCGACTAAAGAGAAAACAGGAGCAACAGGAATCAAAAATCATTTTCATATATGCATTTTGCTTACAAGACAATTTACATGCTAATTTCACCTCTTTGTTCAGTCAGAATTTACTGCAGAAACAGACTGATAACCAAGTGTGAAACTTACCAAGTATAATCTTCAAACAGGAACATGTATTGACCTAATAATAATCTCCCAACCACCGGGTCCAGTCTATACAAAAGTAAGCCTCAGCCACTGGCTGAGAAACTGTTTAGAAGACTCAGTTTCTCTATTTTAAGGGTAGCAAGTGAAAAAGATATTTGTGCCAGCAGAGTTTTGGCATTTTGTAGGTTTTTTTCCAAGGATTACATAAAATGTTATTGGTGACATCGTATCTGAGAATTATGTCCCTTCCAAATACTAAAAAGCACAGTGAGCAAACTATTAATTATTTTACATAATAATCAATACCATAGTTTTATTTTCTATATCAATTCATTACCTAAACATTGACATTGGGGCATATTATAAACAATTCCAGATTTTTATTTTAGATAGATAAGCTCTGAACACCAATTTCTAACATTAAGAAATTGTAGTGTTTTAAGATTTAGTGGCAGAGTTCAACAGCTAATATATAAATGGTTTCAGGGCATAATTCATACATTCAGAACTTACTTCACTAATTCAGGATTATGTATAAAACTGTGATTAAAAACTATCCCAGAAGAAAATGCCAACATTTATATTGGTTTCTATATATCATCTTTTATGGATCTAAGACTAACTACCTGCCTTCGCATCAACTCAAATGATTATTTAAAAATAAATTCAAAATATTAACTATTATATATTAACATACATTGTACATATTCTGAAAACTAAAAGGAAGGTACAGGCAAATTGGGAGTTATTTTGGTATAAAACACTCTCCTGTTTTTCACTCTCCTTATATAATATTCCCAAAATGTCTGTCCCACCTTTTCCAGTAGCTGCCAAATAAACAAGATTTCTTCAACAACTTTATTTTTGGAATTTCCTCAAGTATGTTTAGGTGTAATTATCATTATATTTGACATCTTTGTTTTATTTATACTACATTAAGAATTTTCCTTTTGACTTTTAACTGAGAAAATACAGAACAAGCACAAACTACAATTAAAAGTAATAAAAGTTGACATATACCCAACATCAACTTTGTCTGGGAAGTCCAGAATACCTCCATATATAAAATGCAAGATGACACTCATTTCCACATGGCTTATACTGCAAAAAAGAAAAAAAAAAACAAATAAACACATGTCCAGAATAAAACCCACCACATTTCTTAGCCAACGGAAATTGGTCAAAAGGCTGATACCTCATCCAGCCGTTCTGTGAATGGAAAGTAAATGGTCTGATAAAATCAAAGCTATTTTCAAGATAACTGCAATGTAAAAATATCTAAATGGACTATATTTTGGGTGAATTTTGCTACTCAATAGTCTTGCTGAAGCTTTCTAATACTTGAAATCTCTGAAATTAAGTCATAAGCAGACTAATGCTAGTATCTAGATTATTTACACTGATAATACGCAGAAAGGATTTTTTTCATCATCTCCAAGCTCTTTACTAGTAATAAGTCAATTATTATGCAACTATATATTTAAAAATTGCTTTAGAATAATTATTTTTAATTCTTGATTTTAGGAATATATTTAAGCTTTTCCCACAATAAAAAACCATTTAATAATTTTACTACAACACTAACTAGGAATGTTGCATCTCAAAATATTTAGAAAAAGTCTTTATGCCTAGATTCAGATTAAGAAATACGGAATTTCTACACAGAGTTGTGTTTGCATCCTTGCATCGTCCCAGCACTGTAACAGGGAAAGGCACAGAATGTCTATTTTAAATGGTGGACACAATCTCCCGAACAATACATTAATGTACTTATGTACGTACATCTCTGTGTGCAATCTTCAAAACTCACAAGTGCTCTGCACATTAGTATAAATGGTATATGGTCGTGCAGATTGAGCTAAGACCCTTTAAAACATTAGACGTGTTTAAGCAACAGACATTGATGACTAAAAAGTAAAAAAAAAAACAACTTGCAACACACTAAGAAGGAAAAGCAACACAGTTGTCTATGTATTAGCACACGATAGCCATAAAATCAGGAAGAAAGTTTCCCCACAGTCTTGACAGCTGTTATCTTAGACAGAATTTTCATTATTTCAGAATAAGCCATATGTACTTTATTTATAAGTGTTTAAAAAGACAGCATGGAAATCTGCACCAAGCAAAAAACTGAACTAGAGAAGGTAAAATAAGTGGATACGATTCTTAATAACAGAAATTATGAGACATTGGTATGAGAATACACTCATATAAAGACTAAGTACTTCTCAGGAGAAAGACTACTGAAAAACAGGGATGAAAATTTCTTAGCCATATAGAAATCAATTACAGGGAGAGAAGTGTAAATACCAGGGTAACTGTTGACTATCAGCCTCTAAAATATACTATGTCTAGCATAAAAGCTAAGGAATCAATTAAACTAAAAGTGTATTGTTTTATAAGGATTAGGAAGTTATAACCAAATCAACAGATAACCTTCCTGGTTTTGCAGCGATATTACACTGACAGAAAACTAAAATTATGAAAATGAGAGAAAGTATCACTTGGCCAAGCAATTTTATATGAACACAAAGCAATTGTATTTTGCAACACTGTAAGGTACACAGTTCTTTCTGAAGAAAGCTGAGTCAGCCAACATCATGCCTGAACTAAAAAAGCTAACATGTAAAAGTATCAGTTTGCTTTTAAAGAAAATTTAATATATTTCAATTGATTTTTCTGATACTGAAAAGAACTAACCTGGCAGTTCCCAGTTTATCTACAAAGTCTTAAGTATTCATCCTACACTGACAGCTCCATTATTTTCAGCTCTCACACAGAAACCCATTGCGAACAAGCACACTAGTCAAAATTGTTTCAGTGTATGATGCTGAAATATCATTATTAAACACTATTTAAGAAATGTAATTGTTTATTTGCCTTTACATTGTAAATATACTCTTATTGTACAAACAGGTATGAAAATAAACTATATTGCTCAGACATTCATAATACTTTTCATGACATGTACAACATGAAGAGTAAAATAGACTGTGCATACTAAAACATACTCTACAAAAAAAAAGGATTAGTACTCTTCCGCTGATGAAAAAGACTTCTTCCCTGAACCATCTGACAATATTAACAAATACACTGCACACACTGTTTCATACTGAAGTCAAAACAGTACTCGGGAAATGTATCAGGTTGAAGAAAAGTGTCAAGGCAGATTAATCGTCAGTGCTCTATACACAGCACAGATGTTACATATTTGCAGTGATTTTAAATTGCCTACCTTTGCTCCCACATGACTTGCAAAGACAACACTTACCCTTGAAGAGTGATGTGCTCTTGGGAGCTTTCAGCCCAACTTCCACTCAGCATAGCAGCAAAGTAACTAGATCTGGCACATAAAATGGCCCTGAGAGAGAAAAAGTAAATATTATTCCACTAGATAAAAATATTTATTATGAGACTCTTTGATAACATTGACTTAAATCTTTGCCCTGTATGCATTAAGGTGTCATCTATATACGGCATGCCTTTTCTTCCAGTATGTTTGGAATTTCAAAATATGCTAAAGAAAAAAAACCAAACAGTATTCTAGATTTCTCACTTAAAGTTTGTTTCTAGTATGACTTTGACATTCACACAGAGGAAATGATCATCACAAGCATTTCCCTTTTATGTAATATAAAATTGCAAATTTATTTCTTCTGTTTTATTTACCAAATAACAGTAAATACCCTTGTTTATACAGACCCATTTTAGCCAAATAATTATATCCTGAAACAAACTTCATACTAACGTATGATACAACAATATGATGTGTGTTTCCAGCACTGTTTGAGAAGAGCTATCAATTACTTCTGTTTAGATATATTACCCTTCTATATTTAAAAGGCATAACTGGCCATAAAGGAGCTAATTCAATTTACTACTACTTCCATCAAAGATAATAAAGAAACCCCAGACCAGTAGTCTGTTTAGCTCAGTATCTCCACCAGTATCACAGTCTTCAAAAAACCAGATGAGAAGACTTTTGCCACAGGAGCTTCTTAAGGTAGAAGTGGAAGGGCAAAAAGGAAGAGAAGACAGTACATGAAAACTGCTTTATGATTTCAGCCTTCCAGATTTACACCAGTTATAGTGTTAGCCTTTACGTATCTTATCTGGGCTACTGCAGCCGTAGATAATATTCTCATACATACAATTTCTTCCTGACACTTACTAAGCTTCCTATTATTTATAGAATTACTTTATGTCATGTATTTCCTGTGGCAGAAAAAGCAAACTGTTATATTAAGCATGAGAATCCCTTCTTTTACATGTATTTGTTGGCTCTTAAAGTGTTTCAGAGCACTATCATTTTGCGTAGGAAGAAGTAAGAAGAACGCTATTTATGTTCTCTTTTCTAGTCATTATATATTCCAGAATCTCTCATCTCTCTTCCCTCCTCCTGCTTCAGAAGTCTCAATACTTTAAATTAGGAACTTCTCACACATTCCTCCTGCGATTCATCCAGCAATAATAATAATGAAGCCTTTACAGAATGTTTCATATCTCAGTGCAGTATGTCCACACGTAAATGGGTATTACATCACAACTTTGAGTATGGGAAGTTCTGAATACACACATGATCTTGTTTCTATAAGACACAATAACACAATATAATGGAGGTATGAAATACACTATCTCCAATTCTGTCATCCTCTTCCAAATAAATTTTAGTAATGAACAGGGCTAGATCAACTGCAAGGGCATAGTTGAAGTGAGTATTTCAAAGACTTATTTTAAATAAGATGGCTACTCAGTAGAATAAGGACAAGTATGTATTACCTAAATATACATTGATAAAATTTTAACTTATAAAATACATGGAGATACCAAATGAATTAAGTAAATTTATCTGTGCTTTCCTACTGTCATGGTTTGTGCCACAAGTTTATTACTGAACAAATTGACTTGCTCCACTCAGAGCTCTGTAAGCACTAGGAAGACATAACTTGGCAACTCAATCAGAGCACTGCTGCTCACACTATGAACTTCCAATAGACTTCACAGGACTTCATGAGTAAGTAAGGAATACTGAGATAAGTGGGTGGGAGAGGGTGGGGGCTTAAACTGTCTCCTGTTTGAGAACTTAAAAAAATCCTTTAAAATAAATAAGTCATACTTTCACCACAGTTATACCCAAAGTTAGATTTCCCTTATTCACTCCTACCGTTCACATAGTGCAGTACTAAAACAAGCAAGTCTTGTGCCTGTTTCAGAACATCCTTGTGTTCTGTGATTTACTGCCATATTTTTAATGCTGGTTAGACTAGATACATTGCTCCAGGCAGTAAGTGGCCTAAATTAAAGAAGCTTTGCTGATGGAATCTTTTTGTTGACTTTTCTTTTTGCATTAAAGTATTTGTTTGTCAAAGTTATGGACCTGAAAACATGTCTTCTTATAGTGTAGACCAGAAGAAAAAACCATGCCTAAATACACTATGTTCTGGAAATTTAGTATATATCCTAATTCTGTTATTTAAAAAAATAAAATAACACCCCCACCACCACCACTATTATGCCATATCTTCTGTAAAGATGTTTGTAATGTCAGTAATATAACCCCCCACACTAGTTTTGTGTTGAGACAATACTAAAAATAGTGGAGGTTTTTTAATAATCTCTCTCAGTTATTTGTATACTCAAAGGGAACAAAATATAGGCTGTCTAGTTTCCTATCTCAAGTGCAAACAGACTCATATCAAAGGTACAAGGAACGGTACTGACACTTTAATTTGCTTTCCCAAGCTACAAAAGTCCAATAAGCCAAAGTTCTTAAATGGTCTTGGACTTTAGATCTAATAAAGGCTGCTGACAATCTTTACATCTACATGACTGAAATAATTAAAGTAAAATCAGATTCTGTATGCACAGATTCTGAAGAACAGAAAAAAAAAAATTACTACTCCAGAAATCTTCTACTTGTATGGTGATTTTATTCAGCATTAACAGATGAATAGTTTATTAATAGATTTTTCATTTTCTTCAGAGAGCACAGATTTTTAAAAAAAGGTTAGCAAAGAAAACCTACACAGTATTTATACATGAGTATAGTCTCATTATATGAGTTTACAATGGCAATCTTAGAAGTGCTAAAAATGCAATTGTTTTCACAATAGTTGCCATTAATGAGATAAATAATTTTCATTAGTATCAAAGTATGGCCACTTCACACATAAGACCTAAAAACTCTAATGGTTCACAGCTAGATAACAGCACCAGCAATAACTTACTATAGATGTACAGTACCAGCAATGTTCTATACTAGAAGGATTGTGGTTGAAAAACTTTACAATAAATACTTATGTACCTGTGAGCTTGAAAATCTTTGCCTTCTATACAAATATTAATATCTGGACAATAGCACTTCTTGTAGAGCATCATTAAGTCTTCTCCTAACACAGATGCAGTTTCTAGTTTGGAATCACCTGCAGATGGAGAGAAATAGCTATTTTT
Source organism: Ciconia boyciana (assembly GCF_034638445.1). Classification (NCBI taxonomy): domain Eukaryota; kingdom Metazoa; phylum Chordata; class Aves; order Ciconiiformes; family Ciconiidae; genus Ciconia; species Ciconia boyciana. Next base: position 19,408,253 of record NC_132940.1, on the reverse strand, counting down.
GCTTTGTCTGGTGTAGACTAGACTATTGACAGTACCCAGACAAAATATTTGAAAAAAAGAATCTGACATAATGAAAAATTTTTAATATTGCATAGTCAAGCTAGAATTTTCCTTGGAAGGTTTTCCAAACCTTGCATTTTTCTTCCTGCTTTGACCTGAGATAGCAGAAATTTGACCAATGCTTCATATTTGATATCTATAGAAGTGCTACAGTTACTCTTTCATAAGATTATGTAGCCAGTTCATTTTTTCTACAGAGATCTGGTACCTCTGCATTGAAGAAAAGTAGACTCTGAAGAAGTTCAGGGTCATGTAGTGCTACATGCTTCTGCCTGAACAGATTTGTTGCTTGATCCTGTCTTACTGACTGCTAACAGTTGGCAGCTGTTAGCAGCCAACACCTCTGGTGTAGATGCAGTTACACATTTCCTCATATTACTTATTTCATTCACAGTTGTAGTACAGAAGATTCTGAAAGATTCCAAAATCCTCATAAAACAACAGTGGAACTAGTGTAATTTGCTAGAAAAGGAAAGGACTGGAGAGAGAAATTCTGCTCTGTGGAAGTCCCACGTGGTGAGGACTCAAGTTTGCTGTATTACAGAGAAAAGACGGGACACAATGCTGATGAACATGCCTGATGCCTGGCAAGTCCTGTCAGATTTATTATGCTACACATTGACTGGGAACCGCTCCTGCCAAACTTCTGCAGCAATTCATTTTTTCAACGTGTGAGAGAATGAGGTAGACCATAGCAAAGAATATCCATGTAAGCTGTGTTATAACGATAGCTTTAATCTTTGCCTGCATTTTTACATCTGTATAAGTCTTTGGATAATTATTTAAAAGGAAAAAAAAAAACCCACCCAACCAAACAAAAGTATAATTCCAAACCTACCTGCAGTGGCTTTGTTGCCTTCTGCATCAACTAGTTCTGGAATTTCCTCTTCAATACAAGATGAACAAGCAATTTCTTTCTGCACAGCTCCACTTGGAGTATTCTGATCAAGAGGTGTTCTTTTGCCATCTCCAAGACAATTTACATTTGTTTGAGCGTTCTGAAGGGTAGCAATGTTGTTTTCTTGTATTAATTTGCGTTCCGTTACTTTTTTCATCATAGCCAGCTCCTCAGCTTCTTTAAGATTTTTATCAGATGAATATACAAGCCTAGAAGATGACACTAAGTTTACTCCTGTAATTTTTTAATTGATCAAAACAAATAAAAAATGACTTTTTTTAATCTAACAAAGTTCATGACCAGAAAACAAAAGCTGGACTCTACAGTGCTTAATAATAAAAAACCCCTTTTAAAAACTGTATCTCTGGAAAACTTATTTCTGCAATGCTTGAAAAAGCATAAACAAGCATTACAAGTAAAACGTAATATCAGGTTAAAAGGAACAAAGGTTTCTCTCCCTCACTTTGCTTTTTTCATTAAAGAAACTTTTGTCTGCTCTTTATAGGTCATCTACTATAATCACCTACTGGCAAAAGCAGAAGCAAGCTGTATCAGTAATGACAGATGAGTGATTTATAAATCTTAGTATGACCAAGAAAAGGCACTCGATTGTCCTTTAATATCATCAAATTTACAACCCCAAAAATATAAAAACCTTCTAACATCAAGGTTACAAGTACAAAACCATAAGAATAGTATAGATATAAGTGAATGGTATTAGAGATAAAAATTTTAATTTCAAAGGAAGTGCTTGAAAACATGAAAATTTGCAGTTAAGATTACCCAAGAGCTTTCACTTTGCCCATATAGTAATTCCAGTTTCCCACTTTCCCATCTGTTTCACCAGCTTATTTTTGGCTCAAGATCTGGAAAAGCTAACAAAGCCTGCAGTCTGTGACTGCAAAGATCTCATATTTATAGAAAGATACCGCACTCCAGCAACTTAATGGAGCCTTAAAAAGTCAATGTGAACAGATAACATGCTTTATCAGTGGTTTCATACCATATAGATGAAGTTAGCAAAGTTTAACAGAAGAGCTACAGTTACTTTGGATTTAGCAGACATGTACTTACAGATATGCATTTAGTCACTCATTCCATGGCAAAGAGGCTTTATTGTTAATACTGGGAACAATTTGAGTATGCTATTTGAACACTGTCCTCTAAAAGGGCAGAGAAAACACAAAGAAATCATCTTCCTTCTTAAGTCCTGTATTTAAAGGATTGAGTTAGGTTGAATTTTTTTGACTGTGTGATACAGGTTCTCACCAAGAGAGAATGACAAGAAACAAGAATGTAGGGAATGGGAATTTTACTATTTTATTAGATTTTGAAAGCAAGGGCCAGGAAAACGTGTGATAGGGGTAATAAAATTTCACATTGAAAGAGTAAGATTGGTGGACCTGCTTTACATGGGTTTTTTAGGTGGTTGTACCTGTATGTGCTTTCAGAACTCCTAACCTGTGAACTTGGTCTGACCATCTATTCCTTTTCATATTTACAGTGCTTTCCAACCCAGCGTAACAATAGCATGAGGCATGAGGGAAAGACACGTAATAACACGCCATATAACCAAGAACAGGACCACTTTAGAAAATTCAAGACCGTGACTTCCACACATTTTCCCTGTTCACTATGCTTCTCAATACTTAACATCTGTGTTTTATAGCTCTATGGCAGTAGGACTCAAGAACAGAAATTCAGAGTAGAAATCCAATTAACCTAGAGATTTCAAAATTCCACGGAAGTATTCTGAAGTGTTGTCTTCAAGTTGTTTCTCCACATTAGATCTTCCAAGAAATGTCACTTAAAGTCACATAGACAATGCCACTAGTAATTCCAATCCAATGCCACACAAAATTCGATCATTCCCACTTTATCCCTGCATCTTCAGCAGATGTAAGCAAATACCACAATTACAGAAGTAAGCTGGTAACACATACTGAATGTGAAAAACTGCAGGAAGATCCCTACTAAGGGTTTGTTGAAAGAAAATTGCCATTCATAACATGTTAGGTTAAATTTGCACTGTAACTTTACTTATTCACCTTTCTGTTGCTGCTGACCTATTGCGTATTCAACATGTAAAGACAGTACAAATTGACTTTGAGGGAGAAAGAAACTTAGCAGCAACAGACACACTGCTTTGCCATAAATTCATTATTTTAATATTCTTGCTTACTTTCTGCCAGTAAACATATCCATAGGGAATCTGGTAAACTAGGCAATGAGACAACAATCTCCTGGGAATCCTCAGGGTATTTTCAGATAATCTACATAAGAAACCTCAGGAATGCAATTCTATTATCACTAGGGCTTAAGGCAATAAAAAGGGCACCCCTACCACAACTAGGAACTCTGTAAATAAAACAAGTAAAGTGGCATGTTGTTAAACCAGAACTAAGTAACTGGTTTCTAGATCTCAAACAGTTATTTTATTTGAAATAAATTATTTCCTGTAAAAAGTCAAGGAACCTTGACTATTTCAGTTAATGTTTAAAATCCAGCCACAGCCCTGGATTTACTACTTCCAGAAACTCGGCAGAATATCTGTATATTACAGTCCTGCTTAGTACAGACTGTAAATTTACTACTTTGAAAGACTCATGGAGGCATCCATTATTCTGCTTCACAGACAGCAATAATATTTTTAGCAAATCTTTTAGAAATTCTCCTTTATCTCAGTTAAATCCCATTAGATGTTCTTTCCAGAATGGAAGATTCTGCAGTTTTCTAAAACTTGTTATAAAAAACTTTGCTTGGCAACACCCTTTATTTTATAGGCTCATTTCTAAAGGCAGAGTGAAGTTTTCTAGACTGTCTTCTACAGAGTATCAGATGGCACCTTCCTGGATAAATAAAAGCTAGGGAAATCTTTCATCCACAGCAAAATGCATAGCTCAGACGTTGGAGCCCAGATGTTTTAGTGATAATGTAAAACCATCTCTTTAAAACACAGTTACTGTAAGAAACCAGGACCCTTACTGCAGAATTATGATACGAGTAGTTTTTACTGTTCCAAACCTCTTGAGTAGGCATCATTCAGTGTGACACCTTAGCTTAGTAAGTTGAAGTGCAGAAGATTACAATTCTATAAAGTTATAAATTTCTTCTTTAAATCAGCTAGAGGTATCATCAGGAGGTATTAGAGCTTGACTGATTTTGAACTAAGTTGTAGTATTTACAAGAAAGCAGTTTTCATAGTCATCTGCACAATCTTAGAAGGCATTAAAATGTTCCAGTTCTTCCAGCATCCCTAATGATGATCAGGAAAGTACTCACTGTGTCCAAATAGCTTCCTAGAACATATAAGCAGGATGGAGTTATTTTGTTTTTATAACACATAGCCTACATAGACATCTCAAAATGCACTTTGAAGAAAAGCACATACTTTGTGGGTAGTTTGCAGAGTACTAACAAAATGCTAAGTAGCCCAACCAAACTTACATTCGTGCATCTAAAGATTTCATTCACAGTTTTGTTTTTAAGGGTGTCCTGGAGTTCTATCTCCTCTCATTCCAAATCACTTAGGCTAAATTCTTTGGGAAGTTTCTCAGCCTCAGAACTCTCCTTAAGGCCCACCTATTTCTATCAATTGTAGATGCATGACTCTGTCTTGAAAACCATACAGTCTCAGTAGAAGAACAATCATGCATTTCTGTTCTCAAAACAGCCACAAAGCCAATACTGACTAGAAGCAGTAAGACATTTTTATGCTCACTAAAAATATAAAAAACATGATGACAAAAAAATGCTAAGATAATATTTGGGTCGAAAAAGAATTTTGAGTTATGATCCACTTCTTTGGTCCTTCGAGTCAAGAGGTACATTTCCTTACTGTGGACCACACTCACTGTCTGCAAGACTGACAAAATCCCAAACAGAAATGTTGTATGCCACTAATGACCATGGAAACAACACAAATAAGAAGGGAAGTGAGAAAGAGCAGGTTTTATTTTAATGAAATACCACATTTAAAAGCACGAGGAACTCATTTTTGTTGTTATTTCTGAGAACACTGAAAGTCACTGAAATTAACACCATCATCACCAAACTTTACTGAAAGCTGTCAGGACAGCCTCTCCTATTGTCCCTGAGTAGCTGTCAACTAACTAAATAAATAAAATTTCTCAATGAATCAGGCATCCACCTTTCAAACGCTCCCTACAGCGGCTTTCACTTGCTCAGAGTGAGAGTTCTTCACTGAGAGCCCATCTGGAGAAGACAGTTACCTGCCATCTTCTCCTTACCCACGTTCTCCTTAAAGTTATACATACACGTACACATCATTGATGTCACTAGAGAAGTGCTTTTGAGTTCTTAGACACTCGCTGTTTAAACAGACAGGATCTTGTACATGTTGTTATGGATATGTTGTCTATATGCCTAGATTTGCAGAGCATTAGTAAAGAGATTACAAAGCAGGCCTGAACAAAAGCCATTAATGCCAGGGAGAATATATTTTTTTTTTATCTTGGTGTTTTTTTTCTATCACCTAGCAACACAGACTGATTGTTAATGCTAAAGTCTATCAGAAAATCAGAAACTTCTCCATCATAAATACTATGGATAGCAGGAAGCTGTCAGCACAGAAGTCTGACACATATGAAAAGGGGAAATTCTGCTGTTTGACAGTGCATCAGTTTAATTGCCCTGAAAAAAAGATGCTATGGTAACTTTAGAATAGAGGAACAAGTAAAGATGCCCAAAGAGGATACTTACTTGGTAGTGTAGGGGATAATACAATTAATTAAAACAGACAAAACAAATTATGTTTTTCTTTTATTTACAAGTTTTACAGATGCTGTGTGGTGTTTTCAATAGGAACTTGGTATAGCACATACCAGAACTTCACGTAGCAACTAGATTAGCACTAAAGTATCTTCTATGTGCGTGTAAAATCCCATATTATTTTTTTACTTAAATAAACTGTACTGTTTTACTTAAATAAAGCTATGTGTTATCACAATTAAATGCCAAAATAAAAACAAGATCTATTAACTTTTATTAATAAAAATAACACTGAGAACGTAGGAAGTCTCTGAACCACTCCCTGCGCACGGTTTTAATGCATTGATGTCTTTAGCAAACCCAACTGCAGCAAATACTCTCATGCACTGCATTTAATCTTGGTGGACTTGCAAGAATATTTCAGCAATCCACCTATAGCAGTGAATCTTTGTTAGTGCAAGTTAGGCATGTCATACGCACAACTTCAACCTACCTTAATCACTTAAGATTCTTCCATTTCCCTTTAGATTTGCTTAAGAGAACCATCTGCTTGATTTTTGCAGCAAAGATGGTTATTTTAAGTTAACTGATTTCTTGAGACAAGTATTTCAGTAAATTTCTTCCCATGAGATGCAACATCAACTGCTTCGCTGCCTCACACAGATGCTAATTAAATCTTCTGATTTCTTGTGAAAGCTAAGCATTTCAGCAGAAGAAGAATCTGGCCCTTCAGCAATCATAGTCCCAGAGAAAGGCTTCTACCCATTTCTCACATAAATTGAATTTTTTTTTCTTGAGGCATAAATCCATGGCATTAAGATACTATGTTTTCCAAAGCAAGATGTTAATATCACACACATAAAAATATGCTGCAACCTGACAGTTTAGCTTCTCAACTTCCTCTAAGAAATTGAGATTAGATACAAACATGGATCAAAAAAAAAAATCCAATAAGAAAAAAGACAAACTCATTGTTTCTATGTATGTGGAAAGGAGATAAGGTCGCCATTGTTCCGCATGTGTTTAAAGCCTGTTTTCATCAAAAGAAACAAGTCATCATGGTGAAGGCTTTCTTCCCCCAACAGGATATAGCATAAAATCTAAACTACAAGCTGCATGTAGTATCTTACTTATTTCCCCCCCTCCCATGTTCCTTGCTTAGCAAAGTCTAATTATTCTCAATGCTAGCTTAGCTCATAATTATAGCCACAACAAACTAACCTGGTGCTGTCATAACAAACTCACTCAGACCAGAGAATATGGTTGTATGAACGAAAGCCATTAAGTTAGAACAGCTTAGCTATTCAGAGGGGCAAATTCCTTAATCCCTTTACTTGGTAAATAAACACCTTGGTTCACAATAATTTGTTCTCAACTTCCTCAGTTTTCACTGTTCACTGGAGATAAGCCTTTACAGAGGATTTTAACTTCCACAATTCAGAATTTATCGTTTCGCAATGTTTAAGACACTCACATCAAATTTCCCATGTTGCCCATATTTACAGGGCCGAGTTTGTTAATTCCATTTGTTTTGGGAGGGTTGATTTTTTTCAGCTGTATTGCTGATTCCCTTATGTCTTAATGCAAGGGAAAGAATAGTTTTTGAGTACCCGCAAAACGCACCCGCAAGTGCCACAGAAAGCTGTTTTTGCAGTTACCTTGTTTTCAAGTTACATGAATCAGTCACTCAGAGAAGATACTCCTTGCATGGTAGGGTACACCACATCAACAGGCACAAGTGATAAGAGGATAAAAGGGAAGGATCATATCAGAGTAAACTGCATAACCCACAAAATGTCGAGAACATGGAAGGCATGCTGTTCTTCTGAAATAGAGTAGTCTGCAATCATAACCCACTAGAGGGTTATGATTTAACCCTCTTATAACGCAGAAGCCTAGATATTAAAGGTAAGATTGCTGAGGCATAAGCATAAAGGAATTCAGTGTACATGAGAAGAAGTCACATTTGTTTCCTCCAAAATAGCCAGTATCCAATGGGGACTATGACAGTCTAGCAATCAGTAAGAATAATGCACAAGTTGTTTAAAGGAATGTTTTCCTTTTTCACTACTTTGATTCCAATGTTACGGAACTGTAACTGGGAATTGTATTTAAAGAACAAATATTCACAAACAAGTTGTGTTGTATTTGGTGCAACTGCTTTATGAAAAGCTCACATGCAAGAGAAGGTCAAGCTGAAAATAGAGCTAAGCCATCATCTTCTGTAGCGTCAGTCCAATGTCCTGTAATTTTAACAGGTACCCCACCTTCTGGCTTGGTTTTTTTCCCCTGCACTCAGGGAAGATTCTGACAGACATGAGCAACAATGAGATTGCAAGAGGTGTGACTAAGTGACACATGAAACAGGAACAATGCTGCAGGGTATCTGTTGTATTAATAGCAGTTGCTACAGCCTAAAATTTATTCTACAAAGGAAAGGTGTGCATGGAGTCTACAGAAAGAAGTTACTGTCATCATGCTGTCTAGGAGTTTACCTTCAAGAATGTTTTTGTCTGCTCTTAAGCTAGATGTAGCATCCTTCTACTGCCCGATACAGAACTATACAAACATAACATGGTCAAAGGCTTGGCTGATCTACTTTGAATCAACTACTGGTGCTGCAAATTAACCCCCGTGGCAGTAAACATCACAATGACAATTGTATTCCTTTGTATTTGATCCATCTTTAGTGCTTTTCAACTGGAACTGACTGTCGTTAGGTCCTTCTCTGTCCTTCCTTAAATCAGATCCCTTTAATACAAATATCATGAGACAATAATAACTAGATTTTTATTTCTAAAGCTATATTTTTCCAACTGAAAGAGTAAAAGCAGTTTGTCTCTCAAAAGGCAAGATATTAATGATCTAATGATCTGTGACAGACTGTTGTCCTTCAGGGATGCTAAACTGCTCGCTTCCCAAGGCAGACTGCAGAACTCCGCTTGAGCAGTCATCTCCTGCCATTGACATACTTGCAATTGTTGACCCTTTCCTAGTTGTGTTATGAAGAGTGACAGAAGGCTATGGGAGGGCAGAGTAAATATTATGTTAGCTTCACTGGGCAAAAACGTAGGGTGAATAGTGTCTACAATATGGATGCTACACTTCCTGGTGACCAGCAGTTTCTTGCTGGTGTCCTCAGACAGTGCAAGTATAGGGAAGGAAAAAAAGGAGTGCTCAGTTACTCATCTATTTCATGCTGAGGCTAATGCAGAAGGATCAGCTGCAGAAGTTCACCATGTCCTCCATCCTGCCCAAAAATGCTCAGAAGTTTGGCAAGAGGAGCTGCACAGCCTTCAGCACACAAGTGACACGTAGCCTGAATCTCTCCTGATTAAGAGAGACAGAGGCCCAAAGGAAGTATGTCTCACCGAGATGCATGCCAGATATAACTTGCGAGAAAAAAAAAAAATCCCCAAATCCCCACGGAAAGATGATTTTTACTTGGGAAGCTAAAAAAAAAGCTGAATATAAACAGGAAAAGGAATAAGATTGTGTTACAGCTTTGATGAACTCTTCAATACTATACTAGTATTTCACTTCTATTCTACAGGGAAACAGTATTTATAACCAGAAGACCTAGAGCTTTTCTAGAAGACTACAACTTTCTCTCGGAAGCTCACCTGCAGCTACAGGTCTTTGTTACAACTCAGCATGGCGATTCACGTGCTCCAAGAATTAGGCTAGCTTTCAGTCAACCTCAAGCTGTAATTTAAGGCACTGTTTTGGATTTGTGAAGATGTAATTAATTTGCATCTTAACAGTAAGAAACCACTTAGATTCAACAGCCACAGATACTAGCAGAAGGCATCAGTCCAACAATGAAATTAGGCTCTTTTTGACCAAAGCTGCCTCCTTTCCTGGGTCCACAGCAGTTCACTGTGGTCAAACTCTAGTGCATTCTGTGATGGACATTTTCACAGAATGTGCTAGCTTAGAGGATTCAAAAGCTGAAGTATCAAACAGCACTGAAGACTAAGTTATAAGAAAAACCAACCATCTTGCAAAATGCACTTCCATACGTAGCTTAGAATACATGGGGAGGTTCATTTGAAGAATCTAAACTCAGATTGCAAGGATAAAAGGTTTACAACTAGATGAGGTGTTTTGAGTTTAAAGGTGTTTTTCAATACCATGCTTTTTGGGGAACATGCAGGACTCTAGGGATCATTACTCGCCTTCCAGCAAACACAGACAAAATTGAAAGCAAGTATCAATGAACGGTAGGCATATTAAGTGCTTACATTAGGAAAACAAAGGAATGATATAACAGTTAAATAAGTAAAATAATTATTCCCAATAATTATTTCCCAATTTCCAAATTAAAATAATTTGGAATTTTTAAAATTTGCATTATCATGCTTCTGGATGAAAGTCTTCTGTACCACCACTTACATGAATGTGAAACAAATTAATGAAATCGAAGTAATAATGGAGTTAAGAAAAATACGAGACAAAACCCATGCTGTTTTGTTTCTTACCACTTGTTTTGCTAATGCTCCTGCCAGGCTTTGACAGTAACCTAACAAATACCAGTTTATCAGCCTGTTCCACTACAATGATTCTGTGTTTTAGATATTACTCTCAGTTCAAAAAGTTTTCTTTCATACTTCTTATAACTTTAGTACCCTGAATACATATTTTTAGCTATCTGCTGCCTCATTTACAAATTTAAGGAGAGAATGAGTGAAACCAACAGGGAGAGGTCAGCCTAGGTTATATTTTAGGCACTAAACTTAAAACCACAACACCTTCCCCTTCTTCTTGCCAAGACTCTCAAGACCCTGCAAGTGCATACATTTTCTAGGCACATCCTGAATTCATCTGAAATCCCAGAGTGCCTACCACTCTGCTCCTGTGCACGCCCCAAAGCGCCACTGGCTCTAACATCAACCCTGTTTTATAGAAGGTAGGTGGCACCACCACAGCTTTGCTAGGGAGAAGCAAGCGCTGCCCAGTTCTTTGAAAGAAGGATTAGAGGTACTTACAGGCAAGGACTGCAAGGTCTGGTGGCAGCACCAGCCAGCGCCCCCGATGTACTTGCTGAAGGTTTGGAGCAAGATGAGCGAGATGTCAGATACATGCTAATAGCTGGCAATGGGAAAACATGCTGGCCCTTGCACCAGTCCCTGGGGAGCAGCCTACACACTGCACCGATGGGGTGGGACACCTCGCTCTGGGATCCCAGTTTGGTGGGAAAGCTGTGTGTTGTTTGGCCTAGGCCATGGATCATTAGGAGTTCAGTGATGACTACACAGTTTCTAACTTGATGCATCTTCATCTAACTTGATGAAGTCCTCCTAGGTTTCCACATCCATAACTTTTTTTTTTTAACATGACAGTAGAGTGGGTTTTCTTTGTTTTTTTCCATTAGGTAATCTTGCTAACAAGGGTATTAGTAGGCACAGACAATTTTAAAGGAGACGTTCAGGATTTTTGCTGCTTTTTCTCTTGTTCTATTACAAAGCCTTTACATACCATGCAAAACCACGCTATGGTGGAGAGGGTACCCATGCGCTGTCAGCAGAGGGACGAAGGCAGAAGAAGATAAGTAACTTACAGGAAAGTCCTCTGCAGACGCTGCGGGAAGGCTGTGACGATACCGCTTTGAATGGGAAAGCTTTAAAACAGGTGGTAATACCGGGAAGAAAGAAGAGGAAGGACACAGGAGAGGCAGTGCCGCGGCCGGCCCATCAGCCCGAGGGGCGCGGCTGGTGCCCGCCGCTCCGACGCCCCCGCCCGCCGCGGCCGCGCACTCACCGCAGAAAGCGCCGGAACTCCGCGGGCCCCACGCCGTCCAGCCGCAGCACCTCGCGGGGCGGCCGCCCCCCGCCCAGCCCGGCGAAGAGCCGCGGCGCCCGCGCCAGCAGCACGGCCCGGTGCGCCCGCAGCGCCGCGTCGCCCACATGGATGGTCACGTCGGAGCGCGTCCCCTCCGCCAGCAGCCTGCGGGAGCGCACCGTTACCGCCGTCTCCCCGCCCGGCCCGGCCCTCCGCCCCGCCTGGAGCCGCGCCCCGGCCCGGCTGCCGCCCCGCGCCTACCTGCCGAGGTCGTGCCGCAGCTGCTCGGCCAGCGCCTCCTTCAGCCGCTGCCGCTCCACCGCCGCCGGGCCGGGGCCCTTCGGCGCAGTGCCGCCACCGCAGCGCGCCATGTGCCGGCAGCCGCTCCGCTCCGCGCCCGAGGCGAGGCGGGGCGGGGCGGGGATTGACAGGCGGCCCCCTAGCGACGACGCCGAGGGGGCGGCCCGCCGCATTCACGAAAACAACGGCGCGGCGTCTGCCTTCCCGCCAACGCCAGCCCCGCCGCCAGCCGCGGGACCATCGCACAAGAAGACGCGGGACCCCGCGCTGCCGGCTGCGGCGCCTTCCCCGCTCCCTCTCGGGGGCGCGGCCAGCAGCGGCCTCCGCCAATGAGAGCCAGCGGCGCTCCGCCTTGCCCCGCCCTTCCCCGCAGGCCCCCTGGCGGGGGGCGGGCGGGCCCGGCCCTCCCCGCCCACCGCCCTGCGGGGGGCGGTACCGCCCTGCGGGGGGCGGGGCGGGGCCGGCAGGAGGGCCCTTCCGGCCCGGCCCCCCCCGAGCCCCGGCTGCCGCGGGGAGGGCGCCCTCTGCCGGCCGCCGCGCCGCGCCGGGCAGGCCCCGGTGCCCCCGCCCCGGCCCTCGTAAAGGCCCGTCTTAACCCGCCGCTCTCTTTCGAAAAGAAGAGTAACGAGATCGTACGTAATCGGTGCCGCCCCGACCGGGACAGCAGCGCCCGCTGTTTCACGAGCAGAGGCTGGCGTTTGATCGTTGCCCGCTACGTGTCCACCTGCTGCGCTTCTCACCGGCAACAGGAGCACCGGCAAGCCTGAGCTCCGGTGGGCAGCTCTCCGCGGCTGGGCTGGCAGCCAGCAGGTCCCAGCGAGCGGGTGCTCCTCCGGAAAAACCGTACTCCCCAGCGATGGCTTTCTTGCCAAGAAATTAAGCTGCTGTGTAGATGATAAAACTCGCTTTACAACACCCTTCTGAGACAAGGAAGCGCCTTTCCAACCTCATAGTTCAAGTAAAAGCAGCATGTAACCATTGCGGTCGATAAATACTGAAAACGTTCAGGGGAAAAATATCCTTGAAAGGCAGCTACCAGCCATGGATGGAAAAGGCAAGATCAATACCATTATCACAATACCGAGGGGACTCTTCCTCAGATTTTGCAAACTGCACGAAAGGAAGCAGATTGCCAGCCACAAGCCAATACTTGGTTGACGGCACCCCTCGGTCCCCTTTCTTGTGAGGATTACGTCAAGTGAGATGTCAGCAGGGACTGTGCCAAGTACCTGTGCAGGAGACTGTGGCTCGAAAGAGGTGACACACACGGCAGCGTGGGACTTGTTGGGACTCCCCAATAATTGTCAGCTGTCTTCTACTCTTGGACAGTTGGTTCAGGCCAACCTGGCTCCAGTGCCTCCTCTGATGGGTCCTCGTTGATCCTTGCCTGTTCCCAGGGCACTGCACTTGCTCTGCAGGTGGAGAGGGAGCCTTTGCAAATCGCGTAGGCAGGTAACTCACCTCTTCTGGGGACTTGCGTTTTGTGCTGCTTTTTTCTTTGTAGTTAGCATCCACTTTTCTTCTCCCCTGCCCTCACATGCAAGTTAATTCTACCCTCTGTTTCCATAATCACTGTGTCTCTTCCTCCTATAAACACAGGAACTTGGCAGCAGTTCTTGGAGACAAGAACAGTAGTTGCTAACATAGGAAGGATAATGCCAACAATGAGACATTATTTCCAAGAAACTACAACAATCAGCACGAGGAAGGCTGCGCAGTGGACAGACACTTCAGCTATTCAAACCCGATTCTTAGCTTCAGTAAGAAATCTCCCCATAGGACTTCAGATAAAGGGAGTAGTGTAAGTTGAGTTTTATTAGACAGAGGTGGATTTCATACATATTGTATCTTAATTTTCCATTCTTCTTGTTCAGACATGTTGAGTGTACAGGTTTCCCATTTTTTAGTCAAGAAAGAAAAACACATCGCACAAAGCAGCTGCATTCAACAATACAACAAGATCATTATTCACTTGAAGACTAGAAATGTGCCCAGAAATTTTGCATTCAGTATGCTAAAATATAGATAATAAAAAGAGTTAGTTACTGTTTAATGGTAAAATACATTAAAAAAATTCAGGTGAATCTAGAATGAAAACTCATGACTTCCTTCAGTATGGCACCACTCTATTGTTTCATTATAAATTTGTAAAAGGCACCACACATTAAAACTGTAAAGCAAAGGAGAAAACAGAATCAAGCAACTTTCCATGATTTTCTTTCTGTACAAATACATATATATCTTAAGGCAGGTGTTTTTATGTGCAAAATACAAGTATACAGCTAAAACCAATGTTGGTATCATATATTCTCATACTCACTTCTTCTTTTAGCAGTAACATTGGTGTCCAAATGTACAGTATATTGGAAACACTTTTCTCTAACAGAGCTCAAAATAGAAGGCAGGCTGGAAATATGGCCCTGATAACAATTAGTTTTTAAATCTGAAGAGCTTTTATGTAGACCCCTTAAAACATGTACAAACAGTCATTCTCTTTTTCTTGTTGTCTCTTCCTTTAGAAAGGTCCATATCAACTTGTTCACTATGTCAGGTTGATCCTGCTGGAGCCAATGGCTGGCTTCAGACAAAATAGTTAATCTGAAATGATTTTTAACGTAAATCCGTGTAATTTCTGCCATCTCAACTTCCATAAACGCATCTCTTTCTCCCCATAACAGCAGGGTTGGCATGATGACTTCATGGTGCTGCAGAGGTAGGCAGCTTTAAAAATAAAACACACTTAGTTAGGTCTTTTTTTACAAAAATCACCAAGACAGATTTCAGTCAATTTAGCTTTTGAAATCAACACGGTGAATCTCATTGCAAACTTTCTAGGTTCCAAGATATCTTCTACAGTACCAAGAAAACACTCTGGTGACTCAAAGTCCTTTAATTGTTTTTAAGGATGGTAAAATTGTTAGAAGATACTTTTCCTGTAACGTGTCTGTAATCAGCAGTTGATTGCAACAGAAGTCTTATTTTTGGAACATGAATGATGCTTCGGCATGGTGCACAGCTCAGGAGCCCCACGATCTCTGTAAAAGGGAATGGGGAACAACATGGCCAGAATTTTGTAGGTCAGTGGCTTTCCCTTAGTTGGTGAACGCTATGGCCAATTTCTGAACCTGCATTATTTACTGCAAGTAGGTTTTAATGACATATAATGGTTTTAATGAAATATAGGTTTTAGGTTTTATGAAAAAAGGTTTTAATGAAATATAATGCTTTGAATCACATTTAGACTACAGTGTTCAAGGCATCTAGCTCCCTGAGTAGCCAAACTGCTTTACCAAAAAATGGTTGTCTAGGAAATGGCAGGCTGCCGTTTTTGGACACTATGGAAGACACCAGCTAGAGTGTTTCAGACCTACTCAAAATTAAATACCATGTAGTACAGCTAAAAATAAAATATCTGTAGAAAAAGATATTCTATAGAACATTGATGTCTGAAATGCTGAACTGAAGTCAGTTACATTCACTCATCTATGAAATTCATGCTAACATTCAAAGTGCATCAGAGTTCCCTTTACAAAGAGCTACAGTATGTTTTTGAAGGCCTTGGACTTAGATACCTACATCTGGATGCAGAGAAAGAAAACTGTTCCTTAAAAATTTGCCTTTCATGGAGTCATAGTATCTTCAAAACCGCAACATCACAACCCAGAGCTTTGGCAGACTAGAAAGCGTTTAAAGATAATACATTATAAGACATTTTATTGATACTTTGAAGAAAAGCCCTTAGAAAGTAAAATGTTAATAAAACTTATACCACCACAATGACCTTCTTAAACTTTCAGTAAAAACTTATTATTTTTTCTTTATACAATTATTTTAAATGGAATATTTTATAAATATTTCATCACATTAAAGGTAGACATTAGGAAAGATACAGGTGGCTAGAAATGAAAGACCATTTCAACATAAACAATATTAACCCACCAGAATTTATTCCAGCTCATCTGTTTCAGAGATGGTGAAAAATTTATCTAATTTATGCTTGAATTGCTTCATCTTAGCCACATATTGTAACAGACTAGCTGTGACAATTCAAAACAGATTCCATCTGGTCAGATACAAATCTTTATTATACTAATGCTCAAACATGATTATTTTAAACCAGTAATGTATAAAGAAGATTTTCTGAACAAACTTTTATGACAAACTTAAGCGCTAGGTTGAAACTGAGGAGTTAGTTAAGAGACTATGCTCTGTAAAAAGGGAAAGACAAAGAAGATGTTTAAGTTTAAGTTAGTTTAAGATAAGTTTAAGTTAGTTTAAGATAAGACAAAGAAATGGAGACTTCGAAGACATTCCTCCTCTCTACTTATACATAATGTCAAGAAATATTAATAAAAGGTCACTTTAAATAATTTAATTTCATTTTGATTGATGAATTAGGAAAATTCTTAAAATGGCTTTTGTAGCAGTGGATTTTAAAATCTCACTTTTCAAACAAACTGACCTAACCCACTGAACCATAGCTTATTCATAGTATCAGTTTTAAAAATTGATAATCTGATGATCTGATTCAGTGCATTTAGACTAATCTCTTTACATTTTAAATCCAGTATCCTGGATCTCTTCACTATTTATATGTGTATTTTTTTACTACTGTAGGGTTTACTATTATGCTTTTGCAGCTAAGTGCCATACAAGATTTGTAGCCTCACTTAGGAAAACTCTACTGGGCTTTTTACGCAGACTGCATAGATAAACAACATGTCATTTGTCATTGCCTATGAGCTACACTGTATTTCTTTTCAGTCTGGAATATGGCAAATTATATAGTGCCTGAAGTTTCTAGAAATCTCCTTTAACAAGGATTAACACGCAGATTTCACACTGAGAACGGGAAGTTCCATGTGTGAAGTTTATGTCTTTGAAAAACAGACTCAAACCTTCATACAGCACTGTTAGTTGACCAGCAGTTTTTCTGTAAACAAATACTGAAGTACTTAACTGCTATAAAAGAAGTAATCCCATTTTCTAAAAAATGGCATATCAGAAGAAATTCAAGCTTCAACTGCTTACCTTTCTCTAACCAAGCATGATACAAAAAGCTTTATGATTTTTATTCCAAAAATGTTTGTATCTAAAGTTTAGTGAAGGAAACGACTGCTGTGCTATGCTGTCCTATTTATACAAGGACGTGTTGGTGATGGATAGAAGTAGGTGATTTCAATCATCTCTTTGGAAAAACTTTCCAGAAAAATTAAGCTCTGAAGAATGAAACTCCAGGTGGATAGTAATGAGTTGGAAACCTTTAACACATAGGTCACCATTGCCAGCCCACTGGGAGTTATGGTGAATACAAGTCATCAGCATCTAAGTGCTGCTCAATGGCTTTTATGAGAGGAAGTGAAAATTTCAATCCAGTTTTACTATTTAATGTTTCACATCCCATAAGGTGTGACCATCAGAATTGGTGGCAAGAACTGAATGAGCTGAAGACCAATCTTTTCCTTCCAGTCCGAAGCTTGCTGCATTGTGGCTGATAGCACCTATAATAATATTCTCTGAATTCAGTACAGGTATACTTTCATTAGAAAAATAAAGCAAACAATGCATAAACACACCCACACCCACACACAGAGGAATTAATAGCTGTGAAGATACTTTCTGATTAATAACTGATACTAGGCTTTTTTTGAGCCTGAAAAGGCCTGAAAGAATAGTTCAAACATACGCAGCTCTTACATTCGTCTCATCTGAATCCCATAGCAATTCAGCTATCAGCTATCACAGATATTTCACTGTTATTGTCAGAGAAGCATCTGGTTAATGTGCACACTCACTGGTGTGAGGTCCTGTGGCAAATGTAACGAGCAAGGCTCAGGGTGCTCACGCCTCTCCAGCTCCTCATTAGCCCTACCCTGGGGCCTCCTGCAGTGCAGTTGCAGGGCCAGGGAGCCACCGTGCAGCCGCACAGCTCCCCATTGCCCTTGGACGTCCCAGCTGATGTCATCACCACTCTCTGCATAGCTTTAAGTAAGTACACAGTTACCAGCACAGCCATCCCATTTATTCCCCATTGGTGTCTGTGCTTGGTGTTACCTTGTTAGAAGAAAAGATACCATCTCTGTACTTTCTCATTCCAGTTTTGTCTCTTAGCCTGTACAAGACAGCACCTAGCTCAGATCTCCGTTTTCCTCCCAGTATTTTCCCTGCTGACTGCTCTCCTGACAGCGACAGCATGGAAGGCACAGAAAGAGCAGTAAAGGTCTTTTACTGACCTTTACTGCTTACTAGAGGAGGGCCACGAAAATGATTCGAGGGCTGGAGCACCTCTCCTTCGAGGACAGGCTGAGAGAGTTGGGGTTGTTCAGCCTGGAGAAGAGAAGGCTGCAGGGAGACCTTATAGCAGCCTTCCAGTACTTAAAGGGGGCCTATAGGAAAGATGGGGACAGACTTTTTAGCGAGGCCTGTTGTGACAGGACAAGGAGCAATGGTTTTAAACGAAGGGAGGGCAGATTTAGACTGGATTTAAGAAAGAACTTTTTTACAATGAGGGTGGTGAGGCACTGGAACAGGTTGCCCAGAGAGGTAGTGGAGGCCCCATCCCTGGAAACATTCAAGGTCAGGTTGGATGGGGCTCTGAGCAACCTGGTGCAGTTAAAGATGTCCCTGCTCTTGCAGGGGGGTTGGACTAGATGGCCTGTAAAGGTCCCTTCCAATCCAAAGCATTCTATGATTCCATGATTCTAAGGTGGCACTAAATTTGGACCAGGGAAAATGAAAAGTTAATCCACTTCAAAAATCGATTGTCTGAATTTAGGGAAAATTTAGCACTGTTGAAGACTGGAGGCAGTAAAGGAAAAAAAGAGTTCAGTCCCACTCTTCTTGGTATAGTCCTTCAAGTTAGGGCTACAAGTTGTAAGTAGAGTATATGCAGAGTTAAAGACCTTCTGGCCCTGTTAAGTTTTCGGTAGATAAAAAGGGGGTGTCAGTCTCTAAGGCCAAGCCAACTCCTTCCAGGAAAGTTAAAACCATTAGAACACTGCTGGGGAAAATAAAATAAATATTAAGCTTGCAAAAATATATCCTATTACGATACTATCTCTCAGTTTTAGTCTACGCATGCTCCCTGCTATACATGCTTACTGCTGCCAGTGAGTCTGATGCAGGAACAAAAAACCCCAAGTTAGGGTTAGTTTTAGGCTTAGTTACAAAAAAACCTACCCCACCTTTTTAAAAAAAAGCCCAAACACAATAAAATTAAAGTCAGACATGGTTTTGTAAAGTTACAAGTGAGGGTAACTTACCTGGATGCCGTATTATCTAGTAGTATTATCTAATAATGAGCTTTTCATAGAGCCGTAGCAAATAGAGCATAGAACCGTAATGCAAACAATTAATTTATGTTGATTTTCTAAGTATTATTTAGAGATGGATTTTTGTGATTGCCATAGGTTCCATGAAGGAGGAAGGGTCTTTGCTTTATTAGATTTTGAAACAAAGACCTTCCTGAGCTGCACTCTGATTGTGTCAGTGTTTTGTGTGGATATCTCATACAATTCCCTTTGCATCACACTGCTTGACACTGAATGCATTTGTTACCTGTTGAGACTTCAGAAACAGATTTGCGTTTTCCCCCTCTACTTCAGCGGCAGAAGGTGCAATAACATGTTTGATCTCCAGGGGTCTCTAGAATATTTTGCCTTGTTTCAGAATATTGTACTCACCTGAAAATATTTCTGTAATGATTAATGGGACCAGTTAATGCTCCAGGTTGTGAAAAGACATAGAGATAAGCTTCAATATCCTCTGCTGTTAATCTGCAGCCTTTCCTTCCAATTCCAGTGGCCTGACTGGTAAATAAACTTTTCAGAACCTACAAAAGGAAGAATAAAAAGCCACCACATAAGATAGCTAGAAAATGTGATTTCTCTCCTTCAACAGGACACATCTTTCAAAAATCTATTTCTACATTGTTTAGAGTATAATAAATGTTTTAAATGCTTTTTTAGAGAGCTATGTGTAAAGCACACAGTAAACTTATTTCTGATATAACTTACTTCAGAATAATCGAGTAGAGGCAAATACCAGTATTACCAAGTTACGCGGTTCTGCACCCTGACCTGCACCTGTGACGGGCACAGGCAAGTGCAGGCACGTACTCTTCTTTGGGATGGACCCCAGCAGCTGACAGGGTGGGGGGGAGAATCATTCAGCACCTCTGCAGCTTGCTGTGCCCTGTGTGCGTGCAGCACTGGGAGCTCTGCGCTGGGCTGTACGCACGTAGGAGGATGCATGCCTGCCGCTGCTTTTTGCCTTTCTATATGCTTGTACTTATTTTTTTCAGGTTATACAAGGTGTCGGCCTTGTTGGTTCCTCAGGTGGAATTAATCACCTGGCTGAATTTCATGCCCAGACTCCCAGGCTGCCTGCCCTGTAACAGGCTCTGAGGGATAAGAGGATGTCTCACTGCACACAGGAGCTTCAGATTAGTCAGCAGGAGTTCCCCAAGCACCAAACGTGTCCCATCGGCATGGGCACAAGTCAAACCAGCTGACTGTCTAGGTGGAGTAATGCACTGTAATGCTAGAGGTTAAAAGTATGTACCTGAACACCTCCCAGAAATGCAAAAGCAAGAGTTAATCTCAGAGACTCTATGTATTTATATCCTACTTTATAAAAATACATAAAGCTTAAGAAGAAAAATCAGAAAGCTCCATATTTTTTCCAGTAATTATAACTACATCAGAAGGGATCAACGTAGGTGGCAATTCTTCCATCACTCACAGTTAAATATATAAACAAGAGCACTCATTTTGCTCACCTTGAAATCATTTACTGTAAACATGAATTCAGGAAACCATGGCATTTGGAAAAAGAAGTAGTAACCAGATTTAATCAATTGTGATGGATGTCGTAGAATGTATTCTGAAACAAAAATGCCCATGAATTAAAAATGAAAACTGATGACAAACAAAATTACTGTTAATATTACAATTTTTTAAACTTAAAGGAATGTTTTAAAAATATTACGTTAGAGCATGCTATGTGACAAAAGATGATTATTGTTTCAGGAGTTAAGTATATGATGTGGCCACTAAAACATACTTCTTCTATATGTGTTAATAGAAACAGTCAGCAAACCAGAAGCCTGCCAAAGATTAGGTGAGGGCAGTGACATTGGAGAGTTTAATCGCATGATAGGTTTTCACTTGGAGATCTATTTGTGTAGCTAGTCCAAAGCATTTTTTTCAGCTGTGGAATAAGAGACATAAATACAAGTCTTTACGTATTTCTCTCATCAAAGATATGATGTACAGAAATCTGTAGATGATAATCCACTTATGTTCTAAAGACAGCATCAATCCTGTTCACGAAAGTACAGAATTTTTCTAACAGTTGTCTTCTTGGCAATTTCAAGAACCGTAATCAAGATTACAGTGTCACTTTTTAAAGACATTGGAGCATATAACAAAAGAAAATGATATCGCCAAATTTGCATTAAGTCTTTCTTTTTTTAAATTGTAATTTTGTGTCTCCAGCGAGTTGCAACAGCCAACACTGACATTCAAATGTCTAACTTCCTTGAAGCCACCACAGAATGTATGCAGATACTAGGAAGTCTAGAACCTATCCTTTACAGATGCAAATTCAGGAAGGCAAAATTGCACTCCCAACATAATATCTGAAATTTTAATTGACAGTGAATAAAAATGGGGTTTAAAACAAAGTAAACTGAAGTGTCAGCTATCTTCTAAGCTTTTGTATCTTATACATTCTTAAATTGCATCACCCATTATATTTTTCCTTGATGGACCATCATCAACACTGCTCACTTTACTTTTCTGCACAATTTATAAACTCTGTTTTTCATTTAATCCACAGTAGAAAAAAGTTGATCCAGGGGGACTTTATCAAGCTACAGAACAGATTTTGTACTTTAACAAATATGCAAACAAATACTCAGAAGTACTATAATAAAATGTATTTGTCTTCTATACAGCCTGGCTCCTGCTCTCAGTGAAAATACCACAAAAAGCTCCTGCTTGCTCAGGTGGTGGTGAACAGACCTTTCCTTGGGTAAGTGAGGCTTAACTACCCGGCATTATGTTCTTTAATATCTTAGAAAAGTGCCCAAGAACACTGTGAGAACAACATGTGCGAATGGTTCTGATTCCACAGTGGTGTAAGGTCAGATTTACATTCAACTGAAATGAAAATTAAAGCTGCACTGAATATTCTTAACTACTTCTGGGGAAACGGGGTAACTTTTTAAATGCAAATAGGGTAAGGTCAGCAAT
The DNA here is from genome assembly GCF_034638445.1 of Ciconia boyciana. Classification (NCBI taxonomy): domain Eukaryota; kingdom Metazoa; phylum Chordata; class Aves; order Ciconiiformes; family Ciconiidae; genus Ciconia; species Ciconia boyciana. The sequence continues at coordinate 19,386,227 of NC_132940.1, read as the reverse complement.
TGAATAAATTAATATTAGTGAGATACTACTTTCATTTTAATTACTGAATGTTGATCTAATCCTTATTAAATGTTTTGTAATTCTGGGTAGCAGACAAGCTCAAAGCCTGTCACACAACAAATGTTGCTAGTATACCTAAATCCTTGTTTCAGCTCACTACTAGTACATTCCTGAGCCTCTAGTAAGTAGCCTGGAAAGGCTGTCTTGTTCCAATGAATATTGTATAAGATCATAAATTGTCACTTGTCACCTAAATCAGGATTAAATTCTAATGTCTGATTCACATTTCTACAAAAGCTGTTTTATTCAGGTTTAATAATGCAGTGAGGCCTCGACCTAGGTGTAATGCAATATACACCTCTGTTCAGGGAATCTTATCCTGCCAAAGTGGTATAAAACAGATTCATGTATATGAAAATTATGTTTGTGGACCTTCAAGGATTAAGAAAAACATCAGTAAGTTTGGTTGGAAGCACTCCCACTTCCTACAATAAATTATTTCTGAAAGTCAAGTACCTGATACCTTACTGCTTCATAAAATACAGTCCAGGTTGTAAGAAGCACTGAGTACTGGCAACTTATCTACTGAACATCTAAAGGGGCAAGTAGTTGGTTCTTCTTTAGCAACCTCAAAGCAAACACAATCTTAATGAAAATGCAGATAATCTCGATTAACAAAGACTATTATAAAACTCACCTGTAAACACAGAAGGATGAGGGAAATTAACCACAATCAGCTTAGTCACCATTTCAGGGTAACATATAGCCACTAACCAAGCGATCATTCCTCCCCAGTCATGGCCAATCAACACACACTTGTTGTATCCTACCACATAAACACAGATTTGTGCTTTTATTTCAGTGGAATTTTTATCCATACAAATTATCACATACAATAAAATCATTATTGGGCAAAACAGGTGGTCCAGCACATTCATTAATGGAAGTACTTAGTACTGAACTGCTTCCATTACTAATGGCCAGAAAAAATAGTGCACTATTACAGTTAAAAAAATAACAAATAATTACCATTATTTAATTGGACTTCAATTACACTTTAACAATACTACCTCAATGTCAAACTGAAGTCACTCGCTATCCAAATGGCCACCCTGTCCACATCTTGGCCAATGTAGGGTCAGATATACAATTCAACTTGCAGTCATTATAATGCATGTACGTTTGTCATGTTTAGGGAGTTTGGACTTTGAAACTGCAGACAGAAAGACTGAGCAATCTCCTGAGCGCCTGCTGAACAAAACTAATCCTTATGAATTTCTCTGAATATGGGAGTTTATCTAAGCACTGAACATCATCATTATGCAAAAAGTGGGCATTATACTTAATAGCCATATATAGAGAGCATATATATACACATACATAAATACACACATTTATATACTTAGTAGGCCTGTAGCTTTTCTCCATATGCTGTTTTGATGGCAATTTTTAAAGTTCTCAGCATTCACATACTTATTCTTCCATCGATAAAAGTGGTAATTTAACAGCAATAAAAGAGGGGAGAAAAATCATAACTGTGTTTTTGAAAGCCTAACCATTCCTCCTTTAACCACTGCTGGAATACATACCATAGTGTCAGATACCATCACCCTGCTCATTGAGGATTGTAATGCTGAGCACATACACTACAAATGAAATGTATAAAAGCCAAACTGGTTAGAATTCTGACATAAATTTGAACACAGTTGTCAAAGCACCTTATAACCCCTCTTGAATAGAAATCTTCTGGAGCACTTTTGATATAATCAAGTGCTCCAAAAGAATTTAACTTGGGGTTAGAACAAACAAAGATAACAAGCCTCAGAAACACTTTTTTAAAAAAAATTTAAATCCCTATGAAATTGAATTATGATGAGAGCACTTCTCAAGCATAACCATGGCATTACCATGGAGATTAAGACAACCAACAAAGGTTGGAAAATGTAAACAAAGTGTGGGGACTGCCTGCCCAATCTTTTGACAATATTCAAACATCACACACAAAGCAAATCCTAAATTAAAACCTTAGAACTGGAATCACTGCTTTATTATTTCTTCATGTGAAATGCGGTAAGTTGTTTCACTATCCGTACAGTATCCAGGGAATTAAAATGATTCAGAGAATGACAGTCTAATCCCTTGTCTTGCTATTGGTATGGAAGGGAAACACCCTTCCCTAGGTGTTACAATTTACCGCCAGAACAGCTATGCTTCAAACTGAACTGGAAGGGCAAATTTTGCAGACTTGCTTCACCTCTAGACCGTTACACCATGTATTTGCCACAGGGAGCAATGTGTCCCTTGTTCTGCCTTCTGTTCTTCTCACTGTTGTATAAGACAGAGTGATTCAGCTCTTAAGAACCGACTACTGTGCGGGAGTAGTATTTTGGGATTTTTTTTTAATACAGCAGATGTACTGTCATCATCTTTATAAAGCCCACAATATTTATTCTATCTTGTTTGTGCAAGAAGAATGTCACCTGATTTAAATTCTTTGGTCTGCAAGTGCTATTAGACTGTAATTCAGAACATTATCCACTAAGTGCAATGGTTAGGAGTAAGCGAAGGGCTTCTTAGGGACAAAGACCATAGGTTTGTACTGCTGGATTTCACAGCACATAGGGAAGATTTATTTTTTAAACTCATGATGGAAAATCATCTTTACATATTGTTTATACTGACATACACATCATAATTAGAAAACAAGCCTTTTTCATTGATAATAGTTCATAAAATATGAGTATCCTTAGATTTATATCTATACATATCTGTAATGTGTATATATTAAAGAGAATGCAGTTTTTAAAAAAATCAATGCTAGCTCTTTATGTTTTTTTTCCCAGAAAATCAAGTAATCTATGCGCTGAGTAGTTTGTTTTCTATTAACGCACCTAGAGATTCCAAAATATCCTTTATATCTGTTATCAGGCAATCTAACTTGTAATTTTCTTTGTGAGAAGGAGCATCTGTTTCTCCATAACCTCTCAAATCCAGGGCCACCACTCGATATTCACTTTTAAATTCCCGCAATTGATGGCGCCAAGAATACCTAACAAAGGGGAAAAAAAAGGTGGAGTTACAAGGTCAAGCAGTATGATACCAAAATGCACTCAATGCTTTTGCTTCCAAATAGTTGAGAGTAAATTAGCATGGCTTTGTTTGCAATGAGATTTTTTTTCTTTCTGTGGTACGCTGATGGTCCTTTGTGGCTATAGTAGTTTTGTGTTCCCTTCTTGAATTCCCCAGTAAGGAAGTGCAGCTGCCAGAAGGGGGGCATGGCCAGAGCCTGGGTGTTTCAACAGTTCCTGGAGTCTGGCATGGTCCCTTTGCTGCAAAGGAAGCAGGCATAAACCAGAGCACACAGAGGACTATTCTGTTTTATCCTTAGAGCCATAGTATCATCAAAAAAGTAAGGTCTGAAAAGCTCTCTCTTCTCCCTGGCTTGCTCACACACACATTTTGATGGAGTAGGGAAATGTGCCTCAAGGCATGGTTTGTTTTTTTTTCTTCTTTTCGGAAAAGGAATGTCAGATAATTCATACACTAAATAAACCAAAGAAAGAAATACAATGAATAACAAATTAACTTGGTGAAGTTTGTGTGATTTATATTATGTACACTTTCCTCTGTGTCTCTATGCTGCCAGGATTGCTCCAGAACAATCTCTCAATGTGTTGGTACTACACAAAGTATTTCATTGCTAGTGTTTCTATGGAAAAGAGGGATAACATTACACACATTAAAAGACATACAAAATCAAGAATTCAGGCAAAGGCCTGGGCTATTCCTCATTCTGTAACAGTATGTAGTGACTAGATGTGTGTTATGAAGCAAAAATAACAAGAAAATGGTGGGTCTGCAAGAACTACCTGCCCTTCAACTGTTACTGAAACCAACTAAATTTCAGAATAGCCAGTACCAAGACAGACATGGCCTTATCTTATAGTGTAATAGAAAGATACACAAAAAACATGATCCTTCTAGGCATATATAATAATGGCTGCATCCCCCTGTGCTAGGATCTAGCTTTTACTTCTGCTCTTGTTTCAACAATCTCAGATAAATGATATATAACATTTGGATCGTCAATGATTGTAAGAGTGATGCACAGAATTCCACCTTAATTCAAATAGTGTCTATATCAGACCATTGGCTCTTCCACTTTAGCTTTGCCTCCAGCCTAGTAGGGATTTTGTACATAAGTAATATTACAGTAACACTCATTCATTATAGAAATTTGTATTCATATAAACAGAACAGTCAGAACTTTTTCATTTCAGTACCATACAATGCAAACACAAGATTTAGCTGAGATCTCCAGGAATGTAATTTTTAAAGGCATTATACAACGACTAGGAAGCTGAATTTGCCATGGTAACTGCTATCCTATATACTTCAGTAAGAAGAAACAACGAGGCCCATAAATAAATAAATAATTGTTGTTTTCAGAAAATGTCTACTGGCTATCCTCATCTTCTGTTTTCACAACAGTCCATCGATCACCAAATGTCTGACCTACCAAATGGGTAGGTTTTATATTCAAAGAAATCCTTTTACCACATATGAAATTGAACTATTGGACAACTGCTTTGCAAGCAGAATTTGGAAATGTTGGTGAATGCTTTCATTTTCATAAGGTTGAATAATGGAAACTATTTTGTTACTTTCTGATGGCGTTACTTCTGAAAGGCAGCTTGTACAAAATTTAGCAGCTCACGCACAAGTCTTATAGGTACCCAGCTGGCTCAACACATTACGCTCAATTTCAAATATTTTATTATCATATTTCTACAACATTGGTACTAATTTTCAAGTTCTTAGGCATCTAAAGCACTTAATGGCTCTGGTGCATTATATTCTTGAGTAATCTTTCATTTGCAGACAGTCTCAATCACTCACTAAGGTCAGTATTGTCTGGTTATAGTTGTCCTACTTACAACCTTGAGACATTTGAAGGCAGAAGATTTGTTACAATTAAGAATTATAACTGTGAATTATATCCGGTTTGTTTTTTTTTTTCTAGCCAAAAATACAAATTTGATGCTGCTTTAAATATCTCTTAAATTGTGATTATTTTATCTTGTGCTCTCTGAACAATCTGTATTCTTGCATAAAAAAATCTTCACTGATTGAATTAACAAACCAACATCAGTATTGGTAGCGTAACTATTTTATAGACTATTGGCACATAGTCTTCTTTTTAAAAACAGTTATATAAACTATGCTATTGGTGGTCCCAGTGACCTATATAACAGTTTCTCATTCATTCCTTTTGAATGGTCAGATAATACAATATATTAACTGTCACTTAAAGCATGACTCACCATTCTAAATGGTAAGAATGGCTTTCTGCTTTTTGAAAATAATATACCAGATCTCAGTAGAATATGTATATAAAATGCTAAATTTTCCATTACTATTCCCACTGTAGGGGAAATCAGCTGTAGTTTCAGCTGTCTTATTTTGTTAGAATGCACATCATGCAAGGTATGCATAGAATATGCAAACTCCACCATCTAACCGTCTTTTTAATTAACAAGTTTACAGTTTTAATCCTTTTAGATAGCAATTTATTATTAGAGCAATCTACTTCTTTGAAAATTATCTCAAAATAAATATGACTTTCTACCATCATCCTCAAGGCCGTTAGGAAATTGCTAAGGGAAGAGAACTGACCTCTCTTTTACCTGGGTCAATTTATCATGGTATGACCTGAGTCCAGCTTTAAAGATCACAGTTCCAACAGTGGAGCCTAGCTCCATATCTGAGTTTAGAAAGGAAAAGGATCATTTAACTTGCTGAATTACTGGCATCACCATTTCCACTATTCCCTTATTGTTTTTTTCAGTGCAAGTTCTGTAAGCCATGCTTCACTAGTTAAACCTGGCAATGACAGCCTGAGCAATGTGGTTAAATCATTAGACACATGACTGCTTTTCATTGTTATAAACAAACATTTAGCATTGGGTTTGATTCATCGTCATCTTATGATGAACTAATAATAGAACCTTTTTCCCTGAGTAGCATTCTGAAATTAGGCTGCACAATAGCCTATAGAAATCATAGTTCTTCTTCCCCTCCCCTAGTTAAAAATTAACATATAGTATTTTTAATAAATGCAGCAATCCATATTGCACTTAACATATAATGAATCCTCATTTTAACACCGTCTGGTATAATTCATAAGTTTAGCCATATTAGTACAAATGTTATCCAAACAGGAAATTCATTAAAAATGAGCAGTTCCTTCCCAAAGTTTGAAGAGAAGTGTACATACTTGGGGAAAAATGGATTGACAATGCAAAAAAGATGGTTGGTTTGCGTCAGCCTGCACAAATTTTTTGTGGATGCTGCAGTTAAAAAACGTTTCAATGGTTTGTTCCCTACTAAAACTTCATGCCATTAGATAGTACTCATAGATACATAAAATGGATCACGCTAGGGATACTTAAGCTGAGATGATCACTCTCAGGTATCTTAAGCAGCCTCTTTTACACAAAGAAAAGCGCATAGGGAGTTTTACCAGAATTCTGGAAAGCCATGAAGCAACAGCATGAGTGGTTTACCCCTTTCTCCGGCAGCCACATAGTGGAATCTTAACCCTGAATCCTAAAAAGAGATAAAAAGAAGTGTGTTTTTATTGCTGCATTAGAATTGCTATACTGGGATTTGAGAATGAGTATGGTTTCAGACAATATTCTAAGAAACAATGTATTGCCCCTGAAAAAAAAATACCAAATTGTCAGTTTTTGAAGCTGAAGTCTTCCGTAATTCTGAGATCAGGTATCTGCTACACCCTGGCAATGCTAAATATCCCACCCCAGCTGCCACAGCTTCTTCCAGGGAGGACCATCTTTAATACACGTCAGGCTGTGTCGACTATGTGCCAGTTCAGCCATGAGCACGCTAACCTTTCTGAAAGAGCACCGCCTGGCACGGTGACTAGGAAATGCGGATTAGCGTCGAAGCTAGCACCTTGCTTTCACACAGACACGAGTCGTGCTTTACGGAAAGGCTTTAAGACGCAGTATACTTTAAACGCACTTTCAATCTTTCAGTTAGTGTGTAAGATTATGCAACTATTTAAAACCATTACATTGCATTTTGGCACAATTAAAGGACTGCACGGACTCTTAAGAACCAAAAGCAATCAAAATTAAGTAACTAGAAAGCAAGTGGTTTTTGCTCATTTTTACTACTCAAGGTTTCAGACTCACTTCAAGAAAGCAAGCCGTAATGTTATAATCTTCTTGCTTCAGAAAAGAAAGCCTTAATGTTATAATCTTCTTTCTGCCCTGTCTATAGTCACTATTTCTGATGCACCTTTTAAGAAAATGGGTCTTATGAGAATTACCAGCAGGCAAGTTACTTATGGTTAGCAGTGTAGAGGCTGAACACTGAAATGCCATTGAAATGAATGGATGTACGCAAGCTTACGCTAACTCAAGGTCAAATCCAGTAGAATTTAAATAAGCTGAAATTATGACCTACAGGGTTTAATGAATTCTGGCACAGAAGTGGATACAGAAGTTGGGAAAGAGTGCACAAAATACAACACGCTGTTTAGAAGTCATGTGAAGGAAACTGCAGGAAGAAAGGTTATACAGCTCCTGAACAAATGTCAGAGCCTGCACTGTCTCTGCCGTTTTAAAGAGGGAAGAAAAACCCCATGCCTTTGCTGTACATCAAGAGCTTATATCATGCCAAGGACCACAAATGCATAGAAAAAGTTTTTCTTGCCAGAGATGCTTCAAATTCTCTGAGCTACCTGGGCACTGCTAAGTCACCAACTAGCTACAAAACTATTAACTTACATCTTGATTCTTGAAAGGGCTCTGAAAAGGGAACATCTGGGTTTTTTATACTCACTATGGATATAATAGGGACTTTTTGCTCAGTTCTGCCCAAAATTACACTGATCTTTCTCCTCTGCCAATGAAGTTAAAGTCCCTAGAGGTAAAAGTATCTATGCATTTCTAAGTACTTAATGATCTCTTCCTAGTAAATCTTAGGACCATTACATCATCTGCACCATTCCCCATATCACTCTGCCTTTGATCCTTTCCAATTTAAAAAAGTAGAATTTTCTCGGCTTCCTTCCACAGTTTCTCATCTCAATTTAGTGAGTAGTGGGTAAGCCCTCCTCCATCCCGCTTCTTTCAGTTAGCATCCTCTAGGGATTTACCTTCAAAGTTTTTATTTTAATCTGTTTATTGCTTTTAAGGACATCCCCTTTACTCATACAAATTCAATCCCCAATTGTACAGCAGCACTTTAAATGTCACATGCCCCAAACTAAGCCCATCCTCTACCTTTTCAGTTGCTCCTTTCTGTCCCCTTTTTTCTGCCACCCAAACCAGACACAGAACGTTGCCATCTTTTCTGAAACACACTTTTTTCTTTGTGTTATTGAAATCTGTACAGATCTGTAGGATACGTGCGTTTGGAAAGTAACACATTAGCCTGCTGTTACCCAACGGCAGGAAGGTTTCATATTTCCTGGAATGAGCAATAGACTGTTGTACTGACAGCAATTTGATTTTCCTCCAAATGCTCTTTTATTGCTGTCACCCTCCTCACTTCCCCAGCAAGCCATTCATTTACTGCTTGGTGCTATAGGAAAAAAAACGTGGCATATGAGTAAAAAAGCAGGCATATGCCTCCTAATGATAGAAAAAAACCCCAAGCAAATAATAAGAAACCGGGAGGCTCAATAATTTACATTAGTACTGCTTGGCACAAAATCATCTGCACAGATCCCTGAGAACTGAGATCTTTGTGCTCATTTTATTAAAAGCAGCACTTGACAAAATTTGCAGTGCATTCTTTGCTCACCTGTAACTACAAAAGAAACCAAGCCAATACAACTTCATTTAGAGCGTCTGGTGGGGGAGCAAATCACAGGTAGAGATCCGAGGCAAGTATAAAAACCGGCTAGTGGCTTTAACCGTACAAACCTTAGAGACGGGACGTATCTTCCTACTGTACGCTTCCCCTGCGACCCTGCACGAAAGGAGCTCCCAGGTGCAACTGGGCAAACCGTAAATAACGGGGAGGGCACGGCAGAGGAGGGTGCGGGCAGCGACGGGGCACGTACCGCACGCGGGCTGCGAGAGACCCGGGGCCGGCGAGCGCCTCTCCCGCCCCCCACGCCTCGGCCGGCCGGGCACCGCTTCCTCCCAGGGCAGCCGGGCCGGGCCCGGCCTGCGGCCCCGCAGCGAGCCCGCCCGGGCAGGGCAGGGCAGGGCAGGGCAGGGCTTCCCAGGGGCAGCAGAGGCAGACGCCTGCCGGCGCATAAATGCGCGCAGGTGTGCGAGCAGGCACGGGAGAGCCCGCACGGTGCCCGTCGTGCACACGCATGCACGGGAGGGCAGGCAGGCAGGGGTGCCACGCACGGGAGGGACGCGGCAGGGGCGCGTGTGCGCACGGCGGGGCCCGCTCCCCCCGCCTCAGCCTCACCCTCACCTTGATCCGGACGTAGCAGTGGGTGCCCAGGGAGGGGTCGTTGAGGCAGGCGGGGGGGTTCTCCCGCACCACCCAGCGGAAGGTCTCGCCCGGGCGCCGGCCGATGCTCCAGAGCAGCCGCAGCCCGGCGATGCAGGCGCACACCCCGCAGTAGCTGTACACCAGCGCCCAGAAGAGCAGCGCCCGGGCGGCCCCCATCACCCGGCGGGCGGGCGGCGGGCACGCAGCGCCGGGTCTCGCCATCGGGCCCCGCCGCCGCCGCCGTCGTCCCCGCCGGCCGGGAGGGGCTCGGAGCGCCGCCGCCGCCAGGAGCCGCCCGAGCGGAGGCACCGGGAGCGGCGGCGGCGGCGCGCCCGCCCCGCGGCCCTCGCCCCGCGCCGCCGCCGGGCACAGCGCCGCGCCGCCCGCCCCGCCCGGCTGCCGCGGCCCCGGCCGCGGGTGTGCCCGAGCGGCGGCCCGGGCTCGCTAGGCCCCGGGCAGCACGGGGGGGGGCCAGGGCGCCGCGGCCGGGGGCGCGCCCATCAGCTCGGCCGCGGAGGGCTCTCCCCCCCAAAAATTTCGCGGTGCAAGAAGGAGAAGCCGTCCCTGGAGCGCAGGAGCGGGGCTGCCAGCTGCGCGCCCCGGCAGAGCGGCCAAATGCACCGAAACTCGCTTGAAATGTCACTGCGAAGAGCGCGGCTGGGGTGCGCGGGACAGCCTCACCTCTGGTGCCTGCCAGAGGTCTTTGCTTTGCCTGCGCTCCGATCGCGTACTCGATCGCACGTAACCTTATTTACGTGGGCAAGGAAGCATATAGGTGTGTGGCTGGGTGGCTACAATCCAGTGTTTTTCAAGACGGTACCTTCTTTCACTGCTGCTTCACTGTCACCCATTTAAAGGCGATTTTGTAAACGTATTACAATTTTAGTTATTACATGCTATTACTATGAATATTTCTTAAAAAGATACACATTTTGAGCTCCAGCACCAAAATTTGTAATTTTTAAAATTTAACTTATTCTGGTGGAGATACTCTCTAGAAGAGGAAGTTGGATCGTCATTACTATGTTCCAACAGAGTTAATTTGGTACTGAGATCTCAGCCACCCAAGGCTGACATGAGAAGCTGAACAATCTTAGGCCTGTCCATCAGTTGTAAATTGCTACATGCACAAGGCAAGGAGTCACAGTCTCACATGTGAGGCCGCAGATGCTGGGATAAGAAGAAAGGCTCCAGTCAGCACCTATCTTGTATTAACCTACTGATATGCAGGGTAAAGGGTAATTTAGAATCAGAACGGTTCATGTAACCCAAAATTGTAAGAAAAAGCATAACTATATCAAGCAATTGATTTTACATGTTATAAAAATGCAAGTTATGAAAAATTACAGTTCAGTAGTTCTGAAAGATAACGAAATGTGGACAGAGCAGTTGCTGACTACAAGAAAAGTAGAATTGAGCTTGCATGTCAAATCCTGACAAGTCCTGATCCAACTCAGTGCACAGCCTGCTCACCTTGATCTAAACCTCCTTGGTCTAAACCCCTTGCTTCTCAGACTAGAGGGTACAGGCAGGTTCGAGACTTATAGAGGCCACGTGAGAGTCACAGCTAAGAACGTAGGCCTGTGTGCAACTGCCTGTCTTTTTTTGGGGGGAGGATTTTGCCAAATTTTACTTTAATTTGATGAAGACCAAAATTTCTTCTCGGTCCAGGTGAGTTTGGAGGATTAGAACTTAACTTCACAGAATTTTTTTTTTGCTCTGTCCAGTAGTGCAAGTAGAAGCTGGTACAAAAACACCATGCATCTGTTAACTCTAAGATATGTAATTTAATGAGCTATTTAAAAAAAATAAATTGGATAACCATGTATACAGAAGGAATATATATCATTTTTCACTATGCGTGGAGCACAGCTTGTAGATAATTTTTGTCTGTAACATACCAAATGCTTTCTCCTACTTGTTCTAAATTCAGACTTACAAATATAGACACTGATGTTGAATCCTAGTCCCATTGAAGGCAGTGATAGAATTAATGCTGGTTTCAACCAGTTCAAAATTTTTCTTTGTTTTAAAAAATCAAATAAAAAAACTTAAGCAGCAGAAAGGAATGTTATAAAGAATTGCCCATTACTGCGTTTTCATGCATTTAAAAGTTTAAATAAGACACAAAACCATTACCTGAATTTATTTTTTACTACTAAAGATAACATCTTCAGGTAGCTGTAAAAAGCTGCCTACTTCCTCTTGCCAATAAAACAGATGAAATATTAGCAACCCACATCAGCTGACAACTCTGAATCATGCTGTTCACGATCCCTGCTCATTGTCTCAATGTGAGCCCTACAAACAAGGTCAGGAGCTTTATCAGGCTGCTGGGGGAAAAGGTGCTGGGCTGTTTAAGGCTCCTGCCTTCTCTCGGGCAAGGAGAGAAGGAACAACATCAGAAGCTGATGATTCAGTTAAGACACTAACCTCTGCAGACTCCAGTAGGATTATATGAATCATGCCTACCAAGCCTGAGCCTTCCGTTCATGCTCAGATTACTCATACCACCAACCCTAGGATTAGCATATAGCTAATTTTTTATGCATCAGACTTTGTACTAATAACCCTTTTTGTAGGGAAGAAGCCTTCGCAGCTTCTCAATATCAGACTAGCTGCAGCAGGATTTTCCCTGAAGTGCACCTCAGTAAACCAGTGACCCAGTTAGGTAAGTTAGAAAGTTTGGCAGGAGCAAAGCAACTGATGGTGGTGTTTATATCACAGTAGTCATCAAATTCCTTAATAAACCAGTAATCAGAATGAACTGGTAGAAAACATCCCTTAAGAAAAATTGGAAAACCAAGGTTGGAAATCCTGGAGTTGACCACAAGCTTCCACTTCCCTCTAAAGAAAGGTTGATGGAAGCCCAGCAACAGCTTAGACACAGCATTCACAAAATGATACTAGCCATCTAGAATACAAGAGGGATCAAAGATGGAACCATGATGTGCCTTATTGTAAGCAGGTATTTGGCCAAGCTATGCCATATTTCTTGTACAAGCTGCAGAGCTAATTTTTTCACAAGAATAGAACTAAGTCTATTTTTAGTTTCTACATCACTAACTACCTAGGTAGTTTTATGTCAAACTTCTAAATTCTACAAACCTCTTGCCTGTGGAGTTTAGCTATGTTGTCTTCAGATATTAGATACAGATCCAGTATTAGGGCTGGGAAGAAGATAGTGCTGGGGACCTAGCAGTTCTGGGTGGCTTTCGCATGATGAAATTGCTGCACACCCTTCAGCACACCCTGGCTCAGTGTTTCTGGGCATCTCCACCCATGCTACCTTAGCTGTCCTGTTTGCCAAGGAAGCAGTAGAATTCCTCTTTTATTGAGGAACGCTTTCTGTGTACTCCAGGACCACGCTGTCTACATGTGCGGCAAACCTGTTTGTACAAGGCAAATACCTTCCACGCATTTCCCAGCATCTTGCAGAAGAAAGCTTAGAATCTTCTATATGAATAAGAAAAACTTAGAACCTCAACAATTATTTTTTGTCTTCGTTTTATTTTGATTTTCTCATTTTCTGCTCTAAACTGTTGTTCTAATGGGTGCCAAGCCAAACCAACCCAAGGGCAGATTGCCTTATGAGCTTTGACAATGTGCTTTGCCCTCCATGATGTGCCATCTGCCTGCTAATCTTTTGTCAGTTCAACTAATCCAGTTTCTCTGAGAGACAAAAGAGGACAACTTTGCACATCACTGGCTCTGCCTCCGGCCTGACCAACTTTTTCTATCATAGTTGATAGCAAAAATTTAACATATTCTGTTTATCGGTGACAGAGGAACTTTTAGAAGCTTTTAACTATCTTACTCTTCATTTATGTGTAGATACAATCTACTAGTGTAGACACAAATATGAAAATGACACATTAGTGCAGCTGTTTTCACAAATAGTCAAGGTAACTTAATGGCCTAACAGAACTTAGTACACATTTTAACTGTTAGGTAACTAACAATACTTAGTCTGTTTAAGCAGCTTTTTGTTTGCAGGCCGTATCTGCACAAATGGTATTCCTGCTTGCTTGAGTGCGGTGACAGCTTTGGGCAAACACGATCATTATAGGCTTGCTACTCACTTATGTTTGGAGGCCATCTCCCTTTCCTCCGAACTCAGCCTTCTGTCTGGAGGTAGGAACTGATTATCCCCTTTAACTGGCTTGTAGGTTGCAAATAAAGGGTTTATCAGATTAGCGTTAGCAGCACTGACATTGTGACTTTAAGTCATCATGACAACATAGAGTCACGGAAGCTGGAATTAGTTTTTGAAGGGGCAAGAGCACCAGTTCATACTGTTAGTAATGCACATATGGTTATATAGAATGGATGAAATGCAGAGAACAAATTCTTGCCCTTCCCTCCGTCACCTCCTATTTCTGAAGCAAGACATCGTGAGCTTGCATTAACCCAATCAGAAAGTATGTCCAGATGACAACAAGGTAGGGAGTCCTGAATGTGAACTGTAATATTTTATTGCAGGACAAATAGCTATTGATGATGTATAAACTCTAAATGAAGGCAGGCCTAAATCACTTTTGATGTGGATGTGAAACAAGACATCCTAACAGCACCACTTTACATTACGACCCATCTTTCACCCCAAATCCCCTTCATAGCCAAGTACTCAAATCTGCCAAACAGTGTACACTTGAGCATGCATCCAGGCAAGGCTCATGTAAGAGGACTTCCCTAGACATTTCAAGGGGTGATACCCCAATCTGAGCATTTGTCAATGTACGCTCTTTCTGCTGTTGAATGAAATACTACCATTCCAGCAAAGGCAGAAGTAGAAGATAGAGAGCAGGATTTTATTTCAGAATTAATTTTTTCTGAACTAGCACTAACTCATTTGGAACTAGCACTAACTCATCAGCCTGCTACCTGAAAGACCAGGCTACCATTTTTAGGCATGCTTTAGCTGTCATTTATGAATTTAGATTCAATTTATTTCCTTTTTATAAATAACTGAATTTTCAGATAGTCTTGTCCACTTAGTTTACTTAGTTGGGTGGTCAGTGGCAGACCCTCAGCACAACATTGGCAGTGTTACCTTCACTGCCAACTTTGGTTCAGGAACTTGACAGACCAGAGCTCTCCATAGGGAGAGAGAGTTTTGAGGGGGGGGTTCAACTAGATCAGTGGTCTCCAAAGCAGAGTGTGGGAAGAAAATATTTAATACAAACCAATATTTTTTAAATTACAAAACAAAATAAACATATCTAAGCAAAATTAAATAAACACTATTTAAAATATTTTTGATTTCTATTTTTGTGTAGTTTTTATCATGTACATTATATATTAGTACAGTAGAACATGTATATAATTTACATGTTATATGTAAATTTAACATACATCTTGGGGGTACACACCTAAAATTTTTTACTGATGGGGTGCATGATGAAAAAGGTTTGGAGACCACTGAACTGGATTATCTCGAGGGGGCCCCTTCCACCCAACATTTCTGTAATACACATTGTGTTTTGGTATTAATTCTATAAAACAATGTCTTATTAGTCCTGTACTTAATTTGAGATAGCTATATGTAATCAACAAGAATGTAGGGTTTTTACACTCTAGTTTCTACTTCAGACAAGTATCCTGACATTAATAAAATCTTGCATTAATCAGAAAGCCTTTCAAACTGGAGCCAGAAGTGGGATGTTTTAGATAATTTCTTTCTGTGAAGAACCAGAACCATTTGGCAAACATGCTTGCAGCCTTATCCAAATGTTATGTTAACATAAAATACATTAAACAGAAGATCAACATGTCTGGGCCTTAAGAGACATGCAAGTATACAGGATTTGCTGCTGAAATTACAGAGTTCCAGGAAATGTTTTTTGGTTTTTTTTTTGTTTTTTTTTTTTTTTTTTACGATTACAAATAATGTTACACACCCTTTAGAAGTTATCACTGTTAGAGTTATAAAGTTTATCACTTTATAAAACAATCATAATAAAGTGATTGTTTTAATAACAATTGCATAATTGACAAGACCTTGGTTTAAAGTAGTTTCTATAGGTGCATATTTAGTATACCGTGACTTAATACAGTCAAACACAAGAATTTGGCTATGCTCAGGATAACAGATTCTCAAGTGTTTCTGAAAAAAATAGATTTTAAAGAAGTGAGAAAAAAATCAAGAAGTGGATGTTTTCTTATATACAACATATAAAACTGAAATCAAAAGAACAACTACGTTCCCCTGTGTGGCAGACTAGGTTACATACATTGTAAACAAGCAGCAAAAAGATCTTGTGATGCTTCAAGTGCCAATGAACAAGCTTTTAATATTAAGCATTTTGGAGGAGCTTACGTGCTCTTTAAAGTTGTCTTAACGTTTAAGCTTGTAACTAGTACAGTTTCGAAGTTGTACAGTTTGTAGCAGTGTTGAAGCTAAGTTCTGTATTAACTACAGCTTTCACTCAAGATATTCTTCAAAAGATGCCATAATATCACTCTGCAGATTCATATCAATTGTACAAGCCATCTGCAAGAAAGCAAATTAGTGTAGTTTCAGAACAATCAGACATTAATTAATGCTACGCAGGTCAAATATTTGATAAAGATTTAAGAAAAAACTACAAAGCTTCTTCCCCAAAAGTGTATGCTTCCTCTGTTAGTGCAAGTTTGAGTATGCATGTTGCTGAAGTCCTCTCTGAAAAGAGCTGAACAGGATGAAAGCTTTGGCAGACCTTATCTGAATCTAGCATGATCTCACACTGCAGTTCTTACCTTCCATTGTACAATAGTATGAATTTAAAAAAAATGTTTAATCTAAAAAGATAGTAGCAATTAAAAACATTCGTTACCTACACCAATAAAACCTTAAAAAGGCTCAGTTTTGGTATTTCAGACCAGAACAGTATGACTAGCACTTTTGTTGACATGGAATATGTTAAAGAGGATAGACAGCTTGCAATACTTGAGGTTTGAAGTTATTCAAAGGGCAGGAACTTCCCTTTAAAATTTGATTTTACCATGCAATTATTAAGCTTATGGGAGTAATAGGACCAAGCAAATAGTTTTTCATATTCTGCCACTTGAAGACCTACTTTGAGTTTCCTATTTCATTTGCTGGACTAACTCTTCAGGTAGCATAGTTCTGTTGTTTTCAGTCATTCAGGCCCTTCAAAATAAGGGCCTGAGCTAACACTTTTTATTCTCTACTAAAGCTGAAAGAAAATCAGCTGGCAAGAGTCAGCAACTTACTGCTTCTCTCCTCCTACGTTCTTGTTCCATTTTTCTAGCCAAGTTACGGTCTTGAACAAGAGTATGTTGTTGAGCTTTGGGCAGTTGTTTGCTCTTTTGCTCTTTTTGGGGCTCACAGTCTGTCACTGCCATGGCATCCAATCCTGTGCCTTCATAGCCCCTTTAAAGAAAGCAGAAGAGATTGGTATAGGATAAAAGTTTTTTCTTCT
Source organism: Ciconia boyciana (assembly GCF_034638445.1). Taxonomy (NCBI): domain Eukaryota; kingdom Metazoa; phylum Chordata; class Aves; order Ciconiiformes; family Ciconiidae; genus Ciconia; species Ciconia boyciana. The sequence continues at coordinate 19,369,317 of NC_132940.1, read as the reverse complement.
TTTTCTTCATAACAAGCCTTTGCACCTGAAGAGAATTCTGCAAATAACTTAAATCAGCACATAGCAGTCAAACCGTGGTTCTGTTTTACATGTTGATTCATAGTAATTTCCCTTCGCAAGAGGTATGTGCGTGCAATTGGTGGGCCGTAGTAGGGTAGGGTTTCCTGTGTTCCATTCCTAATCTATATGCACACAGGATTTATATACATGCTACACAAAGCACGTATATAAAAGTGCATATATCTGTCAAAGAAAGTGCATTTCTTTGACAGACATACACACTTAAATTTCTGTTACTTTCTTGGCCCGTGATGTTTTGCTTCTACCTTCTTCGTCTTCAAGTAGTTATTCAAGTTAGATTTCACTAACTTCAGGCAAGCATCTGTAATGTCTTATTCCATAAAGCTACATAAGCTACCTGCCCAGTTTCCTCCTCGTGGAAACCTGTAGTAGCTGAAGGTGCCTGGACTGTTCACTATGTGTTCTGAACAAGGAGTGTACTCTTAAGTCTCTCAAATGCTCTGTTTATTAAAATAATACACTCCAAACAAGTGACTTATTCTAATACAGCCAGTGACATACAGGAGCAGGACAATTTAGGAACTGGCTCAGACTTATCTTTCACAGGGTCAAACAGACAAGAAAAAAAATCAAGACTACTGGGGAAATATTACAGAAAGCAGAGTTTCAAAAAGGTGGCAAACAGCAATCTAAGATACTACTGCAATGCACTGATTAGTAGGCAGTCACTTATTTCACTCAGCATAATAATAGAACTCAGACTGGGATACATATGTGGGTACTCACTAAAACAGTGGCTGCAAACAAATAGGGAAGAATACTACAGCAGTAGCTTATTGAATATGTTTCTCTACAGCAATACAAAGAATTCTGCTGTCTGAAGTGGTGCACACTGGAAATCCTGTAGCTACGTTAACATTGTTAATGTCAAGTTCTTAGATTATCCTGCTTCACAGAAATAAGATACTGAGGACAGGTGTGAATTCTGGTCACGACCAGAGAAACTGAGTGCTCTAGGGGACCAAAAAAACCAAAAAACAAAAAAACCACCAAACCAAAAACCTGAGAAGTTTCTTTGACTACTGAAATGATACTGATTTGCAAGGGAAAAAGCCACTTTGTGCATTTTGGATGTGCAGTTGTGCTTAGAGTGGTACAGCTCCCCCCCTTCATCTGATACATGGCAATTACCTAATCCAAACCACTTGTTCCTGAATAACTAAGCCACCCAGTACCATACAAGCAAAAAATAGAATCATATTTAAACATACGTGGTTACAAACCTCTCTTTTTCTTGAGAAAGGTTTTGCAGTTCCCTCTCGGCTTGCACCAGAGGCCTTTTTAACTCCTGCGCTTGCCCACTCCTCTTCTTTAATGCTGCTTTCCTGAACTGTTTGAAGCTCTCAGCAGATGTTTTTATCGGAACTGGAAGCATCATTGTTTTACATAAGCTTACCCAGGAATCTATATTCTTAAATCCTGTATCCTGAAGTTATTAGAAAAAGGAAAACATAGAACAGGCAAAAATCATCCATTATCTGCTTAGTTCTTATATTAGCACAATGTTGTTTTGACTAGACCTATTTGGGAATATCTACAACAAAATATCCTTACTTTGGCAGAATATTAGTGCAAATACACCAATATAAGCAGACTTCAATATGTTTTCTCATCAACTTTGAGATTCTTTAGCAATATGCTAAAAATCATTAGCATTTGTGGCTATTCTTACCCAATCCTTTATGTCCACCCCTCCATTTTTTTTAATTCCAGAAAACATGAATTCACAAGACTAAGCTTATGCAAGGTCCATTAACAATATTTTAATACAGAGAACATCCATCTCATTTCTATAATTAATCCTTACATACCAATAGTTTTGTATTTGACTTGTAGGTTTTGTTTGTTTTAAATACCCATGTTTTCTCCCTCCCCCCCCGGCATTTTCTTCACAGCGTAAAACCAGTATTCTTAAGTAGTACTGCTTCTAGTAGGAGGTCACATGTTTATGAAGGAAATACATATTTTTGGAACTTAATTCAGTAAGTTAGTTAATAGCTTTCTGAAAGCTAAGTGCCTAAAGAAGAGTCCTAGGAATATTTTAATTCAACAGACTATATACAAACTTTTTAGGTCCAGAGGCTGACATGATCGATTATTTAGACTAGTAACTTTGATTTGATGTTTTCAAATAGCCAATTACCACAGAAGAATTTAAATAATAGGTAAGAAAATTCCTCCGTTCCTCCATTTAAGATAACCTATTGTACTCTAGGAAATATTTTGCTTAAATTTCATAAACCCCATCAGATTATTTCCTAATTCTAATGATGTAATCAAAAGTGTATCATCCTGTTTCAGAACAGGTTTTTCAATAGTACCCAAGGCTATATTCCACACTACTCTTATTTTTGTTACTGGATCAGCAAGAGAAAGCACACTAGTAGCTTGAGTATTAGAACTAGATCAAGAACTAGATCAAGTTTAAATGTTAAAACTAGATGAGATAAGCCATATTTTTAATGACAATATGGGTATGTTATGTTTAACTTAATCTTATATCATTTATCTTCTGAAATGATGAGAGCCCATAGCTTTTTGTTTGTTTGCTTGGTTTTAGCACTAGAAATGAGATAAATCTGTACAGGTTATAACAATGCCCAAGACCTATCAGACACTAAATACTTGAATCATTGAAAAGACCAGATTTTAAGAGAAAATCTCAGGACAGGGAATTATTGATCCTAGTAAGTATACTCAAGCTCTTCTCAAATAGGACTTGAGCAACACTTACCTTTCTTGGAAGAATTCTGGATTTTGGCTCTAGCATGTTTTTACCCTTAGGTTTATCATTAGGTGTACAATGACCTGATGGAAGAATAAAAATGATTTTTCACTCATGTTGATTTTATGGACTGTATTTCCTCAAATTTAAGTGATAAAAATTTAGTCATTGTAGAATTTACACTGCATTTTTTTTCTTGTTATTATTATTCAGTTCAGAATGACAGAAATGCTCCCAAACATTTCCTAAGCTTAAGTTGAACTGGACCACTTCTCTCCAGTTTGGGGCAGGGAAAGGAATGGTTAAGCTCAACTATAGATGAGAAAGTTAACTCCTGGTTAATTCTAGGAGAGGTCCCAGCAGAATGCCTGAAAAGTTTGGTCAGAAAGTCTCAACACAGCACCTTGCCAGTTGCTCACCTCCTGTCCCCCTCCCCTCCCCTCCCCACCCAGCCCTCTTCCATTTTGGTTCCAGCATTATTTAAGAGTACCTCATTCATCATGTAAACTCGTTTTGCCTAAAGCTCCCCAGCCTATTTCCTTTTTTTTTTTAAAAAAAAAAAAAGCAAATAGGTCAGCCAATAAGGGCTAGTCATCACATTTCCAGTAGCCTACAGGATGTACGAATACTCCATGCTGTTACCTCTATTACTTGCGAGGGAAAAAAACCCCAGTGTTTAACACAGGCAAAGTGGAAGTGCTATTTTGACAATACTAACATCAGATTAACAGTTCTGATATGCTGTGTTACTGTAGAAGATCCATACTATTTTGTGTGAAAAACACTTTCCCTAAACCTTTTAAGACTTCAAAAAACTTTTAAAATACAGGAACAGATACGATTTCCTACAGTCATTACGGTAAGCCTGAAAATAGACTTTTGTTATACTAAGGACCACCTAGAATACCACACGGTTTACAAAAGCCACATATTGGAGGATGGTGTGGTGGGGTTTTTTTTTGTTTGGGTTTTTTTTTAACCTTATGCATTACTTTGTTATATTCCCTTTCTATAGAGCTTCTGGGGTGAAAATCTAGGTGTACTCTGAAAAAGCCACTATTTTAGAACCAGATATATACAACATAAATATTTTATATCATTCAGCAATGATCCTCTACTGCAGTTTGAGTTGTTTCAGTATTGATTTTAGGTAAATGTTTAATAAGAAACTGAAGATAACATGTTGGGGTTTTTTTTATGCAAAAGATAGTTTTTGGATGTTTGAATCTAGAAAGCTGAAGGCAGAGTATCAAACCCTTAGCCAGTTTGTCATAAAAGGGGTCTTCAGAAAGACCTCACAGCCTCCAAAAGTCAAGACAAGAACAGTGCCTGGCCTTTCTCCTATGCCCCCATGCATTGCCTCTGAGATGGTATAATTGCGAGTGAGCAGGAGTGTTTTTACTACACAGTGGAATAAAATAGGATGAAAAACGTCTGAAGTCTCTCAAGTACTATTGAAGAGGGTTCCAAATCCTGATGTCTCCATTCTCGTGGATTCCAGGCCCAGTTAAGCAAAGTCTACCTAGATCAAATTCTGTTATCAGATACTTGTTCGCCTCCAGAGGAGAGAACTAGTGTATTAAGGTGTCCTCCTTAATACAATAGGCAGCTTTCTTTCATCGAGCATTTATCCTCATACAGGCAGCTTGAATCTTCATATAAGAAACTTGACAGTCTTGAGCACTGAATACTCCAAAATAAAGCAAGAGCTTCACATACCCAAAAATGTCTAACCCCATTGTTAAGATCAATTTGATCAACCTGTTCCACCCCCAAGAAGATCTACCTGAAACAAACTTAAGATGAATTTAAATTTATAGTCACATCTGTCTTAAAGCTCTAGCTTTAACACAGGAATATGAGGCTGTGTCAGAAGTATTTGCAGCCATGGGCTTTGAAACAGGCATTTTAGAGATACTTACACTAATGCCAGCCTTCACAGAACCTCTCATTGAGAGACACTGCTTTCTAATCTGAAGGGAAGCTTGTGGTTACCAATTTCATGAGTTAAGCTTCTTAACAAGCCACCACTGAGTTCAGCGATACACCAAGCCTGCACCCATACCATCAGAGGTGTCACAAGTCTAAAATCAAGAACTCTTGTTTCAGAGATGCAGGAAACCTCACAGAAATACCTGAGACGGGGATTCTCTACAAAATTCAATGAGTTGCTCTAAGCATCCAATCCTAAAGTAAGTTTCCCTGGTTTGATCTAAGTAGACAGATAGAGTACTGAACACTCTCTACACTTTCTGTCAATAGATTACAGGCCCTACAACAGTTCCAGATTAGCAAAGTTTGTGTCGTTGTTTAAAAAAAACCCCAAAAGCCCAAATTCTGTATTCCACCCCCGCTTTCCAGTTTTCTACAGGAGTTAATAGTGGAAAGGCTAAGAGAACACAGAGCACAGCTGGGGCAGGTATCATTGCAGGAACAGTCAAACACCACTGTATCATGGAAGGGGGCAGATAACTACACTCACACAGCAGTGTTAAAAGCTCTGCTATGCAACATAATACTGAAGTTCAAGTGTACTCAAAGGCAGAGTCTCATTACTGGATAGTTCTTATATTAAACACAGGAGCTCCTTTACAACTGTCCCTTGAAAAAGGGGAGAAGATAGAAACAGCACAAATTAAATAAGGATTAGGAATAGAAAGTTAAGAGGAATAAAGTCTAGGCAGTAAATAATTAAGTATGGAAGGGAGCAAGCTTTCCCAATAGTTTTGGCTATGCTTTTTCTTCTGTGAATATTAAAACAGTGAGCTTAATTTATTCCTGCTTGTTTTCCCAGGCCTTTAACATATTAAGATAACACCAGGATTGTGATAGTTATAGTCATGCAGTATACAGGACAGAAATTCAAGTTTTAGGCAGCCTCAAAACTTTCTAAGTGAAGATCATTAGCTGAATCCATAGAACCCATGTACCAGCCCCAGCTGCTACAAGTCTAAACAAAAGGGGTCAGTATGTGTATGGATAGGTGTGTTAAGACCATGAAAATACTGAATAGGACATCTTGGAGAATTAAATCTCCATTTTTGGAGTTGCTTTAATACAACTCAAGTACCCAGCTTTATTCTTTGGCAACAATTAGAGAGTTCATCAGTGATAAGGCTGTGCCTTTTAACTTCATTAAGTTTTCAGAAGATTGTTCCCTCCCTTGTTCAAGCCTATACAGGTAGTCTAGAGAGGAAACAGTAAAGGAGGAACCAAAACAATTATGGCTGTTAACACTAGGCTCTCAGCATGGATGTTTAGCATCCAGCTCAGAATTCTTTAGTTTGAAATATGTATGAAGGTTTTGCATCTCTACAGGGAACACAGCTTTCAGTGAACCTGTGTTCTTGTAATCATTGCAAGTTTGTTCCATGGTGAAAGCCCATTTGACATTGCTTTACTGTCAGATCCTTGTCCCCAGGAACCAGAGATGGTAACTCAAAATACACACAAAATGCCCTGGGAAAAGAGCTCCACGGAGGTTCGGCAGAAGACAGCTTAAAGGCCAGTGAAGTTTGACAGACTGGAGTATCAGTTCTCTCAGACTTCCTGGAAGACTAGGTTACTTATCCCTAGTACTAAATTCAGAAAGCTAAGTTCTTAAATCAAAACGTCATTTGCTAAAGTTCTGTGTCTTTTAACACAGAACAAGAACCAAGCATCCATTTAAGCTTTTTTTTTAAAGCAGCAAATAAAAAAGAAAAAGCAAGGGAAAACTGCACCCCCTCCATTATTCTGCAAACTGATTAGTGTACAAGTGTTCAGCATTTTATTTCTTTAAGCCAGGTTCATATACATTTTTTAACTTTGCACCCCGATATCAGTTACAGTTTATTATGACAATACATACTTTGTTCTTGACTTATGGATATTGAATCAGCAGTTCTCTCACTGGCCTTGTTTTGGAGTTTATTTGATTTGTCTAGATGTATTGTTTTCTCAGCTTGTTTACTCCACTCAGCACTGTCAGTCTGGGAAGTTGTGTTGGATACCTAGAAGAGAAGTTAGACTTCAAAATATGTTCTGAAGTGCTAAACGTGGATCCTTAAAATACAGCAGCAGGATTAAAGGTTTCAAAGCTTAGAGCAGGAAGTTGTTGCAGCTCTAGCTCCTGTAAACACTAGGGAAGAATTAGATTTCATTCATATTATGGTAGTCAAAGCAAGTTCTTACATTAACACTTTGGGTTTAGAACATGAACTACTCAGAGATACAAAGTGATGGAGTGGGTAGAATATGAGAAACTGATAGAAGCTCTTTAACCCTTGACATGGTACAACATAATAAAGTTGGCTTTTACTGTTGTAAAGCCAGTTGCTCCACTCTAGCTTATGGATCAGGGTGAAGGGCAGCTGTATTACTTCAGTTCGGTGGTAGTTTTTCCTCTGTTCAAGAGTGTGTAGTAGTCCCCTTGAACTGGGGAAGGTGTCACACAAACCTGAGTCTCGTAACATACACTACTTGCTGCCTTTGCCTAGTGGATGTAAATGGGAAAGGGCAAGTTGCTTTTCTTTCTTTCAGGACACATTCTTGTACTCATAGACTCAAGAGGTAGTTTCTATCCATTTCAGAAAATAAAAGCTATTAAAACCTGGCTAAAGCAGCTATGTTTGAAACCATGTTGAGAAAGGTAGTTAAACATCTTAAGATGGAAGAGATCATGCTGCTGCAGTAACATCAATAGCTTCCTTTGTAACACAGAGGCCCTTCTAACCAGGATGCTCTCCAAGAGCATATTAAAACAGAAATCCACAGTGACTGGATATTTCACAACCTCGTCTATGACCCTGAAAGCCCCAGTTTCCATGGCTTTAGGAACAGGAAGAAAAAACAACACTTCAAGGATAGCCTCTAGGGTCTTCAGAGTATTACTGAGCTTATGAGATTGATATTTCTAGAAAACAGGAACATATGGTATCAGCTGCTCATCTCTCTTGTGAAACTGTAGGTTTATAGGGTGGGCTTTTAAGTAACCCTTGCACACTTACAGGTTAAGTTTAAGCTATAGCACTGAAAATAAATTAAATAAGCTTTATAGTACATTATAAACTTGATATATTGATCAGCCAAACTCTTTCCTTTTGAGTTGCAGTCAACAGGTAATGAATTAATGCCCTATTAAAGGATAAGAATCACTGTTAGTGGGGTTTTGGATAACTTTTGCTGTAAACCTTAAGTGGCCTTCATTGCATCAAAGTCAAGCCTGGAATATTATATTAGATCTTATTTAAAGGAGTAAGAACATGCTTTAAATAAGTTATTTGAAATGAATGCATTGGAGAGAAGCATGTATTCACCTCTGGAAGAGCATGTGTGCACTGGGTGACAGAAGACTGATTTGTCCTTGGAGTACTCTGAGGAGTTTGCTGGTCTGGAGCATCATGCAGAGCAGATACAGCTGAGATTATACCTGAGAAAGAAGTAGTGTATGATTTCCCCTAACATGCAAAGTGCAGTCCTACATCTCAAAACTGGGTCACTGTTGAGATCTGTGGATTAACTGGATATGAAGATATGTATCCTAGCTGCATGATTTGAGACAGTTATTTTTAATTAGTTTTTAATTGATTTCTCAGTTAATCAGCTACCAACTCAAGCTGTCTTTTACCAAAAACTCAGAAGTGTCTGAAGTTATTAGACCTTTTGAAGTGAGCAAGGGAAGATAATAGCTCCTTGGAGCTCAAGTTTCTAAGCAGCTTAATATTTGATATGCCTAGACAATAGCAATCAATTCAGAGGCCCTATGGCACCAAACCTTAAATTCAGCTAATAGGGATTTCAGACATGAACTTGAGTGGTGGGTGATGGGTTTAAGCATCTAATTCCTGCCTTAAGGTGTTCAGCACTTCCTGTAACCCCAGGTTCATTAAGGTATCATTTTCCATCTCAGAAGGAGGCATGAATACCTCCTCCTGTTTTAATACTATTCTGCCCCACCACAAATGCCCCAGTAATCCGAAACCCTAGCCAAACCTCAGTGCTGCCACGCTTTTATTTACATCATGCTTTTTATAATCCATACCCTGCAAGAACTTTTTCTATTACCCACTTGATAAGCTTATCTTGAGGTTTTGGAGGTTATTAGGCAATACAAACATTAGTTCTGCCATCCCTTCTTTCCTCAGCAGTCAAATATAGCCATGCTTCTTGCCATAAAAATGTTACCTGAGGGATACTGGGAATTTTGTTCTGATGGTTTAAGTGATCTATTCTGTAAAGGCTGAAGCCTCTGCAGTACATTGGGAGGTGGCTGCTGCAATTCAGATGATCCACGATTTTGGAAGCTACTAGTAAGAGATGAGGGCTGTGCTTGCAGAACAGTATTGCAGGATGTCCTCTGTAAACACAGCGGTATTCTCTAGAAAGAGATTGCAGTAGTTAATACAGCCAAATCTTAGTTTTTATAGCTATTTGATCCTCTTTCCCCACCACTGCCCCATTTCCACTGTTCATAGGATTCAGTAGTCCTTGTATTGTAATACTAATCTAGCATTTTCTAAGACTTGAGATGACAAAAGCCTATGAGGTGAAGTGCACTGCCTTGGTCTGACAGATACAGAAAACCCATGATAACAAAATGTAATGTGAGGATTTGAAGTATGATGATTGTTGTTACTCAGAAAGTCAGTTAGGGGCTGTTATAACTGACCAAGCTGAAGCTTCCTTCATGTGTCTTGTTTTCTCAAGTTTATTGCTGTCATTCTGTCACTGCAGAGGCTGCACTTTTTAAACAAAAAAGGGTGTTGCATAATTCCTCCCCTCAGTCTTTGCTTGTGAAGATACAGAAGGAGCAGCTGAATAATAAATTTGCAGCCTAGTTTCCTGTATCCAGCTAAGCACTTTAAGTGAAAGCAAGTCTATTGTAAGAAGAATGAAGGCTTTGCTGTGATCTTGCTTTGAAATCCGAGGTCTCTATCTCTAGTAGCTTCAAGGGAAATTGTGAAAGGCAGCTAACCCTGACAAGATTTAACACCCACTGTATATACAGGAATAGAGCAATTCAATCATAGAGGCATTAAAAATTATTTCTAGATAGAACTGCTGTTGCTTATAATACCATAGTAATAAGTAATATAAAGTATCCTGAAAATGACTAGTGTATTGTACAATTTATTTATTTTCATGTATAGAAGTGAGGTTATTCATAGATAAAGAAAAAATATTTAAGTGGGTTTTGCACTCTTTATTAGGTCAATTCTATACTCAAAGATCAAGTTGGAGAGGATTTTCCTTTTTTTTTGGGGGGGGGGGTTTGGGGGTGTGTGTGGGGGGGGGGGGGGTGTGTGTGCGCAGAGTATTCTCCCCCTCTCTTCTTTTCCCTTGTCCTTCACCCAACACAGAATTACCACAATGATTCTAAGAAGTAAAAGCCTCTGGAGTTCTCCCAGTACATCACTTTCTAGACAGATACATAAGCTACTTTTAACGAACAGCAGATTTTACATCTCCATGTATATCAGTCCTACAGAACAAGTAGCATTCAAGCCATATTCATTATTTCCTGATAAAGTTGTGTCATTTCCAGTGCCATGGTATGTAACAAATAAAATAACTTAGTTCAGGGCAGAAATGTTATATCCATTCCAGTCAGTTTACCTTAGGCTTTTCCATAGAAGTTGGACAGTTCTGCCTGGCTCCAGCCTGTTTTGAGCAGGTTTCTGTAACTGTAAATACAGCAAGGCAGGCAGAAAGAGGGGGATGGGGGGGGGGGGGGGGCAGAAATAAGTCCTTCGCATATGTTTCATTATTCACACATACAAGATGTGAGTTGCAGTTGTACCTAGAGAGCCAAACCTCACAGTGAAAGGAACATTCTGATCTTGAATACTTTGACTTCAGCTTGATGTGTTTAGAGAACTTCTCCCAGATATAAAAAACCCACAAAGATTCCTGCAGGATCAAGGTCTTTGGTGCCATCAATGACTTCACTGTTTACTTCCCCACGCTGCAAAGGGTTGAGCATTCATCTCACCTTACACTGTTACCTCATACAGATGTCTACATTGCAGACCTCCAGTTTGGCAGATCTATTCTGTCCTAGAAAACTAGAGAGAGCTCTGTGTACAGAGAGAAACATCATTCTGATCTCCCGATGCTGCAGCACTGTAATGTCCCTTGAACAAGCTTAAGACAGCTTAATCACCAGGGTAGACTTTGGCTTTATGGTCAATGCTGTTTGCACTTTTGTCCCTCAGCTTAGGGACTAAGCCTTACCCATAAGGTAAGGCACCCTTCATGCTGCAGATCAGAAGATGAAAATGAAGTAAATCACACTTTCAAAAAGGAATCAAAAGTACAAGAGTGAGCTATAGCCTAATAGTCAAGTCTCCAGGTTAGATACACAGACCTCTGGCTAGCTGATTTTGGTCCCTAAAGATTTTAACTGGTAAGTTGAGTGGATGTTGTAGTGGTCCCTTTTTTTTTTACCTACAAACTCAGTATTAAGACACTCATTTAACAGCACTGGAATTGAGCCTTCAACATGGAGTAAACCTACAAGGGTGACTGAAGTCCCTGGTAAGCATGTGGAACAGTAGATACTAACTGAAAAGGCAGATGTTTTGCCCACACAAACACAAAAGGAAGCTTTCTGACCTGATTCAGAGTCACTGCTATCTGAGGAGCTAGAACTACTGCTAGTACTGCTGCCAGAGCCTGAGGAGCTGCTGCTGTTGCTGCTGTCACTCAGTCTGCTTGGTCCAATACTGGATTCAGAGTTGTTTTCAACTGCAAGAAAAAAAAAAGATAATTTAGAACAACTTGCAGCAGAGCAGCCTTCATATATAAGACTAGGATCAACCTTGTTAGGTCTATTCTCCCATATCAAGGTTAATCTTCTGCCATTTCCTTGTCCATTGTCTATTTAGCAGTGGATTTGAGACCATTATAGAGGAGGAAGATTTACCAGCAGCAAGCTAGTTGAATGAATGAAATAGCCAAGGAGGAGCTGTAATCACGCAATTCACAATCCTAAAGTAGGTTAAAACTGTGCTGTCTTAAGACACAATTCAAGCAATTTTCCCCCAGAAGTTTTCCTGCTGTTAAGAGCCTGTTTCTGTGCTTGCTGCTGCTGCCAGACTTGCATGCTGAGGTCTATCTATAGCCAACTCTCCTCTTTCCCAAGCCATATGTATTCCAGAATTGTCATCTTTTGCCACCTCCCCACCATCTGACTATTTTGCATCTGCAGGATTGATTTAACTCAGTTTATAGTGATTTTGCAGTCAAAAGGCTTTTTCAAAGTGTATTGCTCTGATAGAAGCTTTGAAAATAAGAAGCTACATGGATACCTGTTTCCCTGGACACAAGCCTTTAAGTGCCAGCTTAAGCTCCTCCTTGTAAAGAAGGCAGATACCAGTTGTAAAGATTCCCTGGCCTGCCTTCTCCCTTTCCCCACAACATACCCTTTTCAATTAATTTCAGCTGCTTCTGTAAGCTTTTCTTTCTAGGATGTTTTCAAGCCATCATGTATACCAGACAGGAAGACTACTGCTTAAGCTAATGCTGGATACAAGCCTGTGTCTTGCAGGGCTGCTTCTATCATTTCAGCTAACTGGTTTTACATAGGAGCTTAATAGATATCCAATAGAGGGCAATAATAGCACTCACTAGTTTAACGAGGAACAACTTGACCTATAATAGTAGCATCAGCTGCATTGATCTGTTCTCAGTCCCTGATGAGAACCACCAGTAAGCATAGATATGCTCAAGTATATACCGAATTTCTGGCTTTGATACTGAAATGCATTATTGCCTGAAAAACTGAATTGATTCTCCTCAGGCACTTCCTTAAGACTAAGGCAACACAGCACACCTGTCACTGATGCAGAAGTTTTGCTAGCATGACAGCATTAGTGAGGCTGCAATTCAAGAAGTATGAGTAGAGTTTGTTATTCTTTAATCTCTAAGTCACAGAAAGTGAATTGCAAACAGATACATAGGTGGTGGGACACTCCTTCTCCCCTCCTGCCATGTTTTCATATGTCAGCGTAAGGGAGAAGATGTTCGGTATCCCTTAAGCTCTGAAACTGTTATCATCTTTACCTGTAAGAAAGGATTAGGTGCAAGAATAAGGAAGGTGTTTTAGACAGGACAAGTAACTGACCAAATTTGCTGCTGTGATTCCAGCTCATTCAACATAGGAAGAATCTTAAGACTAGCAATAGGAAGCTTAAGACTTCAACTGTTCTGGGGAGAAAGTCCCCAGCTGCATAACAGTACATAAGCCCAAGGGGAAAACCCCACTTTAAGCTATTTCTGTTGTAAATAAATAAAATTAAAAGTCACATTACACTTGAGGTTCTCTTTCCTTGGGTTTAGTTGACCATTGACATCCAGTAGTCTCTTCTCTAGCTCTTGTTTCCTCTCAGAATTAAGTTGTTGTTTTGACTTTGTTGCTTTTTTAGCTGCATGTGAAACAGAAGTTAACATTGCAGCAAAACAGAAAACAAATAGGTTTTTTTGTTTGTTTGTTTGCTTTTTTAAAAAGCATAATTTATGCTACATACCCCGCTGCTTTCTTGGTCTCTTCCTCAAACATGTTGCCACATATTCCTTTAGTTCTCTGAGTGTTGAAGCCTTTAAGGTTTCAAAGTCTATTTCTATCTCATCAGGGTTAGAGTTCCTCAGTGAAGGTTCTCTAGACTGTATTATATGGACTACTTTCCCAAGCTTATCTCCAGGGAGTTTATTTATGTCCAAACTCAACTGTCTTTTTTCATCATAATTCATAGGCTTGGCACCATCTTCATCTTCTGACTTATGTGCCAACAAGACCTGCTGCATGGTTTTCTTTGATTGACTGCAAGAAAAAAGTGTACTGCAGTAACAGCAGTTTAAAATAATTTGACACCCACACAAGTCCCCCACACTTACATGTTTAAAGACAGCTTTTTCTTGGATTTCTTCTTGTGTTTTAGATTTTTCTTCTTTTGAATCAGGCTTTTTAATTTGGCTTTTTCTTTGTTCTTGCTTTTGTCCCTTTTAGCCTTCCCTTTCTTTTTCAGTCTAGGTAAGTATGCTCTGGTCAAAGCCTGCAACTGCTGGTGAACAGCTTTAAGCTATCAAAAGCAAAAAAAGAAAAATAATGCTGATAATCTTAGGCATTGTACAGTGAAAAATAAACTGGCCCTAAATATCACAGGAGGTTTGTGGCAGCTGAGCAGATATTAATAGGATGTTTGCTTTCCAAACGAGGTTTATTTTCCAAGCATCTTACTGTATTATAGATTAGTCACAGACTATGTATATAGAAGACGTAAGGCTACTTATTTTATGCAGACATTTCTGACAGCATATGTCTTCTAGCATCCTGTGAAGAATAAAAAAAAACAAAGATCACTGCAGGAGTATTCAGCAGCTTCTCTTTAATTTCAAGCATTTGGGAAGCACATAAGTGCTTTATTAGGTTAGACCTCCACAACATTACTGAATTAGGCTAGTGGGTCTGGGCTTGTGCATCTTCAACCCATAAACCTCGGATATTTTGCAATATAAAATGGCTAGCTAGAATATACTAACAGCTTCAGAGAAAGACCTAACAAGTTTGTTTAAACCTCATAGGAATTAGAAGGAAGATGGACAGACAATGAGAATTAGAATTCAGACACACTGAAATACTTTGCTTTTGCAAAGGCTGTCTTGTAGACTTTTGGTTGTCCTCATGCCTATATTTGTAAATTGATGATGTATATGTTACTGACAAATACTGAAAACTAAACTATCCCTTGTTTGACTAGCAGAACAAATGCTAGTTTCCCCCATAGTTTATAGATACAGCAGAAGCAGGTTAAAGCATTATGTTCAAGCGAAAGCAAGACGCATTCCACTCTTCTCCAGTGAAGCAAAACCATACTTCACATTAGGATGAGTATGAGATTCCTTCTGTTTTAATTCATACTGAGCTTTCTGAAGTAGAGTTTAATTACTTGCTTTTGTGCAGCTCAAAAGAGACTGAGCAAAATTACAGAGCTTTTCAACCATATGAAGGAAACACCATTGTTAGAAGAATATGCCACTGAGCTATATGTGGAGTATCTGGACGCTCTCATCATACCACAGCAACACAATTTTTTAGAAGTTTGAGAGTCATCTGAAGAAGTGGTAGACAAGAGTACTAGAGCAATAATTCACCAAAACCAGTTTTTATTTGTTGAGGCACTATTTCACTTAACATTTAGGAGGTGCTTCTGAACAGGAATAAAGCTCTGTATTAAGAAAAACAAATTACTATAAAAATCTTTTGAATACTGATTCTTGGTGCTAAACCTTAGAATGGACAATTGCAAGTGGCACTATCAGAGAGATTATAACAGTCATGCACATTGAGTACTAATGCTTACTTGCTCCTGAAGCTTTGCAAGGTGCACTGTTCTCTCCAGTTGAGAGTCTTCAGGTGATTTTTCTTCTGAAGAGTCATAATTACTGCTCTCATTGGAATAAGCTTCTGTCATTTCTCTTACAGGCTGTGGCAGAGGAACACTTACAACAGGTTCATCAGGAATTTTGGCAAAGTGCATCTCAAAAACATCCTAAAGAGTTAGTTTTGGGAACAGCAGAGAGGTCAGCACGCTTTTCAGATTTCTAAAAGCATTATGCAGTTGCTGCTTGTTTTCTAGAACTACACAGCAACATAGTAGTTGGTAACACTAGTAGATGCTACATCAGGGCATGAGATGACCACAAAGGAATCTTATAGTCCTACTCTTTTTCAAGTCTGACTTAAGTGATAACTCACCTGAAGTCTTCTTGCCATAGCAACTATTTCATGGTCTGGAGAATTATTTTTGTAGCAGCTCATGAACATTAATCTAACATCCGTAGCAAATTCTTGTATATCTCTATATTCAGAATTATCCATTTTCTTCTAGAGGAAAGGAAAATTAATGCACATTTAGGGCTTAAAATTATAGAGCATCACCATGAACTGGCAGAAAGAGGAGGAACAAGAATTTTGACATCCAGCATCGTGTTCAGATTGTATCAAGACAGTAAATATTGTAAGAACCATTATGGACAGATCTACTTCTCATTTCAACATTATCCTTTTAACAAAGTAAGAGAATTTCCTCTTTTAAACACATTTCCTAACTGCAATTGCTGTAAAGACTTTGTAGTACTAGTTTCAGCACTAGGTCAAGACAACAATGTTTGGGTGATTATTTGGTCATGTACTCAGCACTTGTTTTTGATTCTAAGCGTGGTATTTATACAAAGCCTATTCCATAATTGTTTGAGTCAAAGTAACGGGCTAGAAATTGGGAAATAACCTTTATATTGTGCAAGCCAGTTTTCAAGATAATTCAATAGACTATTGAAATTCAACCCTCCCCACAAAGGTGGATCTCAACTTGGCTAAGTACTTCAATCCCAGACAGATGTGCCCAGTATTCACAAAGCACTGGCCACGTATGTCCATCTAGAAGGGTTTCTTTTCACAGAAAGTGTGAAAGGTGTCACAAATATTCAGTGTTGAGGTTCCAGGGCACTTCTCCAAGGATAATGGGATTCAGAGAGAAGCAGAAGTTGACATTACAGAATTGCATTTTGTTTTACAGTGCATTAGCAACAGCATTGTGTATACAGACTGAAAGGTATTTAACATGCAGCCTGCTTGGAAGTGCTTCGTGGAGATGGTAATTCCCTCGCTACTTATATTAGCTTGTTCAACAGTTAAGTAGATTAGCCACTATGCACATAGTCACAATGAGACTTAGAAGACTTTCTTCAGCAAGCTGTGGCTTAGTTGGTTGAGAGAGATAGGTGTATATGGTTTCTATGCCCATTATTTCTTTCAAAGGAGAAGCAGCTTTCATGACAGCTTTTCAGCTATTAAAATCCAGTCATTACACAAGTTATTTAAGCAAATACACAAATAGTCCAATTCCCTCTGAAACATACTTACTTTAATGGTTCCCAGGTCTATAGGACATTTGGTGATCCCTTGGTTCTCACCAAGTGAGAAAGGTGCAACATCTACGTGTTTTAAGAAAGGCCACGCATATGCTGCATGTTTCTTTGAAAACATTTCTTTAAGTATTTCGTTACAATGTTTTAGTTGTTCTGACAACTGAATCTTTTTAAGAATTTTAGGTGACTGTTGAGAATCTGGCAAGTATCTCTTCACAAGCTTATTTGGTATCATACATTCATTTTCACCTCTGCATGCTTTAACAGTTTTTCTTTCATTAAGTGTTGTAGAAGATTCACCACTTGCTGTGAATATTGAAGTAGTAGGAGTTGTAGTGTCAGCCTTCCTTTTCACACCTTTTTTTGCCTAGGAAAAGAAAATTTTACAGTCTAAAATACAGGTGTCCAGAACAGCAAGAGAATGGTCAGGTTTCGGACTACACACACACAAAAAATCTAAAAAGAGTCAGAACTTTTACAGCTATTGAAAAGCAGAGCAGAATGGGGCACTTCCACAAGTTTAGACTGAAAACCTACAAGGCATTACAGGATCAGTGCGCCAAGCTCGATCTTAGATGTAAAGGAAAGAACAGGGTGTACTGCAGGTCAGGTTGTGCTCAGTTTTTAGCCATTTCAGAAGACTCCAAGAAGCTGGTAGGTTATGAAGTTACCATGAGATGACTGCCATGGGAAGGGGAAAAATTACTGCAATTCATTTTAAGCCTGATTGAGGGCTTTATGTACAAGGTTTATCTCTATTTTTCTTTAAGCTGGGTGGTATTTGGTTTGCAAGTGATACAACGTGTGCTTTGTCATCAGTGTTCAGACTCTTCAGTGAAGTGTAAATATACACTGTAGGAAAGCCTGGCACATGTGCCTATTCCTCACTGGAAGAGCAAAACCAAAACTAAGTCAATACAAGAGTGTTTATCTGATGAAAATGTCAGATGTTCACATACAATTCAGATTGCAGTTAACAAGAATTTGCTTTTGTGAGCTACAAACACCTTCCAGGCTAGTTACACAATGTTTAAGCAAACATGCTATTTTTGGGGAATCAAGCATTTCATTTACGTTGAAAACATGAGAAGTTACACAGAACTTAGAGAAGAGCTTTATTTTAATACTAAAGCCATTATCTACACCTCAAGGAAAGAACAGTTTCTACACCAAGGTGAAGCCTGCAGAAGTATAGTACACTTCAAGTATAACCATCTTAAAGTTCACTTTGTTTCTTTGAGAACAACATTTCAAAACCACATTTATAAGAAAAGATGTACCAAGCAGTCATCTCAGTTTCTGCTTAGTTTCTAGAATTAGTACTGGCCCAGTTATTTAGCGGAGACCTAGAATATTTAATAGAGATCTCTTACTATCTTCTATCACAATAGAAGTTTTGAAAAGATATTGCAATAAGCATGGCCCCTATGGTTTTGCTGTTAGTGCCTGAAGCAGCAATTTCAATACCTTTCTTTCCAAACGTTATTTGAGGAAACTTACTTTTGTTATAGGGACTGCAGTTGGCATTAAAGCAGTCAGCTGAGCTGCAGACAAAGGAGCTAGTGTAACCTGATGTAGCTCTTGAGTCATCACTGGAGGCTGCTCACTGCTTTCAGCTTGTTTCTGCATTGTGCTTTGGTCATTTGAAGTCCCAGGGTTGGGCTGCTGTGTTTCTGGTCATTTTAAAACAGAAAGTTTTAAAGTTAGGTCTTAAATGTTGCAGTTAATTTCTTCCATGATCAAATTGAAGAGTTGTCCACAGAACCACTCTTCCACACCCAAACTATACAAATAAATACAAGCAAGAGCGTTGTTACATATAGCAATATTGGTATCCTCTACTCAGCACCATTAGTACCTCAGCTAGAACACTGTACCAAGTTATGCATATTTGGCTTCAAGGAAGCTGTGGCTTAACCTCAGAGGGAAGATTAAAGAGACATCACACTAAAACCTGTACATTGTAAAAACATTCTTGCCAAGAAGAGAACCAAGTTGTTTTCTACATACATGTAAAGACCAAGCAGCAAAGGGTGCATCAAACTGCATCATGAAGGTTCAAGTTCTCCAAGCACAGTTAGTAATATTGCTTAGCAATATTACAGATATCCATCACTGATTTGAGAACAGTTTAGGCCAATGTTTTTCTGTATTTGATTTGGCTGGTTAGATTACTAGTGTCTTTTCCAGGTCTGTGATTCTGTTTAATTCCCATAGGTGTTCACACCTATTAGTTTATATAGCACAACGCTGAGTAACACTATGACATTCTCTGAAATGGAAGTCAGTTGCCTTTTCCTTTTTTTTAAAAAAAAGGAAATAAGCTGTGTGTATACATCGGTCTCTAAAGCCAGTCTGCCAAAGACAGGACAGAAATATTTCCTTAATTATAGCAGTGTGCTCTACTATCCAATTCAAAAAGTACTACTTAGAACATTTCAAAATTTGTACAAGCTGCATGTTTTTGTGTGCAAAGGGAATGAGGGGACTTAAACAGCATTAATACCAGCAAGATGGTGTTACAAAAGCATCTCAACAAATTGTTGCGGTCATTTGAGAACCGAAGAGCTAACTCAGCTTCCAACATATTTCTCAACAGAAATCTTTTCTGGGAGTCACTACCTGTTCAACCAACATTCTGCCAAGGCAATGAATTGCTTGAGATTTTACTCAAATAAGTTAGTAAGAGCAGGAAGCCAGCTGAGTATCCTCCTCTTCCTAACTCCCTAAAAATTCTTGTGAAAGGACCAAGAAACCCACTGCTTTTTCCATATCCATCTACCAGATCACTGGAAGGTAGTGTTGCTCCTCAAATATACCTTGAGAAAGCTACAGAGATCTATCAAACTGTAATACCATTTTGAAGAAACATTTGTTTCAGATGCTACCAGCAACAAGGACCACCACACCACAAACAGCAGTAAGAAGCAGCAAATGAAGTCATCAGGAGACCCTGAAGAGCTGTATAGTTGCATAGCTAACTAATAAGAGCATCTGCTAAGTGACCCAGTAAGAACTGAGCTAGCTAAGATCACTGCTCCATGGCTGTCAGAAGGGAAATAAGAGGTATCAGGGTGAAGAAGTGTTGCATCTCTTTCAAGACATAGCTAGTATTTCCCCAACAACTGACAGCAGTACCTCTGGGCCAACTGGGAAGACTACCTTGGAGGTCTCCAAATTAACCCATTGAGATGCACATGTGATCCCAGACACTGCATAGTCTTACTTCTATCAATATAAATACTTAGTCTTTGGGGATGTTGAGAGCTTAGATGTAGAAATGAGCACTTTGTGCAAGTGAAACAGGTTATAAGAGCAATTAAAAAGACATAGGAAGTCAGTGATGAGTAATATGTTGCAGCTAACCACCCGTCCCCTTGCAATTAGGCTTCCCAATGTCACTTCAAGCACTTCCTCAGTAATTTTCTCATAAGTTTGAGATACTGTCCTGGTTTCAGCTGAGATAGAGTTCTGATTCTCTCCCCCATCCCACCGCAGGGGAGTGAGTGAGCAGCTGTGTGGTGCTTAGTTGCTGGCTGGGCTTAAACCACAACAGATGTCTTGATTGAATTGTCCTTTTTGTGGGCAAGAGCACTGCATTTCACCAGAAGTTTGCCTGTGAAGCTATGCTGTTACACTACTGATGAAGTTGTTAATTCTCATTTTTACTCCCTCTTAAACACACTTCATTAGTAGAAAATAGGAAATTTAGCTAGTACCTATAAAAAAAATTCTGGCTGCACTGAATCTGCTAAAGCCTTAGAGCAATGTTGTTACTTGTCTGATATGTTCTGGGAAGAGTGGAGAACACCCCAACTGTTCCAGGGTTGAGTTGTGACAAGCTACAGAGGATTCCCTGTTTCCAGCTTTTGCTTGTTTAATATGTTAACAATTCAGCATATAATACAGGCCTTACCTTCTGGCTTCTTTTCTTTTCTCTTTCCTTTGTTGAGAATCACTATTCTTTCTTCTGGTGGCATTTGGGCTATTTTCTGCATAAACACTTTTTCTAGTTCTTGGGCCATAAACACAATGTCATCACCAGGCTGCAAAATATAGTCAGTAACATTCAGAGTAAAGGAGAGGCTGCAGTAATGGAGGGCTACCTTGTAAAATAAACAGTCTACAGAATCCTGCTCCAACAGATTGAAACAAGCCACCAGTACCAGAGAGGTCTGTAAGTCCTTGCCATCCCTGCCCCCCCAGCTCACTTTAATACTAGTTGCTTCATTACTGAAATACTCTCTCCCCCACCGTCCCATTGCTTTATATCAACATACTTCCCACAGCAAAGGGAAAAGGAGGCAGATCTGTAACTCCCTTACTCATTCCTATGTTCCAGAGAAAGCTGTTGAAGCTTAAAGATACTAAGACACAGCCAATAAACATCCAAGTGCAAGGAGATGCTCACACTTCAAGTCAGGTTGTTAAACTTGTTAGAGGAGTGGAGCATGGCTCAGGGTTGCTCGCCTTAAAGTTGTATTGCAGTTACACAGTGCTTGCTGTTCATGAGCTCTGCAACTAAACCCCAGAGATTTTGCAGGCAGAATCCTTGTGCAGAAAAGACTATGCACTCAGTTGCTGTAACAGCAGGCTAGACTTTGCTTACATGCCCTCAGTCAATCCTAGCAACAAAGCCCCCCCACCTTTCAGAGAAAATAGTTTCAAAAAATCATCAAGACGTTGACCGATTTAGTGCAGGCTCTAATAACCATTTGCTTGTTTTAGGCTTGTTTGTATCATTCAGTAGAATTGGTTACTGGTAAGAGGTTGTGTTTTGCATACCTTGTTATATATGTAGCAGTTCAAGAACATAGTTTTAAAGTCTTCAATGCATTCTGCAGCTTTTGTGTAGTAATTGTGTTCCAGACGCTTTTTAATGGTGCTTAAGTCCATAGGTTTCTTAATAATACTGTAATAATCCTGTGGTTTTGAAAGAGCTAGTCACACAACAGATTTCTTTAATATTAGGACATGAAGATTCTTACACATTTAGTTATGAAAGTTAAATTGCAAGAGAGGAGAATTGCATTATGTTGGAAGGAATATTTTATTTAAATGAAAACTTTCCCCTATAGTCATAGGTACCATGGAAGGACGTGTTCAGGAACTCTACACCTCATATTTTCGCCTTGCTCTTTCATATAACATCCACCATTCAAATCCCCAAAGTATATTTATTTCAATGGGATCCAGAGCTCTACTGGTAGTAGTACTTATGAAAAGTATATGTACTTCTCATTTGTTATCTCAGAGCCATTTACCTGAAGTAGCACTCCAGTTTACAGAACAGGGGGAAAAGAAGCCAAAAGCAGACTTTGTCAAAGGCAAAGACTCAGTCACTGACAAAAAGAAGCCGCCAAGTTTTCTCAGTTGCTGATCAAATACTTCTTCCCCTGGGTTGTATTGGCTCTCCTCTCAGGATTAGTCTAGTGAAGATGTGGCAATATGACTGAAAGGCAGCTGGAATGTGAACTATTGTGGTTATTTTAGTAGCATGGCTAAAAGCTTGTGATTAAGAGCGTGAGGCTAATTCCCTGCTGGTGCATTTAAGAAATCAGAACAGGAATATCCCCACGAAGTTCACATATACATTGTAATTGTGTGAAGTTACTACTACTTCAAGAGCCTTCTAAAGCTGTCCTAACAATCTGGTTTAGTGAAACAAAAAAGCTAAATACATCATAGTGCAGATTGTTAAATTTACCAAAACAAAACCAAGAAAACTTAAATAATGCAGCTAATAATTAAGTATTGTCCATTCTGCATCTTTTAACACCTGGAGGAGAGGGGCAAAGGAGGCAAATACCTTCATTGTCCTTGCCATGGAGCCAGAGGTTTGCTTGTTATTGTGCGGCAGTTGAACTAACACATACTTTTAGAAGTCAAGTGGCTGCCTTAGAAATCCAGAGAGGCAGAACTGGCCCGAGGCCAGCTGCAAATGTTGCTACA
The DNA here is from genome assembly GCF_034638445.1 of Ciconia boyciana. Taxonomy (NCBI): domain Eukaryota; kingdom Metazoa; phylum Chordata; class Aves; order Ciconiiformes; family Ciconiidae; genus Ciconia; species Ciconia boyciana. The sequence continues at coordinate 19,346,651 of NC_132940.1, read as the reverse complement.
ACTCTGATTGAATGACCCTTAATATTAACCTTACATGACAGTTCCTTCCAAGAAGGAAAAAGGGGCAAGAAAAGACACAGAAAGACAGTCACTTTGACTGTGCTTTTGGACAAACTGACCAAATGAGTTTGTCACAAGAAATAGCTGCAGATAAAGGCTTTTGTCTGCTCTAAACAGAAGCAATGATTTTGTAGAATTAGTCTTGAAAAGTTGAGAACCAAATACAATTGCTTAAGCTGGGGGGGGAAGAACTGAGGGAAATGTACCATGGTTTCATTTAAACACCTTTCTACTCATCTACCAAGAACAGTATCTTCCAGGTCATTTGAAATAGCAGTGTGTGAATAACCAATGTTTTCATTTGACTGAAAAAGCTGGGGTGATCCAAAACTGGAGTCTAAAGATACCCAAATTCAGACAATTTGTCACAAGACATTGTATTCATTCACTTTGTTGCAATTAAATTGTAACATAAGTAAAACCCACAAGGCAATACAGAACAAGAATTTAAGCATCAGACCTTCTATTTCCTAGAAGAATGTTCTCCCAGTGTGGTATGATGAGAACACTATATCTCTTATTTTCTTCCCTGTTTTTGCAGGGACATTTAATTCCTCTAGAAACTTCAGAGCAAGATGCCAAAGTTGATTTGAAATTCAGAAGTACTACAAGTGTAATTACTTCTATGCATCAAACTGGATCCAGATTTGCCTATTTACTTTAGGGTCAATCACATCTGCTTTTCCATCATAAAGTATCTGACATTGAAAGAGGCTGGCCACCTTCTATTAAAAATAAAAAACTCAAAGGCAAAAGAAAGTACTCATCATATGGAGTGTTAAGAAATATGGCTAAACCAGCAGGGAGGTGGAAAGAAGACAAGACAGAATACCAACATCCAGAAACTCAGAGAGGCCTGTCTAAGCATTCTTATTATCCCTTAGAAATATTGATTTAGTCTCAGATCAGAAAGCAAATGAACAAAGATGCAGCATTTAGCATGAACCAGAGAGAAAACACAGTTTTCTTGCAGACTTGGATTAATGAAAGCAGTTCATGTGCAAAAGTAGTCTTCCATGATCTGTTGTATCAGAAAAAACTATTTTAAACTAACATTAATTTGCAAGTCTTGTAATACTTTACATATTAATACTCCAATTCCAAAATGGTTCTTACAGGAAGATTCAGTGCTGCTGCATCTACAGGCTGATGAAACGGCCAGGAAAAGTTGTGTCTCCACATGGCTTTCATGACCACCCTCTGTAAGTACTGAAGCTGGTTTGTTTGACAACCACTATTCTTGTTATTTATATATTCTGGTGGAGGAGGGTTAATAATAATAGAATGGTGTTGGCTTGGAACAGACATTTTAGCAAGTTTGTATATCCACTTGTTCAAAGATCTTCATTATACCTCTAACCTGGGGGAAAAAAAAGAAAAATAAATAGTATTCAGTGAAGATATCTAGATTTAATGCTGTTACATGTTCACTTCTGTTTGTGGATCATCGATACTGTAGTCATAGGCATACCTTCATGGTTTAACCAAGACACATTTGTTTTAGAGTACATAATTGGATGTGCTGGACACTAGAGGTCAGTTCTTTAGGTTATAAACAGCTATATTTGTAAAGGCTTAAAGAGGAGGCACATTGAGATCTGTAAGATTTCCCTAGAAATAAGCTTCCTCACCAAGGTTCATCTATCAAAGTCTAGGAATACATCCTCTGCCTCCCTCCCTTCACAGATGGAGTCTTATAGAAGTGGTTTAACTCAAGAAGCAGCTTTACAGCACACACTGCAAGTCTCACTTAGCGCACAGCAATAACTAGGTATTACCTTCCTCATGCATCTCAGCCAAGTCACCACACAAGTCCTACAACTGCCAATGAAATGTTTTAGCATAAGTGTATTTGCAACAGTGCTTTTCAAGTTTGTGTATATGCACAACAGTATTTTCTGCCACTGTGCATCAGCTTTATGTACCAGAGGACTATAAAAGGTTCATTCCCTTCACCAAACAGTTTTGAATCACTTAAAGAACACTAAAGGAGCAACTGTGGTAATTTGTCTTTAGCCAGTACAGCATTGCTGTGCTGAAGGAGAACATACAGGTACTTAGGAATGGCAGAGGCTGTGTTTTGGGGCGCATAACACCAGCACTAAGCTAGGCAAGACCTTCACCAAGCACGATTACAGAAGTTCAAGTCCTTGCCCACCTTCTTAGCTCATAATTGAGTTACAAACACTCAGTCAAGAGTTTCACTTTCTTCTCTTCATTAAGACAAAAAAGTGCCATATTTTCTCATTCTAACATTAGTTCCTTGGTTTACCAGTGTAACAGTTTATTTTTGTGGATTCATTCGATCAAGCATTACTTATTCCATTCTCAATTTGTCCTGCTTTCTGCTAAAAAAAAAATCTGATAGCCTGCTTTTCATCATGGTATAAAGTATTTGATGAGTTTCAGAAAAGGTCATAAGCTAGATAGCTACTGTTATCAATTACGCAGCTAGAATAGTATCTGTGCTCACTCTTACAACTGTAACATCCCATCAGACATCACACATCTTACATTTTAATCTTTGTTCTTTATTTCAGCATTCAAAAGCATGCCTCTTCTCAAACAGCTCTTGAAGCTGTTCTGATTTCTCCCCCATGTGTTCAGTCTAGTCATTTACAGAATGCAGATGTCTTTCATTGAACAGTACTGCCATCAAGGTAAAAGCTTTCTTTTTTCTTAAATAAGGAAAACTTATCAAACCTGAGTTGTTAATACCAGTTGTAACAGTTCTGGGCTATGAGCCAGCATACCCACGTAGACACTACATCAGTAATAAATTCAGTGCAAGATCAAATTGTTTTGAGGTCCACAGTAAAGCAGGTATCAAAACTACTGTTACTTTTCATAATACTGATTTCACTTGAGAGGACAATTTTAATAGTTTAGGCATGAAGTTTTAGTTTCAAGTCATATAAATAACAGGCTGTGTTAATTTTAAATTGGAGAATAATCATCCTCTGTCACCTGTGTCTTCTGATAAGACCAAATCTAGCACTTACTCTAAAGCAAATTTCAAAAAACCCAAAGGGAGCCTAGTTTTCCTGGAATAAGATATTCAACTGCCAGGGTACAGTACGTGCAAAACAGCTTGCACTCTGCAGACAGGAAAGATAGTCTGCCTTGTGCTTAACAGCATGCTAACTCTGAAGTTAGGCATTTCTCTGCTGCCTGCTTTTGCAAAGCTAGTTGATACAGCGGTAGGTACTGGAGTGCGCTGCAGTAGGGAACTTGGTCTCTTTTTTAAATGCAGATGTGACTTCACAACCTAATTTCCCTGCCCAGTTCCCACTCTTTCCTTCCAGAGGGGGTTAGAAACACCATAACTCACAGTACCTCCCCTTAAAATACTGAAGTCCCAACTACCTCCTTACAGGAAAGTTAACAGTTTTAAACTGTTAGCTGTATCATTTTGGTCTCAGGTGCTGAGGCACTAACAATATGGCACAAAGTGTGTTGCATTTTTGTGGTTGTCAGTCTTGCAGCAACATATTTTCTCCTCGGGAGAGGCTGGTAGACTAACCTGCTCTTTTTGACCACTCATTCTGTACTTTCAGTTGGAGATGCCCCTAGCTACCCAGAGGGAACCCAGCCAACTGGGGTACTGAGAACAACCTTACTGGCATTGCCCTTCCAGTCACTGCAGAGCCCTGCCTGCCTCCTGGCACAAGCCAGTGGCAAGCTCACCAGACACCTTCTGTTGATGCAACACCACAATTAAGGCATCCATCTCTCTCTCCCTCTGTGCAAGCAACATCCATTTGTTTTCTAGAGTTTGCCACACACATTTAGAGTTCACATGCCTTGGAAAACAGCAACACCTACCCAATATGAAAAGTGAATGCAAATGTAATTTTTATTACCAAGTACACAATCTCAGGCTTTGCGCGTCTTTTATTCCAACTGAGACACACAAGCAGGTAGCAGTATCCAAAACAGGAAAGAACCAGAACTTCATAGAAAGTTTTATGCTGAACTTTGAGTCTGGAAGGCCAAGTAAATTCCAAATATTGAGTTGTCTTGTGTACTCTAGCAAGATCTGTTGTACAAAGATGAAGGGAGTAACAGCTGCAGAAGCTGCAATTTCCCCATCCTTTCCAGCACTACAGGCATACGGAGATTTTATAACATGCACAAACCACAAAATGGTATCCTCCATTCTTTTCAACCCAATATATGTTTCATATTTAAAGGAATAAATACTCCCACCTCCAAACAACATATAGCTGCATCCAGTCCCAAGAGCAGCTGCTTTGAATATAAAGCATTTCTACTGCTATATGGCATTTCTTGCACCAGCAAGTGTTTACAATAGAAGTTAAAACAAGCCAAAAAAGCTGAAAAACTTAAGTTGAACTCCATGTATATTACACCTTAGATAAGTGCATATAATTTGCACCAAACATCATGCTAAATGCTAACCTTTTCACCAATGTTTATCTCTCAGAATGGAAAAATCCAGACACACACATGATCTGCCTCTCCTATAGCTGGTCAGTATTAGAAGAACTTGGAAAAGTTCTGAGGCAGTTTTAAGAACCCCACAACCCAGCCAAGTCCGTTATCCACTGTTTTCATCTATTAGGCCATGCTATCATTTTTCCCTGATTCTTTCTGCCAAAAAACACATTTTGTGATATAAAGTGCAAGTTGTTCCCCTTCCCCATCTGAAGCACAGAGGCTAGAAATTGAAGAGACGAAGGGAAAGACTACAGCTTGAACTTAAGAAATCCTGTCATAAAAAGCAGATAAATAACATTTAGCACTGAAATAAGAACATAAAATAACATCTAATTTCTTGAACATTTTATAACGTAGCACAGTAAGAGTCTTGAAGGCAGCTCAAACTTGGCATTCGGAGTGCCCAAGGAAACCAGAAGACTGAAGTTTTGTGTACATAACACAGTGTCTTAAGCCTAGATGCCTAGCTTTTAAAGCCTTAATTTATGCTGTGGAATTAACTTCCATGCCAACCAAATAACTAAGACTGCATCTTCTAAAGGACAGACAAGGGTTTATGTTTTGGTCAATCCCTTCTTTACTACCCGTCCCCCACACTTCTCCCTAGTCACATAGCACTCTTCTCTAGCTTAAAATAAACCCCAAATTTGTATACCAAAGCAAAAGTGTGATCAGATTTCAGCCAGCTAAACTGATATTTTTCAAACCATCTCTTCCCAGCCCCATGCGTCCTTGAGCTGCTGAGGCAGGTCCCAAAGGTCAAGCAGTCTCAAAAGAGAAGACTTGAGTGTTTCCTTAAAGCCCAATTTGAAGTTTTTAGCTAACCTGATAGAGGTATGGTTTTTTAGAGTAAAAAGCAAATACCTCACATGAATTACATCACTAGAGAAGTCAAGGCTTTTGGCAAAATATCACATCTTTTAATAATCAAACCTTTTTTTTTTTAAGAACATATTATTTGCTATCACTGATAGCTCTCTAAAAGCAGGCATTAGCTAGCCTACTGCAAAGGTAGCTATTTCCCTTTGTTTTAGCTCAGCATTATAGCTAGCAACATAGAATCTGTATACATCATGCTACTAGTCAGGAACAGCAGCTCAGAGAAATATGAACATACCACATGCAGAACAGAAGCATATAGTCTACCAGACTCTACACACTAAGAACATTTCATCCTTCAAGGCCCTTTTAACAGGTTTTGTTTAGCTGATAGTCAATTATCACATAGAAATTTTATAAACAACATGGAACACCCCCCCCCCCCCAGGTTGATATATTAAGGCCACCCAGAACAGAGCAGAACCTTCTTACTCCAAGTAACACAATCTCTGCTTTCAGAAAGACAGATATCCCCTTACAGATACCCATAAAACAGCATTCCATTATTTTTAGGACCTCTCCTGGGATAGGGCAAGCAAACATCAGTTGTAGAAACAAGCCATATAAATACTAGATCCTGAGAAACCCCTGACTTAAAGCTACTACCATAACCAGCCAGCCCTACTAGCCCTGGGTAATTCAAAACTTAACTACCACCCTCAGAGCAGACCAGACGTCTTTTTACCTTAGTTTTAGGGAAAGCCACAACTCATTTCCCCCCCACCTGAAGGGTGAAGGAAGAACAGAGGTTTAGAAGAAAGACAGAGAAGTCTTTATAATCTACTCACTCCCTTGTTTTGCTCTCTAGCACACACCTGCAACCCTAACTAAAACCTGTCCTATCAGTGGTTGCCATCGGAAAGTTATCAGTATAAAATAGGAACAGCTGCTAAGGGCTGAGACACACCAGATGGTTATTTATGCCAGACCTACTCGCTAGTTAGTCAATAAAACAAGGTGGAGGGATGCAAAAAGATGAGTGATTCTACCTAGATCAATTTTGGTTTGATTTTCTTATCTTGGCTTTAAAGTCTTAAGCTTAAAGATAATGGAAATGCTTATGTTTTATCCATTTTCCTGAGTCATACTGTGTTATGGCATAAGAGGGATGCATAATAGTGTATCTGGTTAAGGGCTCTACAGCATTCACACCTTCCTTTGCTCTCCAGTTCCATTACTTAAATTTAAACCCAAATATTTTTAGTAACTGCTGCTGTAGCATAAAAGTGAGGACCAGGTTGTTTCCTAATAAATTTGATTTGTTGTCATTAAAACTACAAAGACTCGGAATTTAGCCAGCTTGTTTTGAATTTTGGCTATTGACTAAGTTTTTGTTTCTCTCAGTACACCTAAAAATTTCAGCCCTGGCATGCGGTAGTACAAAAATCAGATTTGTATTTAATATGTTGTTTCATTCAGGTGTGTGTGTCAACTTGGGACCAAAACCTGTTTGGATTCTTATCATGCAAGTGATTAATCTGCATGCTTTTTTCTCCCCCCCGCCTTTTTTTTTCACCAAGATGTCCTAGTTACTAGGCCAGCTTTACTTGGACTTCTTTGTTTTCCTGGCAAAAACATGAAGTACCGGTATAGGATCTAAAATATCCAGGTAGATCCAGTATGTATTCTGGCTTAAGCAGCCAGGAATTAAGGAGCAGCCAGGAATTAAGGAGCATATGGATGAAGTTGTTGGGGGAAGCAGCAAACAGCTGCTTCCTCGGGCACCTCTACTGAGCTGGGAGTAGGTAAGGCAAAGTTTATTCTTTACAGGGGGCAGGAAGGGGATATTTTTACTGAGATGGAAATGATTCCTGTGTTTGAAGCACAGCAAGTAAACTGAGTTTTAAAGAAATCAACACCTTTGCATATCTGATGTTAAAATAAGCTGAAAAAGACTGCGTTACAATAATTCTTGTTTAATTTAAATATGGTGTTGAAAAAAAGACTTGAAAAATATTGTAGTGTTCCTTGCTGGCTCCGCAGTCTCAGCACTTGCTACAAGTTCTGATTCTGGCCGTCTGTGACCTGTGGGCTGCTAACAGTACTTTTGGCAGTTCTCCCAAAGGTGATAACTGGGTAGAAAGGAGAAGAGGACAACAGAAGAGTGGAAAGAGGAGGTCACCTCTGTGCTTTTGTCCTCACCTAGTATCTGCTATTTCCAAACAGTCCTAGTGCCATCCACTTACTTGAGAGATTAGAATAACATTCCTGACATGCTCCAGAAAATGAATTTTTACAGGTCTGATAGGATGGCTGAAATGGAGTGGTATTTCAGTGGCAGACTTCTTGACAGTTTTCTCTTCCTGCAGTGGGTTAGACTGCATCTTTCTGAATATATCTTATTCAGCAAAGACTTTTAATCATTTCTGTCTGGGAGACTGTAAGACAATGTATGAGATAGTAGCCTGAGACTTCATAAACGTGATGAGTAGCATGGAAATAGATTGATGACTCTGGGTTGGGTATTATATTTGAAATGATTCATCTATTTAGAATGTTAAAGCAAGTATCACTGATCGTTCTTAAATGTCTCCAAAGGTAGAAAATATGTTATAAGTGGGATCTGACCTACTGAACAAAGACATTTGAAGGTCCTGTCTATAGAAGGTGAATTTTTAAATGCTTGCTAAGGAGATGTGAAATAGTGAACTATCTATTTCTTGTCATCTTCAAATAAAAAATGGTACCTTGCCTAAGGGTATGTTTTTCAGTTGCTATAGCTCATGTTAGCTAAGATTTGCAAGTTTTATACAATCTGGTGAAAATTTCTATTACAGATAGCCATTTATTTCTGAATCATGATGAAATCTTCCTGATTATAAACATCCATGTAAAAATTGTCTAGTGGTGATAAACAATGCCAATTGCACACTGGGTCATTACGTATTGACAACTGAGGTTTGGAAATTAAAAAACAGTATTATCGAGAAGAAATTCAGGCACCCAGTTTGAGCTAACAAGGAGGTTGTGGGTTTTTTTTTTAACTGCAACTGGAAGGACTTCTTGGCTCACTGAGTTTAATCTGCTCTTGTCACCAGCAACCATGTCTGATATCCCTCATAAAATGTTTCAGCTATGTCTTAAGGATAGCTGGATTTTCAGCCCCTATTCCTTAGCATTTGGAACCCTATAATTGTTTCATTGAGTAACCCTTATATCTTTCATATGAGATCATATTCCAGATATAGTTTCTAGAGTTGCCATAGTACACGCCATCTGGTAGAAATTCTCCTTTATGAAAACCTTTGCCTGCCACTGATGCACCTTTACTATATATCACTTTGGAGTCATAAATGCAATCTTGTCTTTGGAAATGGCAATGTTTCCTTATTATTATTCCTGGACCAGCAGCAAGAAGCTAAGCAAAACTATAAATGTGTTGTATACATGATGCAGCTTTAATACCGGATGTGCAGCCAACGTGAAACTGGAAAGGAAAGGTCCATGGTTGCAGGAGAAAGGAACAGGAAGAAGGTGTCAAGAAATCAGTCTTTGTGGGCAAAGAATAGTGATTATAGTCATATCTGGATAAAATTTTCATATAAAGAGTTAGTTTGATTTAGAAGCATGGAGGTTATTGTGCTTTGGCAATGTGAAACAACAATTTATAACACTGGAGTCTTTGTGATAAGGACGATGATGTGTTTGGGTCAGAATTAAGTTCTTAAAAATCAATCCTATTCTTTCTGGTAAAATTAAAATACTAAATGTAAAAGAAAAAGGAAACAGGAAGCTATATTTTCATAGATGCCTATATTAAAAGAACCTGCTGCTCTCCCTTGCTTATAATATAAGGTGATACAGTGGTTAAGATACCGGCAGCTGTCTATAGTCTTCCTATCTATTGTACTTTTTCTAAAATGCTCGGGTACTTCCCTGGAGGCACTGCACTGGCGAGAGTGCTGACAGTCCTTCCCGTAGCAGTTTTCTGAATTGTGCCCACCTCGATCTGTTCTGAATAGGATTTCATTACTTCATAGGTGAGCTACTGTAGCGTTACTTCCTATTATTAATTTGAAACAACCCTAGCGGTGCTGCTGCATATATTACCGCATTTCAGCAACACTGTGTTTGGAACAGAACATTGAACAAAGGCAAATGTTACAGAATTGTACAGGCTGTGTTCTGCAAATAAGATCTTAGGGAGAAATTGGGGTAAGTGAGGCAAGATAATTTATAAATCAGATTCCTGTAACTTTTTTTTTTATTTCCCCCACCCCCGCACTTACCTTTCAGCACTTTCTAGGTTTAATCATGTATGGAGAGCACTATCCTAGATAACAGTGTTAGTGTGATGCATATTCACATTGATATATGCTTACTTTGTGGTTTTGGCTGTTCCTTTGAGACTGCTGAATCAGCCTCATAACTTGTGAAATGCAAACAAAATTGAAACCTTGTGAATGAAGACTTTGATTTGTTTAAATTTATTACAGTTGAATGGTATTTCCCAAAAGTATTCACTTAGACCATGTTAATTTTTTTCTCCCAGTGAGCATTTAGAGCACTGCTTCACTCTGTGAATGCTGTGTGACAGCATACATAACTATGCAAGTAACAAATACTTCAAAAACCATGGGAAACAGAGTAATGGGGACTGAAGCTCCCCACAAACAAAATGTGATTACAGAAGTCAGCTCTGCATCACAGCAAGACATAGAAATTGAAGTTGATGACTGCTTTAATTTATAGGCCAAGTTTAGCTCTCAGATACCTCTGTAAATTTGGAATAAGTCTACGAACTTCAACAGAGTTGCCTTAGGTTTCTGTCAGGGTAAATGACAGCAAAGTGTCATTGCCCTATGTTATTAATTTAGCTTATTGTATCATTTTCCCAGTTATTTATAAAGCTACGTTCATCTGAGACTCTATGGCAAGGCACCCATGAAAGTTGTACAGGCAGGTCTTTGGCACATACAGGAAACTACAGTGAAAAAATTCATCCATCCCAGAAAGCAGCCCTGATCCTGCTTACTGCTGCCTTTCTCACCCATTAGAGTGGTCTCACTTGCTAGAGAAATCTCACACTTCATTAACTCAGCATTCAGCTAGTGTCCAACCAAGTGACTATTGCAGAATGATCCCTGATTGGGGCCATATTACATCATCAGCTGATGGAGCTGGCAACTACCTATTTCTCTCCCTGAAAATTAATTTCTAAACTCTTTTATTACAATTGAGTCAATTATTTCTGACATTCAGCCAGTGAGATGTTCCCTGTACCCCTGCTGCTGCTCTCCTGGTTTCCGCCAGCCTGTGGATGAGTCTCTGCCTTGCTCTCCCTTCTGGCACTTCATCTCCTCACCCAAAACAAATGTGTCCCTCCAGCTGCTTTGCTCCTGCCTGGCCTTATTGTTCATTGGGTCAGTAAAGGATGTCTGCTTACTCCTCGGATCTTCTAAGTTCTTTCTTTACCCATATTCCCTTCACTAATCATCATCTTAAAATAATTTCTGTCTGGTTAGGTCTTCACTTGTGATGGCCAGCTTGCTTCTGTGCTTCCAGAGACCGCACCTGAATGCGCCTGTGGGGGCTACTCTACTTTGAAAGGGAGGGTAGCCTGTGGAAGCACCCATTCCTCTGTACACTGAGCATGAAAAGAAGCCCTCAGTTACTAAACAGCTGGTGTGCAGTCTTCCCTATGTAGGACTTTAATGCATTATTCTGAAGAGTTCAAATACACATCAGTTCTTTGTCCCATCCCATGACCTTTAGGCACAGAGAGAGAATGGAAAAAAAATTACAAACTCCCCTGCCATGGAAAAGGGAGCTCTTCTCATGGTGTGTAAAACTGGCAGAACCAAATTCTCAGCGTGCTTTTCAGAACCAAAGATTTAAATAGATTTAGAAATGACTGGGTTGTTCAGTATATTTTTGTACTCCCCAGGATGTTGATACTCCTTATCAGCACTAAATTTGTGTAACGTTTATGGTTATTAGAACCAACTAGGGTGCAAAGAACAGGAGAAACAAAACAGTGTATTCAGTCTGAATTTCACCTTTTTCATTTCCTTCGTGGGATGCCCTCTTTGAATATGTCAGAAAAGGACCTGTTCTTTTCTAGGAGGTCCTCTAATGTTTGCCTAAAGCAACAGTACATGATAATATCCTATGTGTGTAGTCATAAATTAGGGATCTAATTTCTGTTACATAAAATATGTTAGATCATGTAATTTATAGTAGTTTGGACAGAATCTGTGGCAGTAATTTTCAAGTGCAGCTACAGTGTGGCAGTGCTGCCATCATATGATTGACTCCAGAGAATTTGAGTGCCACTTTCATGTGTATTGAAAGGTTTGGATGCTCCCAACGCTGCCAATCTCTTCATTATGCTGTGTGAGAAGGTGGAAAAGATGCATCCGCAGCCTTACCTGCATACTGAATTGATTTTGTTGAAGTAGTGTTCTTATGCTAGTTCAAGTCCCTGAGAAAACAGTCTTTTTCTGATTTAGTGATGGTGTATTTCAGCATAATTTGAATTTTTAAACCCTCTTCAGTGGTGGCTTTATGCAAGCTGGGTTGACTCTACATTGCAGCTGGCTAGGAGGATGTGCATGTTATTAATTACTGTGCCTCAGCTGAGACCTAAGAACTTTTTGAACTGCTCTAACACAGTTGCAAGCTATGATGTGTTCATACCCTTCATGATCTAAGCTAACCCAAAGCAGATCTGACTAAAATGAATTTCAGCACAATCGTTCGCATTAATAAAATTGTCTCAAAGTTATGCTTGAAATGCAAAACTTGAGGTGATGATTGAGGAGTTACATGGCCCAGCTATGTGCCTGATCCCTCTGTGACAGATTACTACCATCACAGCAGAATTGCATGAAATTTATACTTTTATGAGCTCTCCTTCTTTCCAATCCCAGATGATTCACCAGATACCACTTGGAGATCGTTAACAAAATATCTTGCTATGTGTTTCCTGACTGTCCGGTGTCCTATACTGTTGCAATCTTCTACCAGTAGATGTCAGCTCAGAACTGGTGAAAGTTTATTCTGCTTGTGTCAAGGTAATTAAAATTAGTGGTTCTGTGGCTTTGGCCTTGACTTTTGATATCAGATTGCTTGTTCAGAACATCAGAAAGCATGATGTCACTCTTCAGACATTCAACGTATGACCAGTGTGACATTTGCACACTCCGTGACATTTGTAAAGACAGAGAGAATTCAGATTGAATAAATATGTGATTGAAAAAAGAAAGCCAGTTATTCTGTTAGTTATTAAAATTTAAGGAAAGATTTTTCAAGATCAGACTCTAGTTCAAAGTCGACATACTTCTAGATTAAGCTAATAAACCAGGGCAAAGGAACCGCTGTGGTGCAGAGGGAGGTAGTAATTTGTAGCAGCCTCTACGCTGCCAGAAACAGAATTACTGGAGCATTCAGAGGAGTCTCTGCCCCAGTGAACTGCTTACCCCTGCAAGACAATATGAACGAGGAATATGCTTGGTCTGTAGTGCTCTGTTGGGATTTTTTTCCTTTTTTATTTTCTTAAAATTATAGGGCTATTTGCAGCTTGTATATGGTGCTAGAAGATAATCTGAGAGGCAAAAATTTGACCATTGGTCTTTAGAGTAGCGTGGCACTGTACGTACAACCATAAGCTGGAACAGGAAGAGGTATATTTCTCTGTATGTTGTGGAGACAGGTGCCACGGCACTGTCTCTGCTTGCTTTATGGCATCTGCTCTCCAGGCAGACAGGAAGACTATCAGAAAGACTACTACCGTGCTCTTGGGACACGTTCTTGCTTCTGTGTGTTCCTGTGTTTTGTGAGCAACCATGCATGGGACAGTCAGTCTTAAGTTCAGAAATTCCTTCTTTGGGGATAGAAGCATGCTACTAGCATATTCCCACACTTTCCACACTGCTGTAGCTGTAGCTATTTCTCCTGAGGACTTCTGGAGGCCTACCCCAGAGATCTTAGTGCCTCAGCCATGGAGCTATGCTGAGTTGGTCAGTGGTACACTGGGAGAGCTTGCTGTGCCCTGTGGGGCAGTGACTTCAGCCCACCATCGTCTTTAACTGAGACTCTTCCTGTTCTGTGTATTCCTGAGCCTTGCCTGCTCAAATCCACATTTGAGAAGTGGATTGGTTGCTCCTGCTTGCAGGTGAGTTGTTTTTGCTGTGGCGTAGATGTTTGGTGAAATGAGTGGCATTCAGAAACGTTTTTTCCCCTTGAAATGCAGAAGGCACAGGGCATGGAGGATGAGACACAGACTCAACAGGTGTGTGAATGCCGCAGTTACTGTGCATTTCTGTGAAGGGACTGGGGCTTTGGGATGGGCTGAAGCCGCGTTGTTGTACGCATCTGAGAGAACCAACAGTGGGGCATCCAGGAACGAGACCATGGGGCTGAATAAGGAGCTTCCTCCCAGCTGTCAGGACCCTGAGTGCACCAGCAGCTGGGCAGCCCCTTCTCCTCTCCTGGGACTGGGTTTGGCTGCCTGCGTTCGAGGCCAGCCCTGACACAGTGCAGCTGTGTAGCCTTGGACAAGACGGCTATGAAAAGAGCGGCGTGAGAACGGGCTGTGAGTGGCCTCCTCGGGATCTCCCCCTTTTGGCTCAGGCCTTTGCCCATGCCTGAGCTATGTGGTACTTGTGCCCATGCCTGGCCATACCCCTGCTAGTCCTGACCCCCAGCTGGCTTCCTGGCTTGGCCTAGGACCTGCCTCGTCACCACGAACTTGTCTGACGATCACTGGGCTATCGGCTGGCCCTGGGTACTGTTGTCAGACCTGCTCCGCTCGCCTTGCCTGGGGGCTTTGGGATGGGGACCTTGCTGGTGAGGCCACCGTCAGCGTTGGCTCCGCACTCACCTTCCCTTGTGCAGCAGCCAGCTCCTGCTGCTCCCTGACACGAGCCTGCTGCTACCGATGGGTGGCTATCACAGGCTGATTTATGTTACGTATATTACTAATCATAATTTATAAATACATGTGTAAGTTAAAATTAAACTTGTGTTGGCAGTTCAGGTCTCTGTACTAGTACCATGGAGTCTGTAAAGTGATTAATGATGTGTCTCCTCAAAACTCCTGAAGATAAGAAACAATAGATGATTTTCAGAGATTAGGCCTTTTGAACTGATAAGTGTCCTATAGATGGCATACCTGCTCCCACTTGGTCCTCTGAAAAGAGCAAACGGATACATCAGTTCCAAGGGAACATTATTCCTTATTTTTGCAGATTGTGGCCTAGTTCAATGCACAATTGTGAATGCCAATATATTAAATTCAGGAAAGTCAAGTTGCACAGTTCCAATGTCTTTAGGAGATAAACTGCCTGTTTGCTTAAAAACTTGACTCTAGTGACATTGCTGCTTACCGTGTGTTGTTACTTTGGAGGGGGAGGGCTTCCTCACTATTGCCATTGCTCAACAAATGGTACTTTAACATCAGAGGGCCAGGAACAGTAGAACTGGCTGTAAAGTTTCGACGATGGCAAGAGAGTGATTTTTGTTGAGGTGAGTGAAGGCTGATGCTGGTGACAAAAATCCATTTGGATACCAGTGTGGTCAGGGCCATCAATTAGATTGAGCTAACAAACCCTGCACCTGTAGACCCAGAGGTATTTTCATATAGGGCGTTTCCAGCCTGCTTGTTTACGGAGCTGATATGGGCAACCAAAGAGACTCCCTTCATTCCTGGGGCTGGATCAAGGCAGATGGGGAATGAAGAGACACCCTGCATACCCACATGCAACTGACATGGGATGTGAGTTTCTGAGGGGGCTATAATGCTTTGAACAATTTTAATCAATTTGTAATTAGGTTTTACTATACAACCATCAGTTACTTTGTCATAGGCTTTATGGGACTGTAGGTTTAGTGATATTTTTAAGTGTTAAGTGACCATATGTTTTACAGGTTTAATATGGCTTTAGCTTTTAGGCGATTGTGACATTTTGCAACTTTTTTAAAGCTTAGTAATCTGTTCCTTGGCTCTTCTGCGTGTGTAGAACCCATGTAGCAACATATTTTAAAACCAAACCAAATTATTAACTACTCAATTAAAGCCAAACCATTTTCAGCCTACTAGCCCCTTGTTCATATACAGAGAAAATAACTCATGTGCAGTGTGAATTTAAATGATCTGTATGTTTCTGTGTTCAAAACATGTAAAATAGTTACAGTGAAATTATATGAGTCACAAATAAGATTACTGAGGGCCAGTTTAATTGGTAATGGCTATCTGAAGAACTCTTCCACTTCTTGGCCATCCCCAGACTTTAGCAGCTCCTATAACTGCTTGTATGAAGTGGTGTGAAGCTGAGCATATGGATGCTGGTGCTTCAGAGCAGTGGCACTGATATTGAAGCTGGTAGAGAAGCTGCTATGAAACTGTGTATGTAAGCTCTTGGCCCCAGACCGGTGAGTGATTTCATGAGTACAAGGTCCTACTCCTAAGCCTCTGTCCTTCTGCAAGGGACCTGCCCCGCCATTTCTGCCTGCTCAGCGCTGCGTTCTGCATCCACTTCTGTGGAAAACTCATCCAAGGCCTGCTTGCTGTTTCTCCATCATTAAACACTCCTCCCTCCGTGCATGTCAGCAGCAGCTCTTGCTATTAGTGTCTACAGGCACATTATGTTAAGAACAGTTTAATAATGTTAGAATTTGGCCTGGGAGAGCCTCTGTTACCAGTGCTGGTTCTAACTTTGTTTCAGGCCAGAGAAGTCCTGGAGAGTACAACAGTTTCTAAAATACCATAATGGAAAAAAGAACTAATATTTGAGGCCAGTGGGAATATTCCACCTCTCTGTGCCAAGGAGCCTGTGAAGGGAGCAGTGTATCAGCAAATGGAGAGGCTTACTAAGTGACCAGTGCAGTCCTCGGGAGTTTGCCCTGTCCAGAAACCTCATAGACTGTTACTGCTCCTGCTCTGATAAATAATGCTGGCCAGCATTATTTATTAGGGAGGAGAAATGATAATGCAATGCTGCACTGGGATGCAGATGCTTGCTTTTGGAAGAATGGCTTCTCCCCCTTCACCCTCCTACCTCAGCTATGCTCTGCAAATAAACAAGGAAGGATAAGCAGCATGGACGTACATACAGCTCTGTTCTTGCAATAGTAACAGTCCTTCGCTAGTCAGAAGTGCTTACCACCGTATCAGTGTGGCGATACGTGACTTTTGCACGGGGTGAGGTGTTGTGTTGACTAAAGCTACTGTCCATAGCGAGGGAATGAGGAACCTCACATGGGAGAAGAGAAGAGAAGAGAGAAGAGAAGAGAGAAGAGAAGAGAAGAGAAGAGAAGAGAAGAGAAGAGAAGAGAGAAGAGAAGAGAAGAGAAGAGAAGAGAAGAGAGAAGAGAGAAGAGAGAAGAGAGAAGAGAAGAGAAGAGAAGAGAAGAGAAGAGAAGAGAAGAGAAGAGAAGAGAAGAGAAGAGAAGAGGTCCTTGCTGAGTCCCGCCCTTGCAGCTTAGGACTGTCCCAGGTTCTGCATGTCCTTGGCCACTGCCTGAAGCTGAGCAATTGATACAGGGTCAGCTTTGAAGGTGGCAAAGGAGACCAGACTACTCGGGTTGAGACTGCAGCCTGCGTGCTGATACTTCTGACCCAGATCTGAGAGCCGAAATGTCTTTAGCTGGAACGGGCAGGAGTGTATGGAGAGGCATGTTTCTGGGGGTGAGAGAGATGTGGCTAAATTCTGGACTCTGATACTCGTGGACAATGAATAATGAGCAGAGAGAAGGGAAGAAGGTTTTGGTACAACCTTTCTTTTAACTGATGCTAAATTGAATGCTTGTTCAGTAACACGGTATAATAATATTTAAATAAATGCGGAGGACTAACCCCTCCACAGGGTGCGTGTAGAAGCTTCCGTATCTGATTCCTGAATCCTGCACTTGGTCCTCCAACACGGAGTTGCACTGTGCATATCTGATTTTCTTCATCAGAGGGTCAAAATATGTTACAATAGTCTTTTAAAACGAAAAATAAAATGTTGAGGCTTTTTGGGGGAGGAAGAAGCTGAAGGCAAGTTGTAGATGGGAAAACTGTCTTTTTTTTTTTAAGATAGATGGCTGGCTGGAGTCTGTGTTTTAGCTTAAACAAGGGTAATACAATTTGTGGAAGACTGTGACAGCAGAGCATATTTATCTAACTTTTGTTTATTATTATCTGGTTTTCTGAATTTCTAAACCTCTGTTTCAACATATTTAGAATTCCTATTTCATTTTCACAAGACACTACATTTTGTGTTATGCATTTGGCTGTATTGCATGTGCAAGGGTTACAAAAAAGGCACTATATGTGCATTACGGCTGTACCTTTATATTTATCTACATGCCAAGATTAATCCAAGATGCGGTAATGTTTTGCCTTCAAGCAATTGTACCAATGAACCTTAACCCTGATCTTAAGAGACTCACTCTCTGTTCCTGTGACAGTTTGTTTATTCTTCACTTCAGGGCCTCTTTTGAGCTAAAACAGCCATTAAGAGCAAATTGTTCTGGACAGCTTTTCTGCCTCTGAGTAACAAAACTGTGTGACTTACTTTCACTTCTTCCTATACCTTTTCCAGGTGATTCCTGCAAGCATAAATCCACGGTAGTATCCGTCTACCACTGGAATATTCTAAATACGGAGAAATGATGAGACTCATTAACAGTGTGACCTTTCAGCATTCTCTATTTGTAAAAATTGCTGCATGCAGGGGACAAATCCCACTGTACTTTGTGAATACAATGTGTACAATGTCCACACTAGAGGAAAAAAAAAATACATCCAGGTACTTTGTGTATTTTCAGTTATTTGTGTGGGTTCTTGTGCTGTGTGAGCGGCAGATAAAATTATAGCCGTATTGTAAAAGAATCTTACGTGTTAAGGGTTTAGTCCTAAAATAGATCTAAACCCCTCTAATTCAGTGGAAGGTGTAAGTGCTCTGTATTTCTTCAAGTACTTGATTAATCCAATTAATCAACTTTAAAAATATTAAAAATTATTAAAAAGAATTAATAACCTCAAAAAGTGACTGAGAAGATATCCCTATATTAAGCAGGAGATATTATTTTTTTACTTCATTATAAACAAATATATTATCTGTGAAAGGGTAAAAGAACAGAAATGAAAAAGGATTGTTTGCCTGTAGTACAGTGGAGATATCACAGGGAAAATGGAAGCCACTTCAGCTGCTGTTAAAGTTAAGAGCTGGATCAAACCTAGGATTTCTTGCAGCTCTTATGAGGCACCACAGCTCTTGACTTCACTAATCAAGGATTAAAACTCAATAACTATATCTTTCTGTTCACTAAAGAAGAAATAACTCCTAGGTAGATTTAACATGGTAAAGCTTGCTTTATTAAGCCTGTTTTAATTAACCAAATACCTTACATTATTCCAGGTCCTGCTATACTGTTTCTTCTTATAGGACAACTACTGAAACAGAGACAAAGGTCAGTTTAGGAATATAAAACTATTTATTTTAGAATTGTATCTAAAATGACAAGAAGTTAATCAGAGATGACGGTATCAATCTTTATCAAGCTAAAATCTCAGGATGACAGTGCAAATAGGTTTATAGTAGAATAATAAATCATTTACTGCCCTTTTAAAAACATCTTTTGTTGACTTGTAGTTGCAACATAATTTACAAATCGCTGGAAAGGAGGTAGAATTTTTTTTTTGCATTTTCACAGAGATTTTTCTTTCTTTATTGCTGCCACAGAAGAGAGACAGCAGTTATTTCCGTAGTATGGCAAGTATTCTTCCTTTCTGTTTGCGTAATCCTAACATAACTGAGACATTGCACTGCTTAGAATGAAGAAAACATATTACATATGTATAGATCCGTATGCATAATGTTTATGCAATTAATGATTTTTTTAATAGAAGTATTTGTATTGCTAACTGTAATTGAGGTTTCTATCTTGTCCCCTCTATTTCTGTTTATTAGAAATTAGGATGTAGGAAAATATGAACAAGTGAAAATCTGGTTTACTGTTTCATATTGCATCTCATTAAATTTAAAGCTGCATAATTGTAAACTCTACAGTAACAATTCTGAACAAATTTATTTATAGGCAGTTGAATAGATAGATTGAGGAGCTGAAGTGGAGTCTTACAGGATACTTAAGATATTCTGTGAACACTTTGTACTACATGCATTAATGGTAAATTTTGAGAAGTGTTAAGTGTTGATAGATGTGATGAACAGAGCTTGGAATAAGCTTCATTACAGCTGCAGCAGTTTGTAAATACGAGGGTTATGACAGCTTAGTCAAGCCGTAACCAAGGAATTCCTGCAGAATAAGCACCTGCTTATTGGCTATGCTCCCAAGAAAAATGAAACACTGAGAGAAATCTCAGACTGTTTTTTCTGTGTAAAATCTGCTTATGTTCAGGTAATACTGTCCTGTAGTGAGGATCTGAGGACTTAACCAGATTTTACAACAGGAAGAACTCTTGTCTTGTCCGTATGATTTTACGCAGAATATGTAAATTTTACAGGTGATGCTCAGTTAGCTGTAGTTTTCAGGAAAATTATGTAGGAACATAAATAATTCTAGTATTTCATGAAATATGAATAAAGGCCTATTCGATACTTTTTTTTTGAGGCTCATGGGAGGCCTAAATAGAATGGTGTTGCTGAAGCTCTTTTGAAGAAATATTCTTTAAAATTTCTAACATGCCACATGCTTTTCCGTTAATTTGAAATAGTTTTCAATTCTTTCAGTGTTCCTTTATGACTGAAAATTTTGTCAAATGCCAGTCGTCAGTTGTGCAAAATTTCCAAGAAGGGCTATTGGACTTGTCCTAAAATGATTGACCTCAGTGCTGGAAACAGTTCACTTTTCTGCATTGCTGCTTCTTGTTATTACAGAAGGAAACACTCCTCTGTCACTGTTGGGCAAAATTTTTTGCCCCTAAATAAGATTATAGAGATATTGTTACTTGTCTATTTGACATCTACAAACACAGAAAGCCCAGTGCTGCTGCTTGCAAGGCATCCTCAATTCCCTGTGTGTCCGCTCGTGCAAGTGGTTTTCCCTGCACCACATCAATGCGTACTGTGAATGTAAGAGGAGTGGAAAAGACAGAGTATCTGTCACATAGTTGATAAGACTACTGCTGCTGCAACATCTTTCTCACCCCAAATTACAGCAGGCCACAGCAAGATTGGTTTGGTCAAAAAAGTGATAAAAACACAGAAAAGCTTTCAAACTGAGAGAGGTCAAAAACTCTAATTAAGATAATTTTATATCTTAGATAAATAAGCTGTGCCATGATACATCTTGTCTTTTAGAAAGTAATAGCAAATGCTGATAAGTTAGAGTAGGAACGGCTATGCACTTTATCTTACAAAACGTGGTGAATAAGATATTCATGAAACTGAAATGTTTTGCCTGCAAAATTGAAAGTAAGTTTTTTCATACAATGCGTATTTTCCTTGGGGAAATCATTATTTCAGGACACTGTTTGATACCTAGAGTTTAGTGGGATCTAGAAAATGAGTTGACAATGAAAAAACCCCAACAAACCAAAACAAAAACCCAAGCTTACTCAGATTTGACATACTGTTAAGTAAAGAATTAAGTATTTTAGAAAAGAGATGAATTCTTATGCTACTGACTCATGGGGTCTAGAAGAATCTTTACCTGAGGCAGATGTGACCTAACTCCCTCTTGCAAAACTCCTTCAAGTTTTATGAAATGGCTGTGGCCAAGGACAAAGCTCTGCACCAGCTGAACCACAGGCCTGATCCAGCACGACAGTTGTTACTCCTCCACTCCGATGGCAGTAATTCCCCCATGATGTAGAATGAGGTCCTCGCAGCACCCTGACACCTACTAGTTTTAGGGGGAGTCAGCATCTGTGCAAAGAGGGCGGTTTCCTAGGTCATACCAGGTAAGAGAAGTCCCGCTCAACCTCCTACATTGCGCTAGCCTGTAGAAGCACCAAGTGTTAAAAACTGCCACTGCAGTTTTGGAGACTTAAACGTAGCTCGCGTACATCAGGTACACAAGCTCTGCTGACTCCTGCGTAGCTGGTGAGGAGCAGGAGCTTCCATTCTTGCTGTCAGGAGGGCTGTGTCCCTCCGCAGAGGCAGGGCACTGCCAGGTACATCTTGCCGTAGTGACTGCTTAGGACTAGAGAAAGGGAGTATTGGGCCACCTTCTGCTAACCTCCACCACGGGGGTCTGTGAGACCCCAGGTGTGCCTTTTCTTTCCTTATCTGCTCCCCTTTCAGCAAACCTTGGTGACAGACACAGTCGATACTTCCACGCATGCTCTAGTGTCTTTTTGCTGGTAAAAAATGCTGATTGGCATCCTAATGAAAATCTAATTGATGCAATCAAATTGTCTCTTGTTGATCCTGAAGTGCATGTGGTGACAAATCTCTTCTGTGGTGACACACACTGTAAACAATTTATTTTCATGTGTAAAGGAAATATGTCACCTCCAATGTGTCCCTGCTTTACATCAAAGATACACTGTTAAGAGTTTTATCTGATAATTAAGAACCAGCATGAAGATCAAATGTTGATTTTAATTTATACAAATAATTTCTATTAAACAGCTTCTATGAATGAGACTATCTGAAATTGAAACCTTGAAAGTGCTTTACAGTAAATGAGGTATTCAGCATCTTAATATTTACTGCTGAAATATGATTAATTATATATTATGCTATTTATTGTGAAAGCTGGATACACTTGAACATAAACTCTCCTAGATATAGATGAGCTGCCCAACTTGGATGCTTTTTCATTCTCTTTTTGGCAGCGAATTTCATACATTCTAAGTGAAAACTCCCATCTTTTCTTATTACTGTTGCATGTCTGAATTCAAATATCTCTTATAATGCTGGGTGTGGTTTTACTTGCTTTATCGTTGGCATTTCCAATAGTTTTGTGGTGGTGATTTGGAACCTAAAGAGTAGAGACATCCCACCTCTAAAGTAATGGCAAAATCATAAGAAAAACTGAGTGCGATACTACAAAATTAGCCACTTTTACCCCCTTTACCCCTCCCTGCCCCCAGGGCTGAAGTTGGCTGAGCCACAACCAGTTTAGTTGAGAAGTTTGTTTACAGTCTTATGCAAGAGACTTTTATTCTGCATATGTTACAAATAATAGCTTTGGACTAATAGGAAGATCCTAGAACATTACTCTGACATCTGTAAGTCATTATTAGAAGTTACATTCCTGGTTGAAGGATCTCTCCAACTCTCCCCTCCTCCCCTTCTCCCAGATCTCTGCTGGAAAAAAAGCCAGCCCCTGTATGTTGGAAGAAACTGGTTCTGATATCTCTTATAGTAGCTATGCGGATAATCCTTATGGTAGAAGTCCGATCTCTCTCCTATGTATCAACAATGGCTTAAGTACACGACAATTACTACGATAATAGAAAAACCCCTGACTTTTGGGAGAGCAAATTGTCTGGTGAACATATGTCTAAACGCTAAAGTTCGCAGGCTCTTTAATCTGAAGTGGCCTGATTCAGCCACTCTGACTTGTGTCAAATAATGTGTGAATTTTCCCAATAAGCAGAGCTAACAGGACTGGGGCCTCGGCTGAGTAATACAGTATCCTACAAGGAACAAAATGCAGCATCCTACAGAATAGTATGTGCTTTTTTCTTTGCTTATTTTGGCCTGAGTCTCATCCTTGTTTGAGTCTTGGTCTTTGGCTAGTATTTGTTTGCTAGTACCACTAGGAGATCTGAACTCATGTAAACTGAAATAGTGAGGGGTTCCAACTTGCATCTCTCCAGGCAGATGACCTCATTATGGCTTTAGTCAACACAACTTAGACACTCAAGCAATTTCATTAACTCTGAGAGGAACAACTTATTAACTTATTGGTAAACACATCAGTAATTGCTTGAACTGGGGCTTGACAAAAATGTGCATTATGGATAAAGTTCCCTAAAAACTTCACTGGCAAAGATGGGTAAGATGATACCCTAAATCAGAGTACCAGAATAATCCATGCACTGTTCTGGCATGCAGAACAAACATAAATTAATACTAAAAGTAGTAAAGTAAAACCACTTTGCAAAAGTTGGGGGGGGGGGGTTGACATGTAGTATACAGAAAAGGGGGAGTGCAACGTAATTAGATATTATAATGAAAAGTTTTGTGAAATTTCTCAAATTAGCTGACAATTTTTGTAAGCTCTTTTGTTAGATCCATAAATCAGATTAAATTGATTATTGCTAATTTTTTAAAATTGAAAGGAAAAATATTTAAGTTTAATCTGACCAGTTTTAGTGTATGCAGAAAACATGCATATGTGAATATGATAAGTGTGAAAGACTTGCAAACAATTTGTATGTGCAATTGATTGCTTCTCTTTTCATACATGCTAACATTAAAATCAAAGTGGTAGCACATTTCTACAGTATATAGTTGGTCAAAATATAATTAAAAGAATTACAAATAATTTTGGAAGTTTTCAAAATAATGCTTATTCTTTTGAACATGTTACAAGGACTGTAAGAAAGCAGAAAAAGGGGCAAACTAAAAAAAGATTGCTCACATTTACATAGCAAAATTAACAGTGGGCTTGTATAACGCTTTCCTTTCTAGTGTGTGATAAGCCCCACGTGCAATATCTGTATTTGTTAGCAGATGGAAGATGGGAGCAGAGGGAGGTGTTTCTCATTTAAATGGATCTGCTTTCTTTTTTTAAATAATAACCAAGAAATAAGGTATCTTTTTACTGTGCTTGGCTATATGTACTTTGTTGCTTAAAATTGCCCTGAGCTTATTAATAGTATAGCACAGCATTCAAATAATATAATTTGTGGTGGGTGTGGGAGTGAAGACCTCGTAGTTGAGTTTGGGAATATCTACCATGGGAAATCTATTATGAAATAACTGTTACTTCGCACAGTGTGGTCCATTCCAAATGCTAACCATTTACTCTTCAGATATTTTTCATGAGCCTTGCAGATAAGATATCTCTGTGGGGATTGATTTAGCTGCATTCAGAAAACTAAGTTCTCACCAGAGATGGGGAAATCACCCCACCTTTCTTTCAATTTGGTGGTAGAATATTAACGAGGGGAGCGTTCGTCTCTGGAGCTTCCCCCCACCCTTTAACACATCAGATTCAAATTAGCAATATTTATTATCTAGAAGGGTGACTCAGTGTCAGCTGTTTTCAATTTTTGCTTATAGCACCCTGGAGAAAAATGTATATCTAAGTAACAATTTACATTTTCATTTCTATATTTTATTGCAGTGGAGCTGGTCACAATACCATAGGAACAGCTGCTTTGCAGATTCACTTTTGACAGCATTTGATTCTTTGCCATAGAGGAGGTGGTTAAAAGGCTTGTGCATGGTAAGAACTGGTAAACCTGCAATTCTGAATAATTAAGTGCTATTATTTTGTTTAAAGAATTTAAGCGGAAACATTTGTCTCTATTTAAAGAAAGCCAACTATTTACAAAAATAAGTAAAAAGAAATATTCACTGCATTATTTTGCTTCAGGACTTGCTTCATACATAATGTGTATGCATATTATATTCAACAGCATGTGCAATGTGTAAAGACAATTTTACAACTTCTACAGCTGTTCACCACATGTGTGACTGCATGGGGAAAACAAGTATGAGCTAAGAATGCTCCCCAGCTTATGCCCCTATGAGAGATGTATATGGTTACAGTAAAAAATGTACATATAGGCGTTGTTAATAAAATGCTAATAGTTACCAAGGATTAAGTTTTGAGTAGTACAATAAACCTGTATTTCAAAAACTACACGTAGAACAAGAAAATTCAACTAAACTGCTGAATATGTTGGTTTGGACTTTTTTTACCTACAGAAATTCAACAGGTACACAAAACCCAACATGGGCTTTAGTTTTACTACTTAGGATAGGAATTACTCTCAAACATTAACTGCATTTCTTGTAATTAGAAAAGAGAGCAGCCCAGTGATATGTTTTGTCTGTCTTTTGCTAACTTGACCTAACAGATGCTAACTTAGCCTTTCTGCTGGATGGAGGATGGTTTCATTTGTTGCCACCACACTTTTTTACATAAAAGGTAAAAGAAAGTATGTTGCATCAGAGAAACCACTCTTGGTTTTGGTTAAAAAAAAAAGTGTTCTCATACCTGTGCTAAGTAAGTCTGTTTTATCATGACTGTATGTGGGATTTATTATGCAGCTGTTAAGAAATTACCTTTGTAATCCCTTCTGCATTAAAGAGAATTTTCTACCTTTTCTATTTCTAACACTGAAACTTTGGACCCAAAGAATTCAGCTGCTTTCTCTTCAGGGATCTGAATTCCATCCCATACAATGACATAGGACTGTGGTTGAATATTTTTACCTTGAAGAAGTAAAAGCATTTAAGAAATAAAGTTAAGCACAAGATAGTATCTCCTCTGGTATATCTGCCTCACACATACATGTATGGATATGTAAGGTTCCAAGGGTAATGGAGGAGTCATTCGTGTTTTGTTTGAGAGGAGAAAGAGGACTGGGAAGAAGGATTCTACAATTCCTTCATGGACAGTCAGTGAAGTTCTCCCTAGCAGAGGGCCAGTCCAAAGCCTGGACACAACAAGGAGTCAAAATAGGAATAAAGAAGGGCAGAGCAGTGCATGAAAGCTGTTTCTCTGCATTGGCATAGGTTTCAACCCTTAGAAGCAGAGAACTAAAAATGTTTTGTGAATTTGAATTCACTTTGAGTGTGAACATCTTAGAATAGTATCAGATGCATCTATATGGCAGGCAGCAAGTGTTAGTGCTGTCAGTGCCCTGCAGTATCTTGTCTGTAAGTTTCTCTGGCCCATGTGGGTCCCTATAGAGCAGTTAGACTAAAATTGTGTCCTGTGAGGTATTTGGGATATGCCTACTTCAGCATTTTACGTTGGATCAGGAGTGGGCTTTGGAAATGAACCTCCTGGTCATTCCCACATATGGGGCTTTGGTTCGCAAGATGGTTTGCAGTCTCAGAGTACACAAATGGGATTCCTCCTGGGTGAAATTAAACTGTGACCCAGGACCTAACATGCTCCAACAACTAATGGACATGCACTCCACACTGGAATTGGTTGGAAATAATTCCCCATAAACTGTCTGTAGTGTAGACATCAGACCCTCAACACCTATGGTTTTGTTCTGCAGACCCCTTCCTATTGTACTGCACTAGCTGTTAATAGAGAGATACCCACAGTCTGATCATTAAGATGTCTTGCTCTTTTTTAAAATGATTATGGGAATCTGTTCTTGTATCCCCTATTCCTTCTGGAATTAATTACCGTTCATTAACAAAGTGGTTGGTCTATTTCATGGGAGAAAGAGGATGAGACAGATGGAGGCCAGCCAGTCTTCTTTAGCATGAGGCCTTTCTCACCCTCATAGTGATAGTTTTGTAGCTCACACATTAGGAACAATTTTCAATGTAGTTAACTATTCTGCTTCTGTTGCCTCTTGATATCAAAATATCTTGACATCTAAATATATACATATCTAAGTAACATGAAAAAATGTGTTCTCTTTATCTGTGAGATAACACAGAGCTCTCTGGTTTATAGATATTCCTGCTGTCTGTGTGTACTTGAATGTATCAGTGTATTTTCTAGAGTAGGTAAATGTTGTCCTTCCATGTTTTAAAAAGAGTATGTTGTGTAGAAATGGTTTGTGGGTTCTTTTCTTTCTCCCCCCACCCCCCCCCAAAGAGCAACTGAATGAAATGAAGTATCAAAAAGAAAATGCAAGCACATAATGCTTCTTTCTTAGTAATTTTGGTCTCTTACACCTTATGCAAGTTGAATTTTTTAGGTACGTTTTGGCTAGTTCAGAAAAGCATGAATTTTTCAGTGTGAGCTTTGAAACCTCCTGCAGATCTATATTGCTATGGTGGATGCCTACCACGCCAGCCTGTAAATACCTCAGAAAAAAGATTTTGTTGCAGATGAAACTCCCAGTCCTCGAGATAAAATTAATCCTTAAGGCAACAGCAAAATGGAAAGACCTGAATAGCAAATTTACTGGATACATAAATTTATGATCTCTGCTAAAAGTATAACTCGCCTTTGATTGTTTCTTTTTGTCCATGGTTTTCAACAGCGCTGAGTGTGGAATTTTGTTTTCTGTCTGATAAACTTCAGATGGTTCAACAGATGCACAGCTCACACGTGCTGAGTGTAAGCAACCTGTTTTGTACAAAAGGTTCTTGGCCCTGTGATATAGTGGGGCCTGGATTGCCCCTGCTTTTAAGCAATTTCCACATGATAACATCGGGGGCACTGGCTCTGACGTACTTAGTTTGCTGATGTCCTTCAGCTCATTATCGCCTTCATATTTGACATTGCCAGTTCTGTGAAACAAATAATTCAGAAATACATAAAATTCTTATAAATTGTGCAAGGCAGGGAATGTTGGTGGGTTACAAGAAACAGCTGTGAGAATTACCAAGGCTTGTGTTTGGGCCCTTAGTGAGGAATATTAATGAAAATGCAGCTAGTTGAATATACTCTAGACGGCTCGTGAACTGGTATTTCAAATTTTTTGTCTTTGGATCTGTGCTATGATTGGTGTTGTTGGTCAGTTTGTTTCAAGGTGCTTTCAGCTGTTTTCAACTTATCTGCATGGACTTCTATGTTGAAAGATTGTCTTTCTCCACAGGCCCCATTCTCACTAGTGCAATCAAGAGACCCAAGAATTGGAAAGGCCAATCTTTTCTCTCAAGGTTTGGTAAAGGAGCAGATAGGAGGTTGGGTTGGTTTTCCCCCTCTCTCTTTTCTCAAGACCTCTCTTGATCTTTTCTGTATATGCAAAGGAAAAAGAAACTTGCATTTGGCTTTTTTAGTGTGTGAATGGCAACAAAGAATGGATTTTGATAGCAATTCACACACGTCTACACTAAATAATTGATACTTTATGAATCAATGTATAACATGAAAGTCTTCCAGCAGCAAATTATGTGTCAAATTTAAGTGTAAACCCTTCAAATATTATATGTATGCACTTGTCTTACATCTCCACTCAGACTCAATGAAGGACAGTTTAAGATTGATAGGTCACATTCCCTGGCACATGTGTTATTGTAATTCCAAGGACGATGAACTAACATGTGGGAAAAACAAACAAATATCCAACATAAGGCATTAATCAGTAGCAGTCTAAAGCAAAATAAGGAATGTAATGTATAACAGATCACTTGGAGGGATGAAATTGAGATCCAAGACTTGCAAAAAGACTCTAATTCTTATACATACACACAAAGACAAAAGAATATGTCCTCTGAAATAGTTAACACTGCACAGTATATGTGAAGGAAAAACTTTTACATTAATTCATAATGCTAGCTAGATCTAAACTGAAAGTCACATAGTAAAGTATAAAATTAAGCATTTTTACACATTTCTTTTGTAGTAGTATTGGTAATTTCTGTTGCAAAAGAAAAATAAAGGTGTGTTCTCCAGGAGCAGTTCTGAACCTGGCATAGAGCAGCAGTGCAGAATTCCTTCCTCGAACTTTTGGATTTCAAACAAGAAATAAATTGCAGCCTGGGCAATATATTACTCAGTGATTCCCAAATCCAGAAATTTTGCCACAGGTTGGTATTTAAGCTCATATAGCTAGTAGGTTTAAATGGGTGACTTTTCCTTGTGGGGGAGCAATTTTGGAAACAAACTGTATACTAAAGAGAGACTCATTTTATGGTTCCACTTTAAAATGTGATTGCCTAAATTGGGCTCCAAAAATATCATAATGTTTCACCTTATAAACATCTCATGACCTCCTCATCCTCAAGCCCCTTTGCAAACAGACTGATAACAAAATGGTAGCTTTATGTAATAAAGTAAGGACTCGTAACTCCTGTTTTTTGCTTGGTTGAGTGGGTTTTTTTTGTTTGGTGTGGTTTTTTTTTTCCCCTTCACATGAAATTTTCTAATTTCACTGGGATTTATAGCTAGATTCTGAACACATAGCCAATTTATTTTGGGACAGAAATATAGCTTAAGCAGTCTCATTTCAGGCATTTTTACTGTGCTGGATGAAACTTAGTTTATGAAAGATAATGACTATGTATCTAACTGCTTGATTTTTGGCTCTGCTTCATCTGTGAGGCAGGCTGTACTTGAATCTCCTTCCATTTCTGTGTCATGACCCCGTGGATCATGTCCTTGCAATCAAATCAGATTGAGAAGGGAAGAAAAAGAGCAAAACAAATCAAAAAAAGATCAAAAAGGCTAAAAGAAAATATCCAAGCCACATAACTGATACAGTGTGTTAAACTTCAGTGCTCAATTACTTTGTCTTGCATTCCTTTCTTTCACTTACCTTTGCTAATTGAAGTTGTTAGCTTTCTATGCAGCAGCTTTGTCTTGATGTTTTTCAGTAAAACATTTGGCACCCTGTGGATATTATATCAATAAAAAATAATAAAGTAATTAGGCCATTTAGGCCATAAGAAGATTTTAGCCTGTGATATTTACATCTTGGCTGCAAAGAATTCCACCCATAATATGGTCTTGAAACCACAAGCATGCAGTATAAAGTTCAAAACAGAATACAGCACTTTGGGACCCAATCCTGCAAACCACATGTGCAATTTTAGTCATATGTATAATTCCATATTTTAAGTATTAACAAGGGTGAATATCAGTTATTTAATATGTGGGCTTGAATCTGAAAATATGTGTATAAGTTTATTAAATATTTTTTTAATATGACTAAGTTCTAGGTGTGTTATGATCAAACATAAAGAAAATTGTCCAGAACCGAAGAGTTTAAAGTCACCTGTTGACTTCTGCCTATTTGATTAGATTTTGGATTGGGCTTTAAACAGACAACATGCAATATGAGGAATGGGATCCAGCCAGAAAGAAGTGACTGAGCAGTGAAGGTATGCTAGTTTCACATTTTTCTTGTTTGATCTTTTGTTGATTTTTCCCTTCTCTCATACAATCTCTCTTTCCTCCCTCTTATGGTCTGTTGTGTTTGCACTTGTTAGGTTGAGGGCCTATAAACATCTTATCAGAAAAATGTTGGAAGGAGGGTAAGGGGCGTATCAGAGTCAGTAAAAGAGGAGTGCTGGGTATAGGGGAGCCTGTGCAAGGCATACAGGTAAGAGTGGGAGGCACAAAGGGCATGGTTAGTCATGCTGGAGGGTCTTGGTCTTTTTCCTTCCTTTTTTTTAACCTGAAATCTTTAAGAATGTGTTATTTGAATTGGATATGTAGCATCAGTTTTGAGTCCAAAACCCATGGTACCTTCCAGGATTGGGTCGTATATGACTTGTCTGTGTTTGGAATTATTCCAGATTTGCTGCTGCACTTGAAATTCATTGCCTGCCTTAATTCAAAGTAACTTTCAAGTGTAGACAAGCCTAACAGTTAAACACTAACATTTACTTACCTTTGGCAAAAGTTTTAGGTGTTCAAGGAATGCAGGATCATTCAGTAAGGAATGTAGAATTTTACCTCATTAGTTTGTATTAATGAGTTATTTCCAAAGAAGCTTTTAATGGCTTAATTTTACTAACTGAACCTTCATATTAAAGGTTGTATGGGTAGACTCATATAACTGTAACGATGGAGTTAGTGCAGCGTAACAACCCATACCTAGTCAGCAACCTACGGTTAAGGCTTTTAGACCTTTCCTTTCCCTGCCTCCAGCTGCATAATGAAACACTTCAGTTTAAATCACAAAGTTAATTTTAAATAATGGCATTTTACCTCAGAGAGGGACAGACTGGGTGACCTGGGAAATAACTGCACTCATCTGAACATACTCCTTGTTCTTGATCCCAATTCCAAACCAGTCTTATATACAAGATCTCCGTGCAGGATGCCTATTCATCCATTCCTTTTCTGAAATTTAGTGAATTAGGATATTTACTCTTTTCTGGACTTTCAAAACTACCAATGCTTCATTAGCATTTCAAGACCATGGCTGCTGGCCTGTTTTCTGGATCCAGAGTACAGAACCTGTATTGACTTAATGTGGAACATAATCTATACATTTAAAAGCAAACAATTCTTAGAACAGTGTGGTCCTTCCTGTCTTTGGTTTGTTTTTTTTTTTAATGCTACAGTGGCTGGGACAATCTTTGAGCCTTGAAAAGATTCTAGAGGCTGTATGAAGTAAGACAGAGTTTTGTGAGAATTAGCCCTTACTAATGTCTGAGAATAATTTATGTGATCTTGAAATACTTTATGACAAGAAAACATTTTCATACTAAATTGCTCATTTATGGAAGTCTGTGCTTTCAAGATTAGAATCTCCAAGTCAATTTGAGAATAAACATTTTGTAGAGCTATTGTACCCTCCGTTTCTTTTGGTGGGTGAAGTACTTTTAAATAGTTCTATAAATAGGCAAGTGATCATCAGATGCCTACATCCTGCAGCAACTATTTAAAGCCCACTTCTACTTATGGCAGTGGATTCATCATAAGAATATATTCATTAGCAGAAACTATATTCACAGAATCACAGAATTGTATAGGTTGGAAAAGACCTTTAAGATCATTGAGTCCAACTGTAAACCTAACACTACCAAGACCACCGCTATACCATGTCCCTAAGCAGCTCATGCAAACGTCTTTTAAATACTTCCAGGGATGAAAGTGCCATACCAACTACATATTCAGTGCCATACCAACTACAGCATGTAGTCCCTAGCTCCATGTTTAGTCCCAAAGCTCCAGTCTATCATCATTACAGAAGGCAGAGAGGATTCTGTGTTTCTTAAAACTGTGGAAATTACCCAGGCTATAATGTTTTTGGTATGGTAAGGTTTTGAGAACAAGTGAACTCTAACTCTATCGTTAAACTCCAATGTATTAAAAAATGTTAGTTTATGTGAAATTTGATTTCACAAGAAGTTGAATGCTGTGGCTATGGTTCAATAAATCAGCATTGGTTAACTATAAATAACACTGTATGATCTTCAGTAGTGTCTGCTTAAAATTATGTGAAGTTACTTCTTGAATCAGTGGTAAGTGTGCTAAGCTGAGCTCCTTGCTGGTTATCCAGTATGTTGGGTGCTGAAGAACCTGGCTGATGCCAAGGCTGTTAGGCTCATGTAAGCCCAGAGTAACATGGGATGTGTCTGTACCGTATAACAGAGTGTGATGTGAAGACCTTTGGCTTAGGGCTGATGGAGGCTGGTATATGTATGCCGCTTATTACTGTAAAGATCTAAAATAATATAGAATGGTATCCAAATTAATAAGCCCTGTCCCTGGGAAGGATTAGTTAGTTCAGGTTAGATGCCATTTTAATGGATTGATAGTGCTTCTGGCTTGGGTGACGTGAACTCAGCTGACTCTTCAGCGCAGGTTAGAGCTTTATGACCATAATGTGAAGTTAGTAATTGAAGCTGGCCCTTAATTTTGTGTGAGTAGTAAATGAGTAGTTGTTATCCACAGAAGTATCCCTACTGAATTTCATAGGCCTGTGCAAATAAAAGCGTTGGTGCTAATGATGCAGAATTGATGCTGTCTGGAAAAAAAAAAAAAAAGGAAAAGGAGAAAAAAAGAAATTAAAACTGACAAGTGATGTTAATAGTTTTAACTTGGTGCATAGTTTTTAAGATAAGAATTGACATTTACTTAGCCTTAATTCTGTAGCACTCTGAAAACCTCTAAACCTCTTGCAAAAGGGAACTGTCACAGCTTTCATACATCTTAGTGAGGATAATACATTACATTGCTGGATTGGGCCAATGCCTGCTAAGTGAAATAATCCTGCCCTGGACAAGAAGCTGATCACTAGATCAGCGATTACTTAAAAAGTAAGTATAAGTGTAAATTACGTATATAATTGTGTTCCACAGCTGCAAAGATTGAACACTACAGCTAAGATTACAGGAATTTTCCTTGGTTTTAATAGGAAAGTAGACGTTTCCTTTTTATTCTGCCATGAAATGTAAAAAAAAAAAAAATTGCCAAAGCCAACTGTGTATCCTTATGTTCCTGGGTGAGCCAACCCATGCACCTAATTGTACTTTTATGTGGCAATTTTTCACATCTTCAGTCCTTCAACTTCATATACATCAACTCTCATCTGAGTTACATATTAGCTTATAACTAAGAATCAGTGTTGAACACGTCTTGGAAAGTCTTGAACTTTTTCAGACACCAGGGGAAGCAGTGTAAAGTCTGAACTATGGTCAAAGATGCTCAGTACCTAACAGAGTTGGCTCCAAGGACAAGAATCAGTTCTTAACCAACATCAGTGAAAATGGTGAAAACAATTTGGCTGGGGTCAGACCTGTGTACAAAGAATTTGATTTTGCCAAGACTTGTGCACACATTTGACTTCACACACTCATGGCTGCTCATTTGAGTGAACCTAATCTGTTTAATTTAATCTTCGCGGGATTGGGACCTAAATGAGTATTTAAAATAAAAATAATTGGTTTGCTTAAGTTTCAATCCCATTTTTAATCAGCGCTCTGGAATTTCAGCTAGCGGAAATATAGTAGACACGCAATATGCATTGAAATACATACAGTGCGTTTAGTGCTGTAGAATATTAATTTTCTTTTTTGTTGAAGGGACTTCCCCCACCTCCACATCTCTCTTGCAAAGATTTTGCATCCTGCATATAGACTGAGAGTGATAAGAGAGGAGTATGTCATGCTTCAACCTGCGCAACTTTTCAAACACTAAAAATAAATCAAAAGTTGTGTAAGTGAGCTTAGGCTGCCAACAAGCAGTCTGAACTTGTATTTTACTTGTTTCTGCAGGTTTTATAAGCCTGGTCACTGAAGTAGTTAATGTAGACTAAATGCTTATTACAGCAACCTTTGGTTTACTTGCTACAGATAATGCTCTCATATACAGATAATGTAGAAGTTTTGAGGCCTAGTCTTTGGGGGTGCTCAGCACTTCCCAGGACCCAGCCATTTACTGATGTATGGTAGGTGCAGCAGAACTGGATGAGTAAGACGCGTCCAAATAGATAGAGATCAAAATTAAGTAGAAGTGGCAAGGGATTATTCTAGGTTGCAAATTGGCATTTCAAGAGTGACTAAATTGTGTCTGAACTCTCTTAACACACCTCTTGGGTAGATGTAAGGACTCAGCATTGATGATTCAGGGACAAACGGCCCGATTGTTAATGAAGTCAAACAGCACTATAAAAAAATTGACCCCCCCCCATAAGAAAGCGGATTAAACTAGTAAAATTTTGTTGAAACATTCTGAAACTCCTCTGCATTTCTCTGTATCTCTGCATGGTCTCCATGCCTATACAGGAATATTTGCTTATTTGGAGAATAATAGGATTAGGGCTCAATTTTGTGATGGGAGCTTTGCTGTATTAATGTTTGCAAAGTGCCAGTAGTGCTAAGAATTACCATGACTTTTAAAGGATATATAGGTAATGAGAACGGTAGAGCAGCACAAACCCGGCCTTGTAGTCTTAAGAGACCGCGTCAGAAACTAATTCTCTGCTCGTCCTTGCTGAAGGAGAAAATTATTGTCGAGCTGGGCTGCGGGTGGGAAGGCCTCGCCCATGATGAAGCTCCCTTAATGAAAGCTCACTCCAAAACTCAATAGTCCTGACATTGTTGAAATTGTAGTTTTGACGAACTTAGAAGTGTATTCTGTACTGAGCAACATGTTCTGTTATTTTCGGTCATACAGGAACAAACCCCGAACGATCAGGACTATTTTGCTCAGCGTATGCGATGTCGACTGCGTGGTGTTGACTGGAACTCCTCCCCACTTCGGCTTTCAGACGGCACCGGCGCGCTCCCCGAGAAAGCGCCCCAGGGGGCCTGCGCCCAGGGGGATGGCGCCCAGGGGGACGGCGGCCCCGGCCCGTCCCTGCGCTCTCCCGGAGCAGCTGCGACGGCGGTGGCGGGGCAGCGCCGGGCGCGGGAGGTGCTCGGCCTCCGCTCCGGGGACGGTACCTTAGCGCTACGGAGGTGCTGAGGCTACAGTTCACACCGCGTCGTATATTTAGCACCCGATATGATCCACAAGCCCAAACTAAGTTAACTGACGTGGCGTGCCAACTGCTTAGCGCATTTTTGAACGCAGACAATTTAAAGCTGTTGCTGACGAAGGCCAGCGGGAGGGCGCCGCTCTCCGGCGCTGCCGTGAGCGGCGCCTACCGCCGTTCTGCCCCTCGCCCCGCTCCACAGCCGCGCCTGGTCGAACCGCGCGGGGTGCCGCCGCCCGGCCCTCGCCGCCGCCCGACGTTCCCGACGTTCCCGCCCCCCGCGGCCGGGCGGGGCTCAGGTGCAGGCCGGGGGCGCGCGGGGCCCGGGCCGCGCGCTGGGCGGCGGCGGGCACGCGGGGAGGAGGCGGGCGCGGGAGGCCGTCACGGCGCTGTCTCCGCCCCGCGCCCAATGGCGGCGCGGCGCCGCCCGCGCGCCCCGCCCCGCCCCGCCGCCCGCGCGGCGCTGCCGCGCCATGGGGTTACTCGCGGGCTGGGGGCCGGGCGGGCGGCTGCGCGCCTCCTCCTCCGCGCCGCCTCCTCCCGCGCTCCGCGGGCCGGGCAGTAGTGGCCGGCGCTGGGCGGCCTCGGCGAGGGCTGCCCTCCCCTCCCCTCCCCTCCTGTCTCGTCCCGGCCGGCCGGCGCCGCGGTGCCCATGGCGTAGCCGCGCTGCTGCGCGCCTGCCCCCCGGGACGCGGCGTGGACGGACCTGCTGCCAGGTGGGTGCGGCGGGCGGCCCGGCCCGGGCGGACGCGCGGGCGCCCCGCGGGGATGCGCCGGCCGTTGGGGCGTGCGCCCCGCGACATGTCACCCTGCGTGGGGCTGAGCGGGGGCGGCGGCGGCGCTGGGCGCGGCGGGAGGGTCCCCCAGGGGGGCCGCCGGCCTCCGCGGAGCTGCCGAGCTCAGGGGAGCGGGACCTGCGCGGGGGTGGGACGGGCGGTATCGGCGTGTGTGCGGCGAGGAGCGCCGGGAGCGGCTCGCCGGTCCGGACCGTGCAAACGTGCAGGCTCCCGGTGAGAATCCAGCGGAGAGGCGTGAGGTGGGCTTCTGGCGAGTAAAAGCTACAGGTGTCCCAGCGAGAATCGTTTGCGTCAGGCTGGTTGGTACGTGTTGGGCGAGTTACTCACTGGCTCCAAGTGAAGTCCTTTACGGATGCCAACAGCACCGGGCGTATCGGGGTCATCCTACCCGTGATGAGGCCAGCTGGGATCTTTGTAATGTACTAGCAGAGTGTAAATTCAGCGTCTGTGAGAATAATACAAAGGCCAGTATCATGTCGCTTCATTGAGGAGTTGTTGACTTGTGGCATTTACCGGTGTGTGTTTTGCAGGGGATGAACTGGAGTCGATTCACTGCAGCCTTCTGAGTACATCTCTCCTAGCAATAACAATAATATGCGGTTAAAGTTAGATGTTAATTAAGTAACTTTTTCAGCTTTCCCCAGTTTCAGATGCACTTGTAATTCCAAAGTTGTTGTCATTGAAGTCAAACGGTATGGGAGATGATACTTCTTGTCTTTTTCAAAAGAAAAGACTTCAGGTATAGCTGCGTGTGTGGTTATGTCTTTTCCACTTGCTGTGGATGTAACTAGATGTAAATCTACTTATCTCAGTGCTATTAAGCTGTAGCTGTTATAATTTAATTGTCATCATTTATATTTTCTTCTCAAATGCATGATCATCAGCACAGTTCATTTTTAACAGAAACCTCTTGATAGGGTTTGTAACCTATGAGAGAGACACTTGGATGAATGAGTGCCATGATTTTGTTCTAAGAAAGAAATTTTCCTGGTGGGGTCTGTATTTATACCAAAGTATTTATTTACTTTTTTTTTTGGATGAGGCGAAACAGGACGGTATTAGGCCCCCCTCTGGGGAGAAAACCCAAAGTGAGAGAGCCACCTGCTTTTTGATGGCTTGTGGGACCAATTAGGTTTGGCTTGCAGTGACCTGGAGCACTGTTGCTATCGTAGTCTCACACGTGGAAGACTTTAAAACTACATGTGTAAATACAACTTCTTCCAAAGACAAAATCTATTTGTTTATCGCTTCTTGCCAGGAATACTTTATTTCCCTTACAGTCCACGTTTTTTCCTTGAATGCCAGGGACAATATGAGTTGGTAGCTGGGTTTTAAATAGCACTGCACAGGTGTCCTGTCAAAGTATTTCCAACAAGAGCGTTAGCAAAGCATTAGTGGAAGATGCTTATTCTTTTGAAGAGCTCCAGTTTAACCCACGAAAGCTTACAGGGCTTGAATTCTAGCTGAGGAGGGGCTGCTCTTGTTAGGACGCAGACCTGGGCCGACACCAACTGCTGCAGCCGGTGTTCGGCATTCCTGGCTAGCTGGGGGAGGAAGGGAGGGACGGGTGTTAGAGGGGGGGCAGGTTGTTGGCTTCCTTCGGTGAAGAGTCCTTTACTCTGAAACTTGCTTCCCCCCATTGTTTGCTATAGTCCAACCTTGTTAAGTTTAAAGTGACACTTCAAATTTTTCCCTTCTACCGTGCTTTTTCTCCCTGGGGAGGTCTTGTTTGGTTGTTGATTCTGATGCATGTTTTGTGTGTCGAGGGCCTCACCTAGTCAGAGTAGGTAAGTGATATATACCTACTCTGGATGTGATTTCTTTTAAGAAGTAAGTTTCAATTTTTGTTCTCTGGCATGCAAAACATCTTTTAATACCCCAGCATCTTGATGCCTACCTCTGGGAACACCACCGTTTTGAAGTTAATTGCTAAACCAGCAGGGGGAACACGAAACTTTCTGTCTATGAAGTCTCTCTTCCTACCGCAGTTGCAATCTGTTAAAATTTTGGGCCTATACTTTTGATAGTATTTCTCTAGGAGATGAATGTCAATTTACTTGGAAAAAACCCCACAACCATACACTGGAATAAACACATTATTTTTGAGTGCTTGCTTATTAGTTTGTTCTAGCAGGCATGTCTTCCACTCTTCTGAATGGAATTTTTGTCATATTAGCCAGAACTGAACTTGAAAAAAACATTAGAGGTTTATTTAAATGGAATTTCTCTTTGAAGATGTTTGAGATGACTTAATTAAATCCAAGAAATGATACTTTGAGTAATCCCGTAAAGTTTTAGATAGTGAGCTAGACAAAGTATTTTCACAGTAAAACTATTACTGTATCACGTTTATGATTGTATATAGAAATCTTGGGAGCTAAAGTTGAGTTGCAAAAAAGTTGTATTCTCACAAGAAACTATTCCTAGTATTTAGGGTTTCCATAAGAGAGAATATTTTTAGATATTCTCTTAGGTTTTAAGAAGTCATTACTAGCTTATTTTTGTAAAGGTCAACTGACGCTCTCAGCATGGATCAATCGTGATTTTTCTTTTTGATTTGTATTGGTGTAACAATTGATTACGTCTTTTGTGCCAGGAATGCTGAATGTAAAGACTGTTGCCAAAGAAGGTTAACTGGATTACTTGCATTGATCCATATTGCTTTTTAGTCTGGCAAGTCTGCTTTCTACTATGGTGCAGCCAAATGGCAAATACTTAAGGTATGGGTATACAGATTGCTGAATGTGAAGTGAAGATGGGAATTTGCAGCATGTCAGCTGTTCCCTGGTAAGAGCCAGGGAACGGGCTCTTACTCTGCAGTAAATGTGAGAGATCCTGCTGCTTATACTTTGGGGTAAGCTGTCTTTCACTGATGGAGGGGTAAAAACATGCCTGGGAGCATTTGTCACGGAGTAGCGGATTTGCTACTTGTGAGTGGTAACAGTTGTATATTCTCCTAGCCTCAGGTCCTAGAGTAAGTGGAGACAAAATATAGTTCAACTGAAATTAACAGTCTCAGGTCAGGTGTAAAGGAAGAGATGTAAGCACCTCTGCTTCTGGAATGGCACTGGCTGCTACTGAGGTATCAAATGAATATGCATTTTCTTCACATTGTTTCAGTGACCAGGTATAGGCATATTCCAGTGCCCACACATTCTTTTCTAAGAGCATTACCTGATGTTGCCAGACACTGAAGGTACAAAACGATGCATGTAAAGTCCCATTGATGATCTCCTTCTTCCATAATTTTTGTGGAATCACGAAACTTTCTCCCCTATACGGTTCTCTGAGATGCCGGCGTACGTAGTTTGTAAAGTCAAAGTGAGATTTCTGTTTTAATGCTATTTGAAAATGGCGCTAAAGCTTTGCCTGATTTGTCTTACAGTTGTTTTGTTTGATACGTCTGACAATGTTCTGTTAACATTTAAGACATGAATTACCAAGTCTTGGGCACTTTATGTAGATCTCAGAAAATATTCTGTGGGATACGGATTGCAAATATCTTTGCAATCACATTACTTTTGATCTAGTTCCACAAAATATTGGTGTATTATAAAATAGGCTTTACTTCTATAGCAGTAATATTTGTGGTGATTAACACGGTATGCTAGTTTCTAGCCACTTCATGAATAGGAGCATGTTTTGCCATAAAAACATACTAGCAAAGAAGTAGTTCAATTGGGATTGCTTTATCCATAACTGTGGATTCGCATTTTTATGTGCTGGCAGTCATCCAATAGAGCAGCATTTCTTGCGCTATTACAGCAACAATTAACTCAGTGGTAGCCAAAATGAAATGGATTTATGCATCTCTGGAAATCACTGGAAGAAGGACTTCAAAGCTGCTACTTAGTATATATCCCATATTTTTTATTTCCAGTCTGGCAAAATAGATTTTTTTTAAAAGAACATACTTTATGACCTTGAGTAGCTAAACAGTCAGATTTGTCAAGTTCAGCAGAGAACATTTTATATATTGCATTGTAAGTGTTATATTGTTGAATTGTACTGCTTAAAAATAACTATGTCTGGCAAAATGTGTTAGTTTATGATGTATTTATAATGAAATAAATGAATTTATTGAGGAAAATGTGAAAATCATTATTTCATATTCATTCTGTCAATAGTACTTTAAAATGAGCTATATCTGTTTATTGTTCAAAAATTTAATTCCGTTATATTTAGCACTTCTCTTTAATAGTCTGTCTAATTTCAATGGACTAGTTGGCCAAGTTCAGATACTTTTTATTTTCTCTTTTTTTTTCTGTTGCAACATGTTTGTAAGATTTTGGGAGTCAGCTGGAAAGGGCCCTTCTTTTAAAAAAGTTTAGTTGTGACCTTGCAAGAGACCTATTTAGATTGCAGGAGAATAGCTTATCTAGAGGTCATGGGTCTGAAACAGGTTAATTATAGAGCTAACATGTATAGGTTGTTTTTCTGCACAGAAGGCAATGGGGGCTTTGATACATAAGGTAACGTTAATGATCCTGAAAAAGAATGGCAATTCACTTATACTCCGATTTCCTTTGTAAGCATAGGCATTTTCTGTTGGAAATCAGTGTAGGTTCATTGTGTGAGTCAGGGACAATAAAAAAATCCCAAGTTATCCAGTAAGCTTACTGTGTAGTGTAGATCTGCTGAATATATGTATTTCTTTGTCAAGAAGCTGGGGGTGGATCGAAGACCGGTATGTCCTCTTTTTGTCTTAGATTTATAGAAGTAATTTATTAGACTATAGCAGCATTTGACAATGTGATTGAGAACTGTGGTAGTATTTTATCACTAATGCAATACTTTGTTTTTGACAATGATCTGAGTGAAGCAAAATTCAGGTTTGATTTACAAAACAGCTATTGAGGTATTTGAAAAGATGGGCCTTTTCTTATATTAAGGCTATTACATTAATGGATCAAGTCAGTCCTCCAGTATGTACAGCTTGTGTTATGTGATGGATTAGTGCCTCCCTCCAGTGTTTAGAAAGACCAGTGTTTCTGAATACTTGTAGATCTGGTGATTTGGTTTACTCCAGTGATGAGGTGCAGGGATTTCCTTCTGGCATACAAGATGCACGAATTATTTATATGAATATAGGAATTTATTGTGGCCTTCCGTCGCCCTAAACTTGTGTTCAAAGCTTTTTACAGTCTTTGTGTATACATTTAATAAAAAATAATGAAAGGCAGGAAATTCTATATGGTAAAAATTATATGGGAATATATCTACATTCTGAGTGGAACATGCCAGTGATATGTATCTTGATTGAACCATATCCTCATCATAGTGCTTATAAATGATAATTTTTATGAAAAAAGGTTTGCCTTGACCTGAATGTGTTTCTCTGCCCAACAAATTAAATTACACTGGTTATTTGGCGGACAATTAGGGAGAGGGTAGATTACTCCTACACAAAGGGAAGCTCCTTTTGACTCATTCTATTAACTGTATAGCACTTTAAGGTCTTCCCTATTTGTGTGGGAGAAGTTTCCTATCTTATAGATGTGCATCTGAAAATTTAGTGGCTAACAGCTAACTTTTGATAAATGTGTTTATCTTGTGTTCTTGTTGAGCAACCTGAAGAAATAATCTGTTAATCTACCTGCTTTCTAGAGCATGGCTTTTTCTAGAGAGCAAAATTCAACACACGCTTCTTTTTTTTTTTTTTTTTCCCAAAATGTGGTTTTAATAATGCATACAGTTAACTTTAAAGTAACTAGTAGTTAATATTTTAACCTGTTAATTTACATCTTGTAGTATCTGATGGCCAGTGGCAGTGGGGAGGGCTGACTTGTATCGCCTCATCTAATTTTCCTTTAATGGGAAATGCTGGTTTTCAATCCTGTTCAATTTGCTGACCATCTCGCCCCCGCCCCGGGTTGCATCCTTATATAGCGAATTTATGCTTAATGATATAGTCTTGCTTTTCTTTATTACTCCTTGTGGGTTTCTCACAACTAACCCAGAGAATTTCAGGTGTTTGTAGGCCATGGTTTCAAAACCACTTTTCTAAATGTATAGAGGTCATTTCAAGATCTTTAAATCCAACAGATTGATTTAGCTTTTTTCCTGGTATGAAGGTTCCAGCTGGAGTATTTCTAGATGCAGTTCTAAGGTTTTGCAGTTTAGTCTTGAAAAAATAACAGCATCAAGCATTTATTGACAGAATAATTTGCTGAAATCTTTTACCCTGAGTGGAAGAAGCCTTGCTGAGT
Organism: Ciconia boyciana; assembly: GCF_034638445.1. Taxonomy (NCBI): domain Eukaryota; kingdom Metazoa; phylum Chordata; class Aves; order Ciconiiformes; family Ciconiidae; genus Ciconia; species Ciconia boyciana. Next base: position 19,304,373 of record NC_132940.1, on the reverse strand, counting down.
TGTTGGCAACGTTCATCATGCTGTGGCTCCTTCTCCAGAAGAAGATGCCTTCCCTAGGGTTGTATCTTTCTTGATAGGTACATTAGAACTGTTATCTGTTTAGTTTAGGTGTGCAATTAGAAACTGAGCCAAGTAAAACTTAAGATAAATGAAATTTGTGTGAGGTTGTTGGCTGCTACTGTGTTTGTGAAGAGTAAGATAGTCCAGTGCCAGGAAACCTATTCTGTTTCCAATTAGAAACCATAAAAAAATAAAGTAATTAGGCCAAATAAATTTAACTATGAGGAGGAAAGGTTGTAGAGATTTGTTTCATGCAATTTATGATCTTGTTGTTCAGCCTGAAGATTCCTATGCACTAGAAATGCTTTTGTTTCAGGGTAAACTTTTCAGAAGCAGCAAGTCCCATTTAAAAAACATGAGCCTGGTTCCTGTTAGTTGTGGTGAGATATTACTGGTTGAGTTCATTGGGAACCTGAGTTTTATTTAAATGTAGATTTGAGACTCGTAGATTTCTTGGGCTGCCATGAAAACTTTAACCCAGTCTTTATGTATGTACGTTTCTAGAAGTCTCTGCTTTTTTCCTCCTCCTGCTACCTGAATGTTCATCAGGAAGATGGCATATAATTGTGCCACTGGTATTCCCTGATTAGAGCAGTGAGATTTTTTTTCATCCATCTTCTAAGTAGAAGATGGCAGCAGAGCTGCTTAAAGTAGTGTTGTCTTTCTAGGTAGGTGTTATGCGGGGGCTGCTGTGGCCATGTCGAGGTCATGTTATGACTTTTTTTGCTTGTGGAAGAATAGACTAACTGCGAGTTGCATGGAAAATATGTGGCTGAAGCTGGTACTAGATTGCAGATTGCTTGAGCCATTAGAGTATAAGAACTGTACGGCACGCCAACATCTTGTTTTCTCCACTCGCTTTAGAGATGCTCTGATGTAGGATGTCCCCGAGGGCTCTACGTTAAGGTAGAAAAGTCTGGTACTCAAGTTACACGTTGGTCTTGTTAAACCCTGTCCTCAGTGCCGTGCGTGCTCCCTTCTGTAGAGATTCGGTAACCTCTAGGAATTTCTGCTGTTGTCAAAAAGGAATCTGTTCTAGCCTCCTTCTCGTGGAAGAGCCTTACGTACTCCTTCCACTAAAAGACTCCTGAATGCACTTCCTTCCCTTCCACCTATTGAAACCCTCCTACATCCTGATCCTGTAAGAGGCTATTCTCTTGTTTACGCTTGGTAAGCAAAACCTTGCCCCTCAGCCTGGAAAGATTCAGCTGTATACGTCCCTATGTTTGGGGGAAGGGAAGTCCTGGGAACATACAACAGAATGATTTTTATCCTGTTTCTGTAAACTGTCTATTACTTTTGTTCTATATTGTGCAATGATTATTCAGCTGAAACTTCCACAGTGTCTGGTGTCATGACTTTATTTCTCTGATCTAAACTCACAGCAATTCAAGTCAGGTGATTAAAAAAAAAAATGTTGGGAAGCTGAAGGGAAAGTTGGTAATGAAATGATACTGAGAATAGACACCCCCATCCAAACTGGAGCTTCATGCCAGCTGTGGGCAAAATATGTACCAGGTAACAAAACCAACCTCAGTAAACCGTTACAAAAAAGGTTGAATGGTTTCACATCTTTTATGGACTCATTTGTGTATATTTTGTGGCTTCCTGTAATGTGGCAGGCTACATTGTAATACATTAATAAGAAAATAAATAAACAAAATGTTAAAACAAAAGTCACATGGAATAGAGGGGCACAATTGCTAAATGGCATAAAACATCTTCCCTTGGCACTTGTCCAGTTCCCATAGCCTTTAACTGTGACTTGTTGAAATGTCCCATTACAAGCACAGCAGCATGTGAACTGCAGGACATCAGAGTTACTTTTTCCCTGGGCTTTTGATATGTCAGGATTTTTAGTTTTATTACTATTCATATATTCCCTGAAAATGAAACCACATTGTTGTTTCTAAAACAGAATCTGTCCCCTTAGTAGTTTATGAATAAGTTACTGTTTTGAGTTCTGAATGGTGGAACTTCATGTATATGCCTTGGACATAGGCATTAAAAAAATACATACAAATTTTTGATTCCACATTAATATTTGCTAACCTTATTAGTCAGCTTTCCGACCTGTACGTGTGCAAATCACGCAGCATTGACAGAGGATAAATGTCATCTAATAAAAAAGAAATCTGCTAAAATGGATATTTAATAGGAGTAGGGTTATAAATAAACTCTTTCAAAAACGGTTCTGTTCCTAAGTTTATAGAACTGCTCGTGTAGTTAACCATTTGTGATTTTTTTTCTTTTATTGAGCTTGGATGTACTTGATTACAAATGATTGCCTTTTTTACTTGTGCATGGAATACATGTATTCATTACATTCACATAGGGAACCAGCATGGACAAATGAGAGAAAAACTGGTTAAATCAGTTAAATGGTTGCCATGCGTAAAACAAACAAACAAAAAGTGAAAAAGCTTTGGCTGTGAAGGCCTTCTTGGATGGCCTAGAAACATGGGTTCACGTTGCTATGGCAAAACAACAGAAAGGGACAGATCCTGCTGGCTTCACTCAAGTATCCCCATTCACTTTGGTGGGACTTGTGATGTGACTTGGAGGAGGAGGATTTTTGGCTTGCTTTGGTAGAGGAGTGTTTGTTAGCAGTGTTGTAGAGAGCTGTGCAACCCCTGGCACCATGCATGGAAAGAGGAGGGAATTACCGGAGTCCATGTTGATAAAGAGGAGAGGAAGTGGAAGTTATTCTTCAGGCAGTAAAGGAAAAGGTTAGACAACAAGGAGGATGGAGTTAAGGCAAGGGAAGAACTTCTACGGGAAAGGTAGGTGGTGATTGAAGAAACAGATGGTGACTATTGGGGGAAAAAGCGTAAGGGAACAGAAATAAAAGGGGAAAATAAAGCAATAAGAACCCAATTCAGCAATAAATGTGGCAAATTCCTATGCTATAGAAGCCTTTAATAGGAAACAAAAACACCCCCAAATCTGTGGCTGTGGCCACCACAGGCGTACATATTGCTAGGTTGGACTAGGCAGAGAAGCTTTGAAAAAGTAGGCAAAAATAAATTTCCCAGGAGAAGAACAGTGGGTAAAAATCAAAGCTAGGGAGACCACCCTTCTCAAGAAGAGTAATATGTAATAGGTGTTTTGCTAGAAGTACAGAAACAGGCTGAGTAGAAAGGTGCTCAGACGTTCTGAAGACAAAGCTTAATCCTAGGGCTTGTACTTGGTCATTTTGATTTGTAGCTCTTCAAGCATAGAGCAGAGTCCTGTCCCCTTTTTGGAGAGCGGTAAGCAGGCATGGGGATGGATACCTTTCTATGGTGGCAGAACAGTGCAGAGTGTGATTTCTTAGTAACAAGCCATCCATAGACCACAGAGCCTTATGTCCTGGTAGCTCCTGTCAGTGAGGGCTGGGAAATCCTTAGTGAAAACATGGCTTTTTTTAAGCGTAAGCAGAATGCTTCTGACTTCTGAATTCTTTGGTCATGTTGTAGTATTAAAGGTGGCTTTTTAGTTGAAACGATAGTTTTAAAAAATCCACAAAAGACTGGAATTCTGAGGAAGACAAGTAGAAGATTTTTACAAAGAAAAAAATTTCGGTTAATGAAAGGTAGAGAGATAACAGTAGTGTACTGAAGTGATTTGTGTTTTGTGCTTACTGCTGCTGGCTCTACCAAAGTCAGGTTCTTTTAAATACCATTGAGTCAAGGAGCACTGTTTGTCCTCTAGCTTAGAGTAGCAATGAGGTCTGTCCTTCTGTGGCTGTGGCCACGCTCACGGGCCAGACAGCGCATCCCACTGTCCTGCAAAAGCGTCATATTTTTCAGTGGTTTCTAGCTAAGCTTTATGCATTAAAATTCTCACGAACATTAGAGGCTCCTACTTTAAACCAAATTAAAACATCATACTTCCTCCTCCTCTTGTTGTCATGTTCTTCAAAATGTGTTTCCCCCCTTCCACTCCCCCAGTCTTCTATCAAACCTAGTAAAATCTAGGAGTAGTAACATTCTTCCTGATGTTCCCAGTAGCACTCATTCCTGATTGCATCTACGAAATGATACTTCTCAAGGAAATGGGCTCTTTTGTGCTTTTTAGGCCCTCACTTTTATCAGGACTAGTGGCCTTTACGACAGCAAACTTCAGTGAAAATGACCCCAGCAGACTGTCCCTCTTAGAGTCTTCAATGGCTCCAGCTGCAGATGCCCTCTTTTGCCAGCCTTTCTCACAGCTTGTAGTAGTATAAAGCACCGGCATGAAAACAGTATGTTTAGTAAACCCGAAGCTCTCATGTCATCTTCTCTTCCTCTTCCTCGTTGGGATTTTTTGGTTATACTTTTAATATGCTCTTTCATGACCTCAGTGACAAAAATAGCTACCCAGATATACCCCAAAGGAAAAGATTATTCTCTTGGAAATTTCTTTTGAATCTCAAATTGACTAGCAGTTGTGTTTACTTCTTGGATAAATAGTTTAGGTTCCCGATCCATTTGCACAGCTTTCTTCTCTTATTTCAAAGGAAATGACCCCCTATTCTGTGGACTGCCTCAACTTTTCCTAGTTTGCAGGTTTCACATAGTCTTCTAGTGACAGCAGGTTTCACACTGAAGCAAAATCAGGCATGTTTTGCACCACATCTGAATTTTTCTCACCTGTTTTCTTATTTGTTTCTCTTTGGTACTGTCAGATGGTCAGATAATAGCAGCTTCATAGCTGACTTCTGTCATAGGTGACGATGATCAGGTTTTCCAGAATACTGACCAATTGCCTGCTTAGTAGGTTTATTCTTAAATGAATTATTAGTAGCATTTTCATCTGTGCTTTTTGACTTGAATTGCTGCTGTGTAGCTGGCAGTTTGGATATCATCAATCCTACATTCACGAAACTCGCTGTCGGTTTGTCACCTTTTCACATTGTTTTTCAAGGTTTGAAATTTGCCCTCCTTTTTAAGTTTCTGAATGCATGTCTTCAGGTGAGTGAGCCTTTCCTTTAAAAAGCATTTCCTAATTTTCATTTAAGTGTCTGTTACTGCCAGCTCATGAAGGGTGAGTATCAGAGTAGAAGCCCAGGGCTTTTTCGATGGTATAGTGCCTGCTCCGAGTCATACCTTGTAAATGTTATTGGTCAGTAGGTTGCGGTAGGAATCAAATCACTTTTTCGTTTTTACATGCAGATGGAAATGTGTATGTATTCTCTCTCCCTTTTAAATAATCTTTCCCAAATCAAAGTCGAATCGAAACTTGGCCTTTTAACATACTTCGGTGGTCAGCATGGAATGGGATGCTCAGCTGCTCTCAGCAGCATCGCTTTATCTCCACTTCTTTCGCTGTGCTCCCTATTTCTGCACAACTGTGTGCCTTATAAAAATGTCACTGAAGAATGAGAGGCTTGTGCTGATGGAAGAGTGATCTAAGTAATGTCTTGTTTTCCTATTTAGTACGTTACTGAGCATATGTGCTGTAGTTGCTCTTTTTCTGGTTTCTTTTTTGTTCGTTGTTGATGAAATGGTTATACATCAGTAACTCAAGTTTCAGAATGCTTATTCATTGCCTCTTTGCACATATGACATCTTGCAGGACATTATGATGGTCTTTTATAGCTAACAATGGCTGGAAACCTCATGATTTGCTGTATTTGATAATTTTTCTTTATGGCAGCATTTCAAAATTGAGTTAGGAACCTAATACTCTCACTGAGTAGATTTAGGTTTCTTTTCATCTAGAGAAATAGCAACAGATGATTCCAGCTTACATTTGACTTCCCAAATGATGTTCAATATCTGTTGTAAATTCCTTACGGCTTGCCGTTTTGGCATTAAACCTGTTTGATTTGGATTTTTGTGTTCAAAAGCTTCTGTGTTAAAGGATTGTCCAACACTCCTGTCAACAATTCATTATTTCTGTTTAATGAAGGTTGGCCTTAATTTACCACAAAGTTCAGTATCCCTCATGGATTTGAGGGTTTAGCTATATAACTTTACACTCTAGGGGGAGATGAGGGTATCTAGGAACTCATTGAATGCTTCCATTAGGTTCAGGATGAATAATTTTTACAAGCCTTGTAAATTGCCCAAGGAAGCTGTCATTTTCTGAGGTTTTCCTGTTTTGAGCTGTTTCCAGCGTTGATTTTGTGTGTCTGAGTTCATCCTTCTCCAGAACTTTTTTCTTGAAGATGAACTCATCTTCTACAAAATGTCGTAGAAGAAATCTTTAGGTACATCATGCTTGTTTGGGGTTTTAGGGTGGACTGCTGCTGCGTTATGAGGCTGTGTTGTTTGTCTTGCTATTAGTGATAGAAATTCGTTGCAGTGTCTTGTTACCTCAGTCATGTTGTGTGATAGTGTTGTAGTCTCACCTAACATTTTTTTTAAATGTATTGATCCTACCAAACAGTGGAAAGATTAGTTTATGCCAGAGAACCCATAAGTGATGAAACATTCAACCTCAGCAACAGAGATATGTTTTAAGATGGAATAAGAAAAATTATACAGAACTGATGTTGTTACATGAATGATATATAAGCAGGTATTTGTTTATTTCTTGAAACATTTTTTTCTCTTAGATTAATTAATATCTATTCTTAAGTTCAGGGCCAGTTTTAAAAAGGAGAATGCATGGAAGAGAACAAAAATGCAGTTTGAGGGGGGGTTTTGTGGCTAAGGCTATTTTAAACATCCCAGGTTAGTTTCACAGGTTCTTAATTTTTGAGGCCAAGGTTTTAGGTTAGTATGACTAAGTATTTTCACAGATAGTGATAGTCTCATCTAATTTAACTCTGATGGAAAAGAATCTCCAGTTTGGGATAGCTAATCATACATTAATCATACACAACTTCGTGAATGGCAGATAACAAGATACCCAGATCTTGTTTACACTGTGCAAAGTGATAAGCGTACCTCTTCAGAGTCGAGTAAACTCCTTTTCCGCAGATTGAGCACCAGTAGGTAGGAGGTAAAGATTACTAGGTAGCATTACTAGAGTTACCATTTCTCTAAGGGTTTCCTTCATTCATCGCCGTTACCTGACAATGTTTCTAAGGCGCTGTAAGGGAGGCAATGAGGAGGTACACAGGGGAAAGAACCAGTAGCAGAATTTCAACCTAAAATATTGTGTGCCAAAAGCAAACAGGAAGCAAAAGCAAATGTGCTTCTTATATGGGATGCTTAGCTTGAAAGTGAACTGCATGAAACCCCGTGCTGTGACAGATATCCAGCATTCCTTGCCCTGTACATTTCTGTCCTGCAGAAGTGCGGAGCCTGGGTGCTCCCAGCAGCCCGCAGAGCCCCTCCTGGGCTCTCGTCCCGCGCGGGTGGGATCTGGGGCACCGCCGAGACTGGTCAGAGGTGCTGGGTGCTGAGTGAAGGGTCTGTTGGAGGCCTTGGTCCTGGCCTTGGGCACTGACAGCCCTTTCTTGGTGGGTAGCTGCAGCTCCTTCCACACAGGGCAGTGCTGCCTCTGCAGAATAACCTGTGGAGAAATTCTGCAAAGTTGTTTCTGGTGTTTTCCATGTAGACGTAGGAGTGCTATCAGCAGGTATCTTGAAGTGCAGGTCTAGGTGCAGGTTTTCCTTGTGCAGACTTCTGATCATGCACAGCATGGCAGATGGTGTGTAACAGAGCCTAGCCCTGGTTTTGTCTGACTTTATATTTCATTCCATTTTAATGTCAGCAAGAACCTTTTAAATGATATCCATGTTGTCACGGTTTAGATTTTGGTCCTGACTCAGCATTTTGCTATCACTGAGCCCTGTGATGGTTGTTTGTAGTAGCTTGCATTGCTTTGTGGTGAGTGTGTGGTGGCTAAGGCACCATCTGTTGTCTTCTGCTCCTGAAGGCTGGTAGTGAAGTAAAGTAGATAAGATTTTTATTTCATTGAATATGATACCAATGTTCTGGTTCCTTACCTACTTGGTCCATAGTCTGATTTGATACATCTAGATGACTCAGATTTAAAAAAAAAAAAAGTGTAAGAGGATATTGTGCATGTAGTAAGTGTTTCCCCTCAAAAATCTGCAGTGTGTATTCTGGGGTCAGAATTTTTGACATTTTTAATGCCTGCAGGCGTCTGTTGTATTGTCATTTATTTATACAGCACATTTAAGTTGTTTTACTGACTTGTTATATCATGTCTTGAAATCTCTTAAAACAAAGATTCTGAACAGCTTTATATTTATATTTAGCATCAAGTGGCCTTGAAATTTTTTCAGAACTTGTGATACTGAGAAATGATAAGTTAAATTTATCGTGTTACCCGTTAACCAGCTAGGGCACATGTGAAACGTTTCTCCATGGTATAATAAAGGTAGCAGCAGATAAATAAACAAATGTTTATATGTCCCAGAGAAAGTCGGAATACTTAAAATAAACATGTCTGAGGCTATGAGTACCATTGGCAGGCTTCAGCAGGACTTCAGTATTAGTTGACAGAAAGGACTCTGGGATTTCACTTCCAAGTAGATCACAACTTGCACAATGGATAATATGAAAGAGCAGCAGCTGCAAAGAAGTGCTGAAATACAGGGAGGAAAGAGTACTAAGCTATCACTACCTGGGGTATCTGGCAATATAAAATACACTCCTCTAGTAGTCCTTTAAGAAAGAATGTGTCTCTTGTTAAAGGAGAGACAATTTTAAATATCTAGTAACATTTCTGTAAGTTATATTTGTATTAAAAATTATTTTTACTTTTTTCTGTAGGCAATTAAAAGTCTGGAAGATTTGATTTCAAAGCATACCACAAATTTCAAAGGAAGTAAATCTACATGAAGAGCTACAAAGGGAGTTGATTTGAGAAGATACAGCGTTTGCAAAAATGTCTTCAAGTTGTGTGACTTCGGTGTGTGCTTTGATGATTTTGTGCTTTGCAGCTGCAGGTAGGTGGCATTATGTAAATCATGCATTCAGTGTAACTTATTGTATATATTCAGAATTATTGATCAAAAATACTTTTTCATCCTGGAAAAATGTGGTCAGCTAAAGTTTATATTTATGTCTAGGTTTTATATAAAACTATTGTGATCATGAGTGCTGGTATGGTGATGTGAGAGACAATGCTGTTCCCATAGGAGAGTCTTCTTGCACCTATGTTCCCTCTTAAAATCATTAAAGAACTGCAGCAGTGATGTGAATTATTTTGGTAATTATTTATTTTTTAAAAAGGGAGTTGCATGGTGCACATATATTATAAAGGGAAAGGTTGCCACGGAAGCCTTTGGGAGTGGAAGCAGGGTGGCTCTGCCAGCATGATGCTTAGGCTGAGCTATTAGCTGTGTTGAGAGGCTGGAATTACTACCCCAGGTGCAGGGTTGTGCTGGTGAAGCTGTTTCTTCGGAACCCGAGCTAGGGTCTCTCTTAGAGCTGGGCTGAACAGGCGTACCAGCTCAGCTCAGTGCTGCCTTCAGGGTGTGTAATCTGGAATTAAATTCCGATTACTTAGCTTATAAAAAGAAATTTGTGACAGAATCTCCCAAAAATAAGTATGAAAGGTATGTAATAGGTCACTGAGTCCATCCTTCCTTCCCTTTTGGGATAAACCTCACCTCGGTCATTCCTGACAGTTGTCTAATCTGTTTTAAAGTTAACTGTCAATGGTGATGGTAAAGACCTTTTAATGACAGTTGTCAGAGTTACTGGAGGTCTCATAGGTTAGGAGGATGCATTGCCATTTATGGGGATTGTTCCTATCCTATGTTTTGTCCTAGACAGGGATTTTTAAAACAGTGTTGCAATAACTTGCAGAGAAAGGAAGACAGAGAAAGGAAAGATCTGTGGAGTTCAAGTACCTAGCTTATATTGTAGTTTCTTCAAGTGCTGAAGTGATTCTTCTCAGTATGTTTGTTTGTCAGAGTTCTTCCTGTGGTTACAAGGGGAAGCCTCTTCTTATGTGTCCAGCTTGCATACAGCATGGGTCGTTGGAGAAGAGGCGAAGTGGATATACAGTCAAAATGAGGTAGTGGGAAAAGTGGACACTGGACAGATGGCTTGCTTAAATCTGAGATGTCCTCACTGTGGAAAAGATGACCAGCTTTGGAAGAGACAGGGCTGAGCAATTAAATGTGTTACAATTTGGCTTCCTTTCATCATCAGCATGGAAAATTATGTTGTTTCAAGCCCTCAAGCCTGTGGGACTTTCTCTGGGGTTGACCTCCTGGAGGCATCCATCCAACATTAGTAACTTCGATTATTTAATAGTACATGCTAACATTTTGCAATAGCTTCATTACAGATGAACTTTCAGCAATAGAGGGTGTGTCTGTGACTTGAGCTGAGGATATGAATGCTGGTCTTGGCTGAGAACAGCGATTACTTGGAGGGAGTCTGAATCATTATAGATGCATAAAAATCTACTCTAAAAGGAAGCGCCAGTGTAGAAAATCTAAACTGTTTTAATTGTTCACAACCACAATTCAGTTTTGCTGCTGAGGAGATTGCTTGCCTAAGTCAGCTTATCTCCTAATGCCAGCTTTAATTAAAACCTACTAATTTAAAAGTGTTATCAAACATAGTATTACTATTAGAAAGTTATTCAGTGTTCAGTAACCTTAGTATGTCTGTCTCGAAGTTTATTGTGGTTTTTTTGGTTTTACTCCCCAATTCTGTGTTTTCCTCTGGCAGCTATTCTTGAAATAAACTCTTACAAGTTTGGATTTGATCAGATGCTTATTCATAAGTGGAGTCATAGAATAGTTTTGGCTGGAAGGGATCTCTGGAAGTCTAGTCCAGCCCCCTGCTCAGAGCAGGGCTAGTCTCAAACTTACTTCTTTCTTGGAGACTGATTCTTCCTACTCTCTGCATGGGAAGAAGATAGCTGAAGGGGGTAGAAAGGGTCACAGTTCATTAGGGGGAGGTGAGGAAGCACTGTCATTGTGGTTTCTGGCTGTGCCTGTCCTGTGGGTTTTGGTTTTCTTCCATGCTTTTTATTTTTGCAATAAATTCTTAATGAGAACAACTAGTTAATGTCCTTTACAGAGTATCATGAGTACAGTAAGAGAAGAGCAATAAAGGACTGATGGACTCTGATGAAGGAGAGGGAGATCAATCTTGGGCAGATATAACTACAACTGAGGAAGGACAGCTCTCTGAAGGTTATTTAGATAGAGCTTTTGCAAAGATTTTCTGTTAGTAGTCACTGAATCCTGTTAACCCAAACAATTATACTTTAAATGCAGGGAGTTTGTGGCTATAGGTGAAATACGCGTGGGAGCAAGCAACGCGTTCTAGTCATGTGTGGAAAAAGTTATGGCTGATGCCCATGAGCTATTGTCAGCATGATGACCAGGGTACCGCAGGCCTGGCTCTTAATTGCCAGTGTACAGAACCCGCACTTTTTCGGGCTTGAACCATTAACATACTAGTATAAATAAAGCTAAGAAGTATAAATAAAATCCCTGCGTGCCTGTGGTGAAGCCTGGGGGAGGCAGGGGGCAGCATGCCACCTCCCTAGGGTGTTGATTTTTATATATTGAGCCTTTTTCCAGCTTACTCTTCGTTTCTGAAGCAGTGAGGCTGCTGCAGGAGAGCACACCTTTCTTTTGTTTGCCAGTCCTACACTGACACTGCTTTATTGGTCTAGGTTTTGTTGCTGACTTTCCAATATCTTCAGCATTGTTATCTCTTCAGATATAGGTGATCTTCTAGACAGAATGTGTTTTGTGTTTTTTCTTTCCATTCTTGCTTTTTAAGGTACTAATGTGTTAAATATATGTCAAAAGAAAAAAACTGAGTTAGAAAAAAACGTGATACACAGAGATGCATATTCAAACCTGAGCCACAAAACTGCATGTTTTTCATGCTAATAGCTTAAAGAATACACCTCACTAACTTTGCGTTGAAAATGGTCTGTATAAATATTAAAAGAATATTTGCCTATTTCTCTACCTCCTCTTACTGCCCGGATGTATGTAGCTAAATGCTGAATCTGATTTACTTTTAGCTTGTATACAGATTCCTTGTCAGCTCATATTTATGCAGTTTCAATTGTACAGAAAAAGACTGCAAAGAAAATCTTGATTACTGTGAGATTTTTCTTCCCCATGGAAAGTCCAAGGCAGGATGCAGAGGAGAATCGCTGGCAAACTACTTGCCTATCTGAAGGAATTATGTTTTTAAAGTGGGCTTAAACTAAGGTCTGGCAACCTGCAGTAGGAACTCCACACAAACACTCAGAACTGCACATGCTACAGCCTTGGATAACCTCATAAGCAAATCTGGCTTTGTAGTCTTGGGAGCAAAAATATTCTGTACTAATGTGGCTTAAATCAAAGGCTGAAACATATTTATTTTACTTGCTGGCAAATTTGTGCAGTTGGGTGCATGATGTATGTCTTGATAAAATGTCTTAGGACAGCTGAAACGCATACCTGCCCTAGACCCTGAGAGCCAAACCTTCAACAAGACAGGTTCTTCCATGAAGGAATGGGAAAATTTTTTAAACTTTTTTTTCCTTTTTCTTTCCTGCCTTACTGTTCATCTGGAAAGAAGATAGAAGGGTGATAACAGCCTGTGGATCTGCACTGGCCAAGGGTCTCATTCCAGCCTTCTGGGGTAGATCCTCCGGTGGTGCAAATCATTCCTGCTGACGACAGAGCAGCACAGCTGTGGCATCTGGTACCAACCAGAATTTGCCCATGTAGCTATGTTCTCCTTCCCTCAACCCCCTGACATTTGGTGTTGCCTTTGCTTACCTTGTAGGCACCTCTCTCCTTGTGATAGAGTTTCATGGTTGTGGTCAGGCTGATGGAGAGACTGCAACAATGGGATATATTGAAGAATTTACCTATTTTCTGTAATACTGAGCATGCTGGTTTATCTGCTCACGTTAGATCTGTCTCTCTGGTTTTCTTTCAACAGCTCTTTATTCCCTGGTTCTCTACTGTATTGTTATCCTAGCTTTTTTTTCTTTCTTTCTACATACTTGTTCTTATAAGTAATCTTAAGTTGTTCAGAGCATGTGTGCTACATTTTCAATAAGGCTGTTTGCTTGTAAGCTCATGTATCTTTTGGATCTGTGCCCCCCAGATATGGTGGTGATGGGTGCCGTGTTAATAAGCATAAAAACAGGAAGGAACAGGCCTTGTCATGACATCTTTTTTTTAAAGAGGAACTTCCCCTGACCTTGAACACTGTGTTTTCAAAAGCAATATAGGATCCTTCAAAGTATAATAGAAAGTCCTTCCACTGGAAGGTGAAGGACGTGATCTGAAAAAAAAATAATGCTGGGAGTCACTCACTCACACAAATTTCCTTCCGTTTTAAACAGTGTTTTCTGGGTATTTCCCAGATGTAATTAAATTGTAAGTTTTATTTTTCCTCAAAGTACTTGTTGTCAGAGGTGTGGGGGTTTTTGTTTGTTTAAATTGTGGTCAGAGGATGAGAACCAAGGGACAGAGGTTGGCCCTTTAATTATTAGGACTGAAGTAGAGCCCAGACCGGTTGTAACTTTTGAATGGATAGAGATTTCACCCTCCATCTTCCTCTTCCTTCAGTTCTTTCTCATAACCAGCCGACCTCTGCCTCCCTTGAAAAACCGCCCAGTAACTCCTGTCCCTTTATGGTCTGGATAGCAAGCCTTTTCGAGGATGAGATTAACCAGTAGTCAGAGTGTTTAAGGACTTGCAAGCTCAGAGAAGAGTTAGAGGAGCAGAGGGCTGGTTCACGTGCTGTGCCTCGCGTGCCTTCTATCTGTGCCGCTGCCACGCTTCGGGTCAGAAAGGCTGGGGGCCCTCCTGTAGCGGCTGTAAGGGAATGGCCATGCTCTTTTAATGAGAGCCTATCATGCTCTCACTTCTAAGAAATACTAATTAGGAACCACTGACTTGCTTTTAAAGGTGGAAATTGTTTTTTGGGTGTTGTTTTTTTTTTTTTAAAATCCTTTCAGTATCCTGATGGTGATTTGAAGTATCTTAATGTCAGATGTTCATCTGGTAGGGAACCAAATGATGAATTCCTAACTTCATGTCAGTGAGCTTGGTGAGATAACTTTGAGAAGCCGAAAGATACATAAAGAATTGATAGTTAATCTTAACTTCACACGAAAAGAAGTAATAACTTTCAAGCATAAATGATGTTTTTAAGTGAGCAGTTTAAATACAAAGACTGATCAAAACTGGGAAGCTAGACTAAATCTGTAGGTCCTCTGAATTAATGTTTCTTCAGCACTGCCATTTGGTGATCTATTCCTGTGTAAATAAAGTTTTTAATCTGGTCTTCTGTCTGTCTCTCAACCAACTCAATTGAGTCAGCTCCTGTGTCGTTTCTGTTTGGTTTATACATAAATAGTATTTTTATCTTCCAAAACCGCACAAAAAATTCTGAAGAACTTTTGAGTGTCAGGATACAGAGAAAGGTTATATATTCCAGAAGAGGTAATAGTATCACAGACTTGGAATGGCTTGAACTCAGCACACTGTGTTTTTCCTGGATCAGCAAGGCTCTGAAACTATAAACAGTTGAATTTCAGCAGAGTTCTGCACCCACATGGAGCAGTAGGATGTGGGGTTGTGGGTCCTGATTCAGCAAAACAACTGAGCATATATCTAAGTGCTTTGCTGAACGAGAGCATTTATCAGTAAGCATGAAAGTCTGGTTCTTTGATTAAAACTGACTCTGGACGATGCCAAAGGAATTCTAAGAAATATCAAGCCCATAATGCAGTGCTTGAATTGTATAGATGCGGGCAAATGGCAGCATTACTGAGTGTCTCTGGAGGGAAGTCCTCAACTGATGGAAAAATAATTTTGCGAAAAAATTTATGGCATGGAATGGTGAATGGCATTAATCCTTGTCTTCCTAAGAAAATTTATTCAAGCTTTTTTTTGAAGAGAGACTAGTCTTTAACAAGTTCTAAGCATCGCATAATTATTTTATAAATACCATGCTAAAAATAATTCTTTGTTTTCTGAAGGGAATTGGGATTTAGGATTTTGCTTGTAGATCTTTTAATATCCTTTCTCTACTGTAGGCCCTTGTTAACTCTTTCTTAGCTTCTCTATTTGTCACTTGTCTTAAAATTAACACAAACCCTTGATCCCTTTAATTAATAAAGAAGTGAAAAGGACATAGTTAACTAAAGATGGTACTTCGTCTTGTCTAACATCAAGGAGAGGTACAGAAGATTTCTGAGCCCAAGGATCTGCAGAGTGAAGTGGTAGGTACTCTGGTACATACCTAAAAAAAAAAAAAAATTGTCTTCTAACTAGTATGTATTTACCATTTAATTTTTTTTCCTGTTTTAAAATTATTCTCCCATCAAAATTATCTCGGCTATTGATATGTTGACCCTGCTTACCTTGTCTCTACAGAATTATAAGTGTATTTTGTGCTTGCTTGTTTCTTTTGCTGCAAAATAATATAAATTCTGTCATTTGGACTAAGCAGGGCCTGTGCAAGCATCAAACAGCACAGTTTTATCTCTTGCCACAGGAAGAATTAGGCTCCAAGGGCTGTAGCACCCCAAACCCAGGATTCCCGAATGTGATCCTAAGGTGTCTCAAGAAGAAATGGAGCATCTGCTATTAGGAAAACAGTTGTTACTTTCACATGAAAAATGTATTGAGTTTCTGGAAGTCTTTTTCTTTGATAGGCTTTTCCACGGAAATATATTTGCATGTATCAACACTGTTGTTTCATTACTGGTTACGTTACAGTATAGAGAGAATATAGGGACCAGATATATTCCTTTTCAAAGAAGAGAAATGATTTCATCCTCTGTAGCTAATGACAACAAAAGGAACTGAAGTCCCTCGGGCTGTAAGTCATAGGAGAGATGAATTCGGAGTGAAAAAACATATATTTAGCACAAAGACTCTGTGCCATGTTTCATTACCTGAAGGCATTGAGTTGCATTCCTCTTTGGTGTAAACTTGTTTTAAGTCAATGGAATTTCACCAAGGATAAATTTTTGACCCCAGGTGGCAAAAGCAAAGGTTTTTAATAATTCCATAAAGTGCGGCTGCTTCAAGCACAGTATGCTTTTCATCATATTTTTAAGTGTACTTTATAAAAGATGGAGCTATTGTTCCCTTATTTGGCAACTACTACACTGCGGGACTTCCTAATAGGCAGTTAATAAAAAAGGGATTTTACCTGTCAGGGATGGAAAGAACTAAACTGAAAATGTCATTACTCTCTCATTACTGGAAGCAGTGCATAGAAGAAGTAACAAATAAAGGAATTCAGGGTTAGGCGATGGAAACATTTGTAAGGTTTGTTGCTGGTTTACCTCTTCAGCAAAAAGTTAACTTTCCTCTGGAACAGGTTTGGTGTTTTGGGAGTTGGGGTTTTTTGTTGTTTTGGTTTTAATTTATTAATGTATTTATTTTACTTAATACTTGGAGCCAAGAGTGGGTGAAGAATTGATTTTGTGGTTATCTTCACTTCTTGCCCTCTTGTCTTTTTCTTCACTTCCTAAATCACCAACCTTGCCTTGTGTCTGGAAAGGATGGTTGGTGCAATTTATTTTGGAATAAATAGAATTTTCCTTTATATTATTAATTTCCATTTAAATGGAGCAGTAAAACGTATGTCCTACTAGAGATTCTCCTCAAGCTATTACGATTCAAGCTATGAAGTCAAGCTGACATATTTTTTTCCTTCACAAGGTTGTGTGCCTTTCATTAATGTGTAAAAATCAGTGGGAGTAAATGGCCACTTAGCATCACAATGTCGTGGTTCCTTAGGCTTCAGCAATGGTATGAAAGTGAGTAAAGGCGAAAAGGTTATTTGAAAATGTAGCTATTGCTGACTTAGCTTAACATAGTTCAGTTTGCATATTTGGTGTTGCTTTAAGGAAGTCTGTAGAATATGAGAAACTTTTACAGCAATAGCCACACATTGTATGTATTTGTGTGTGTGGTGTGTGTGTTTAGTCCAAATGGGTGATTCCTGGTTACTCTTGGGAAGCGTCTGCTCCAAAGCACAAAACCTCCATGTGGCTCAGGGCACTGCTGGGCAGGTGTGCTGCCAGCTCTGCTCTGTCTGAGGACCGCGGTGGAGTCTTCTGCCCGCTGACTGACATGCACTTTTCATACAGCCGACACACAGCTGCCCTGTGTGACTCGACGTGCGTGTGTTCACCCTGCGTGGAGACTAAATGTAAGTGCCTGTCTCTGAAGGACCCTTGGGAGAAGGTGGAGTGAGTTATGGGCTGTCAGAGCGATTCTTCCCAGCTGTGGCCTGTCCTCAGCCATGAGCAGGGACTCCTGGAGAAGAGCGCAGTGACGGCTGGGCCACCGGCTGGATCGGTTCTTCTTGGGGAGTCCTCATGGCCTGATGGCCATAGGTGTATTAAATGCATAGGACTAACCTATGAGCCTCGGCTTTTGACTGAAAGATGAAAGGCTTGTATCTGGATTAGTGACTTTCTCTGTGATCTTGCCATGAGTTATTTCATCTCTCAGTCGAGATCTCTTGATATGTAAAACAGATGCATTCTGCCCCATCGTCTTCCATGCCGGACTGTTTGAAGGGCTAACATAATAGCTTTAAAGTACTTGGATCACATTGGTGCTAACTGCTCTTATCTCATTAATTCTTCAAAACATCCCCCCCGCCCTTTTTTGGAGGCATGAAAATGGCAAAGGTTTTATTTAGAAGTCTGTCAGACTTTTTGCCTGCCTTGCTTGTGTTTAGGCTAATGGATGCTGAACAGCAGCAGTTCTTTGTGATCTCGGATAAGGAACAAGCTGGTTGAAGTTTTGGCAAGTTATAAATTAGTTACGATGTCCTGAGGAGTGTCTTAACTGATGGAGCTGCTTCTCTTTTCTCTTTCTTTTCCTGCCATGTCAACCCTTATTTAAAAAAAAAAAAAAAAAAAAATCACTATTTTTACAGGAAGTAGAATCAGTCATACTCAAAGCAAGGGGGTGGGAAATATAAGACCACTCTTACTTTGCTGTAGGCAAAAGGATTTTCAGGTGAAATGTGACTCTCTTTTTGCATCAGTAGAAGAAAACTTACAACAGCAGGTAGGACTACATTACATCCCATGCACAGTTTGAGCAACATGTTAGAAGTTTAATATGTGGATTCAGTTTCTTGCATTAGGGCAGACTTCATCTTTGGAGATGATTTGTTAAACTATGTAATCTGTAAGAGTTGCCATTTTTCTGCATTTTCTGCTTTGAAATGCTACATCAGTCTGGCAAAACTTCCTTTTATAGCACTAATGAATTCAAAGCCATAATTAATTATTCTATGGGATATTTTCACCTTCAAGCTGAAAAAGTAATAGGTATTTGAGAAAACTGGCAAGAAAACTGTTTGCAGAGATAACCTTGGATATTACTTCTCAGCTGCTTTTTGGAACTAGGCCAGTAGTAGTTGTTTTTCTTGCTGAAATAGTGCTTGTGGCCATCTTGTTCACTGTATTCGCTTTCATTCTCCCAGCAGTAATGTTTGTTCTCTATGATAACATGTATCATCACAGATGGAAGTAAGAGAGCTAAAATATGCATCATAGGAAGGACTCTCAGGTTTTTAAAAAGATTACAGTTGTCTAAACTGTAACACCTAGGCAAATGCTTCTCCAGTGTCTCTTGTTAAAAGGCTAGCTAACTGACTTTAGTAATAGTCTCTATAACAGGAAAAAAAAAAGTAACTAAAATGCTCAGAATAAGGAATGCTTCATGCCAGTAGCAGAAAAATAAAAGCAGTCCTGAAAAAGACCCTGTTCTGTTGCTTGTCAATTCTCTTGAAATCTCTGTTCTCTTTTATTTTTTGAAATTAGCAAAGCTAGGGGTTTTTTAAGCAATTTCATGCCCAAAGTAAAACAATGTTTAAGACTCTCTGTGATGGTTGATTTTGAATAAAAGAATTTTAAAAACTAAAGTTACTTAATTCTACGTCTCTGTTATATTTACTGGACCTCAAAAATACATTTGCAGCAAGAAGCCGGTGAGTAGTGAGTCAGCTCTTATGAATACCAGACCGAACTTCAACTTTATTGATATGATTCAGGAGAAAAGAATTCTAATGAAACAGTTCTGAGTATTGAGCTGCTTAATGGTGGTGTTAAAATCTTCCTGTATGCAGAGAAAACCTAACCAGCTAATTCTTCTGTTTGTTTCAACATCACACAAGCATTACACAAAAGTATTCAGCACGAAAATTGTCTAAGACATTTCAAGTAAAGGTTGCTAACAAATAACTTTTTTTTTTTCTCCTCTGTCCAGGAGTCCTAGAATGTAGCTTCCCTCTTTCTCCAGAGAAATAATAATGCACTTAAGACATGAATGCTTGACCTATAAAACTGTATCTGTCTATGATTTGACAAGATTGCTCAAAGAAAAAGTAGAGTGAAATCAGGATTTATTAGGGAGGACTTCTGAGCAATGAATCAATACTTTTTTGGCCTAGTGGACTGGATTAATTTATTTAGAGCAATAAACATTTCTTTTGTTCTAGTTGATTGAACTAATTAAGTTGATTCAGTTCTGATAGCTGTGTTGTCTCCTTGTTCCGGTTGCTTTCATTAAATTTTTGAGCGGAGCAATACTCTGTTCCAGTAGAAGGGGTATGATTTTTCTCTAGTGCTCCTCGGTGCCAGCCTGTATGCTGGTGTCCCAGTGCTCCCTGGTGGGGTCCCTTGCTGGAATGCGTCTCTGGGGATTCAGTTTGCCGCTTCGCGGGCTACAAGCCCCCGCAACTGGAAAGGGTTCATGTTTAGACCGTAACTTTCTGCACAGAGTTGCTGCATCTTCTGCCATTTAATCCCTTTCTAAACCGGTCAGTAGGTGTCTGATCCTGAGATGGTCATATAACTTTACGTCTCTAGGACAAATTTATGGCAGAAGTTTTAGAGCAATGTAGCACAGCTCCTTCTTCCTTAATGGAATTAGTCCTAGGGTTCATGTCGTGAAGTGGTAACAATACAGTTGTCCTGGTCTGAAGTCTTTTGATATTCCTCTTCCATTTGTGATACAGGGATTTGTTTGCTTTTTCTTCCTATCCACTTCTTGTTAGGTCCTCCACACTATTTTGTTAAATAGGCCATGGCTGGTACAGTTAGAGAGAGATTTAATGGGAACCTGCTGTGCAAGGGCTGTAGTGCCAGTGAAGGGACTCACGCTGTGACTCGCTTTCAGTGGGACCCTGCAATGAGTGTGATGCTTTCTGCTCCCCCCTTCCCTTGGGGTTACGTTCTTCCTCCTGTGTCTAATACCTCACTGTAACTGCCTGTATCCAAGATGTGTATTAGTATGTTTTCTTAGTTAGGGTGATCTCACCACTAATGAGTATTTGATGCCTTTGTAATGCTCCTAATATACACATAGAGTAGCTGGCACAGACTTTTTAAACAACCATCCGTGTAATCTCCTGGATAATCTAAGAACATTTAAATACAACAGTGCAGTTACATTGGAAGTTTTTAATATAAACATTTTTTTTTCATACAATAGCTTAACAATGTATTGTGGGTTATATATGGGGTCTCTCTTTGCATTTATGGTGAATGAAAACTGCAGTTGACTGTCCTAGGTGGTTAACTAAACTGTTAATGATTATATCAAGGACAGTTAAAGAATTGGTGAATGAAAGTACACTTCCATGCTTTATTTCTGAATGTATTTGATTTGTTACTGTAGTCTTGTTATCCAGAGAAGAGGGTGTTTGTGCTCAAGAACAACTTTGTTGTTCTTTTCCAGCCAAGCTTGTGGCATGGGTAGTAGGGCTGAGAGTAGTGGGACTGCTGAACTGCTCTGCCTTGTTCCGCTCTTACGATGAGTCAGGTCTGTGTTGACCTCGATGGGGAGGATCTGTTTATTCAGTTGTTTGTATCCCATTAGGAAATGTTGGTACCACTCTTCAGTTGATCAGTAGGGGGTGGCTTTTTTAAAGCAGGGATACAGTCAGGCTTACACTTAACCAAGTAACTTCCCTTGCAGTGTAATGTTAAGGCTGCCTCTGCACTGTACGGCCAGTAAATTATCACAAATCTCATGAGATGTTAGTAGAATAATGGGTGTTAACTTCATTGAAGGGAATGGAAGTTTAACCACTGGTCCACTGATAGGAAGAACAAGTTTCAGCCTGGCTCCTGTGTGCTTATGTGAGAGCTTTTGAAGTCCTAGAAGAGCAGTTGGTTTTCCCTGCACCTTCATGATTGCTAGGGCAAACACAGGAACCCTTGAAGGTGGGTGGAGGGGTAGTGGAGCCTCCCTCTTTTGCAGCAGCTCATGTTTGTACTAGATCAAAACTGAATTTCCTCTTACAGAAGCAGAGTATCGAAGTATTGTCACGTATTTTGAGTAACTTGATCTGTGGTTCACCTGGTGGCACAGTTAGATATCAACCACCAAGTAAAACGTGTCCTGCCAGAATTGGAGCATATAGCAACAAAACGATTTGAGTTACTGGCATAGCTACCACCTTCTTACCCAAAAGTACATGAAAAGCTGACAGAAACGCTTTTTGTTCGTGTAATGGTGTTAACATGGGGTTTGCCAACTTAGCAGAGTTTCCAACAGTGATATACAATACATGATGGAAAGGAAATGCACCATTATACAATGCAATGTTGAAACTTGAATGCTTTTCATATTAAAATTGTTAAATAAATGAGAGGTAGCAGTCCTTGTCAGGACTCTGAGCTGGAACCCTTCACACTCAGTGCATTATGCTACAGCGCTAGCAAGTGAAAGTCTGAAACATCTGAGCTTATCCAAACCCTACCAAACAATATGAAAAAAACCTTAGTGACTTAACTGGGACCTGTATTAGGTTCTTTGTCTGCTTGTTTTTTGTTTGTATTAAAATGCCATTTATTTAATATCTAACTTTTGTCAGCTGGGACAGTCCCTAGCTCTTGTTTTTTTCCTCAAAATCAAAACCTGATGTTACCCCCAATTATGGATACATTGAAATGGGTAATCTGAATGTTATTTTCTTCTACAAAAATAATAGTAGTAATTTAAAAAAATATATCTAGGTATGTGAGATGCATAGCAGTGGCCACCTTCAGACTGTTATAAATTCCAGCAAAACAAATTTTACTGTATGAACTGCCACCACCAAGTGCTGACTCAATGATAGCTTTTACGTGTACCTCTAATGTTTAGCAGGAAGAGATATTACTCATTTTATTTAATACCCTTTCTGGGGGACTGTTTCAAAGCTTGCAAAGCATGTACGAGGCCCCACAGGCTGCTGACTCCACTGCAAAGTTCTTTTACATCTAGTAAGTTCCAGGATACTGTGACTGTTTTCTAAATAACACTATCCTTTACTGATTGTACTTGAAAACAGAGTTACGCTGTTCCAAGTGTTGCCAAGTCACTTTGAAAGTCGCACTGTAAGGTTTCTCACTGCTCACCCTGTATGTAGGGCTGGGCTGTTGGTTTGTCTTTTTGTTGGAAGGGAAAAGCCGCCCTGCTCCCTGAGGTGTCTCCTTCCAGTTAAGTCATGTGGCAAGAAAGCTTCTGTGATTTTACAGCATGAACGTCCTCAGGCTTTTATATTTAGTTGATATTTTGTGGTTAGTTTTTACAGAATCTACCTGCATTTTTTTCCTGAAGTCTTATTTGTTTGATTGCTCAAGAAGGAGCATCTGGAGTTTTTGTGGAAAAGACAGTGAATTGTACTCCATCACTGGCATTCGGGTTCCCTGTGTGAGTCCCTGCTGTCTGTAGTGTCAAGGGGGCTCTTGCAAGCCCTTAAACGGGAGCTGAACCCTTGCCATAGGGGGAGATGGATTTCTGCACCTGTGGGGTCTCTGCAAGGGAAGCGCTTCAGATGTGCGTGTGAACATTTTATGTTTTTGTGAAACCTGAATCAGCTCTGAGGTTCCCTGAGAGTTTTTTCCAGGCAGCAGTGATACTAAGATACATGCCTTATAAAGGCTATGTTAGCATTGGGCACAAATGACTTATTTCCTGAGTTAAAACTCCTTTCCCCAACTTCCCTTTAAAAAAAAAAAAAAAGCAAAAGTCAATAAAAGATTATTTGAGGAGAAGAGTCATTGTGATTTCATATGGAGGCTGTCTCAGTTCTCCTTTTATATCTGATGCTCGCCTGGGAGTATACGCTGTACTTGTGTCCAGGGCTTGAATTGTTTTCAACTTATTAATAGTTTTGAAAATGTGTTTAACAGTTAACTGCCAATGTGCATGCTCTTTTTGGTTATAGCTAACAAGCAGCTGGTCAGTACATTAACAAAATTCGGACTCTGTTAACTCTCGTAGAACCACATCTCTCCTTTTCTTCAAATGCTCGTGTCAGAACTATATGGGGAGAAATCTGTTAGGATAAAACAAAGGGCACATGCTTAATAGGGAAAGAAGTGAGCAGAAGGAAGTCAAGGAGGAGAAAACCTTTTTGTATTTTGGAAGGGAAGAAGGGGTGCAAGGAGCAGAGCATGAATTGTTTCCTAGATAGAAAGAAGGTGAGTGAGTGGTAGCATTTAGTAAGAAATTCCTTAAACAAAACTTTACCTCAAGGGAAACGGAAAGAGACACATTGGTTAGTAATTCATTTAAGAGCTCTGGCTCATATTGCAGATAGCCTTTTGAGAGATATTTCATAAGTGAGCAATTTTACTTGTTTGTTGAGAATGATTTTGTTTTGGTGTGGGGTTTGTTTAATTTCTGGTGGAGGTCTGGAGGGCAGAGAAGAACCTCAAGGGTACTAGTTAGTGTTTTATTTTACAATTCAATTTATATTCTTTTGAACAGTTTTGAAAATCTCATTACTGGACTCATTCTGTCAAAATTTACATTTAGATAATTGAAATAATGCCTGTCCAGTGATGAGCCTTTCTTTTCAATGAAGAAGAGGCGCAAGTATAGGATATATACGGCCAAATCTTTTTACATGTGGCTGCCATCTGCATGAGCTAAATTACTCCCTATGAATCAGGCGTACGATATGCATGCTCTCTGTTCTGTATAAAGATCTGCTCCCAAGTTGTTTAGAGTCATCCTTTCTCACTCTCCATTTAGTCCTTTCTCTGGCAGATCTCCCATGGACCTCATCTGGATTCTTGCCTGATTAAGGACTAAGAGTTTGACCCTGTGAGATAATAAAAAACCAGCATCCCCACAAGAATCTATAGATTTCAATGGGAGTTGAAGGTGGTATGTGCTGCTAAAGTGTTCAGCATGTATGCTGGGGTTAAGGTAATGATTTCAGGACTTGGCTGTGTTACAGTATACATACTTGCTGGCCCTAACTTGATTAAGCTGCAAGTATATTACCATGATTTGAATCCTCTATGGAGAGGAAAGCATGTGGTCTCTCTGTGGATTTTGTGGCTTATTTAGAATGAATTTTCATTTTCTGAATGTGTATATTGAGATGTTCCTCACCAGAACATTCCAGTTTATTGGTACTCGTATTCTTTTGGAGTTTTTTTCCTAAAAGCAGGGATCCAAGAGCAGATCCCTTTGGGAAGTGGAGGCCATGAAATTGTAAGATCTAGGAAGGGTTGTAACTTTGACTCTTATTGCACGCAGCCTTCCAAAATGATTCACCGTTTCCTTAAAAGATTCCGGTATCTCCAAGTTTTTGTTAAAAACAAACACACACAAAGCTAATTATCACATCGTGAAAGAAAACACATTACAGAATTAGGCCGTATAATGAGATAATGAACACAGTTGGGTAGAGACTTCCAGCTCTTTGTGTGGATAATGCCCTTTAGACATTCTTTATTTTAACAGAGCAGACTACCCAAAACCAAGGCTTCTCGTTTAAAAGAGGAAAACAGAACTCCCATGGAATCTCACAGTTTAGAAGGGGGAAAGAAGTTTTAAAATTCTTACACAATCCCCAAATTAGCTTTTAATTAAAAAACAGGTAAGTCTATCATGCAGTTTAACTTGCAAATAATTTCTGACATAAGAAAAAAAATTGTTCTTTAATGTTGTAATACTGCTTATAGGTTTTTCTC
This sequence comes from Ciconia boyciana, assembly GCF_034638445.1. Classification (NCBI taxonomy): domain Eukaryota; kingdom Metazoa; phylum Chordata; class Aves; order Ciconiiformes; family Ciconiidae; genus Ciconia; species Ciconia boyciana. Next base: position 19,279,470 of record NC_132940.1, on the reverse strand, counting down.
TGAATGCTACTGTGCCTAGGCATAAGGAGGGGACTGAAACTCAATTTTAGGTTGAAAGGATAACCCGTAAAAGACAAAAGTTTCTTGAGTTGAAGGCTACAGCATGGCTACAGGATGCCTACTAAGAAAGTAACTTTGTATTGAAAAAGCAAACCACAAACATAGGTAGTATTTAATTAAAGCAACCTTTGTTGAAAATGTAGATATATTTGTCACCTAAAGAACTAGGTAGCTTTCTGGTGGTAAAGCTCTTTCAGTCTTTCAAGACTGGCATTTTAGTTTTATAAAAAACATTTTTTTGGTGCATATCTCCCCCCCCCCCCCCCAATTGGCTTCATACAAAGTTCACGTGGCTGGGTTACTACCACGTGTCCAATCACAGTGTATCTGGTCAAACGAGATAACACTTGTGTGTTAAAACACGTCACGCTTGTTATCTTCCTGCAACATGGCCTTCTGTTGTGATGACCTAGTGACACACAGTATTTATGCAGATAGGAATAGCTGAGCTTGGATGCTTGTAAGTCAAGGGATCCTTTTGCTAAGGCCCAAATGATGCCTGCCCCAAAGAGGTTATAATGAAAAAAGGTATGAAACAAAGACTGGCAAAGGCGTTCTTGAACATGCAGCAGGGTGTACAAGGTGATGATATCAACCAATAAATTTGTGGTCATTTAACTTGTATTGTAGAGGCTTAAGGATTTGCCTGAGAAGAGAAGTGAGAAGCTGTGAAAAGAAAGAGTAGAAGGCAAAGACTGTGAAGGAAAGAATTGGAGGAAATGAAGCATAATTTCTGGTATCAAATCTGTATCGTACAGTTCATGGATATCACTGATACATGGGGAGAGCAGGAAGGAGGAGGCATAAGGGCTTCCCCCTCACCTCTAAATGCCTTTGGCTGGCTTCTGCTGGGAAAGTCCTCCATGTCCCCCAGGCCATGTGGAAAGGAGCTGGTAGGGTGCAGTGCCTGGAAGAGGAGGGAGCATGTGCCTCTGCGCCGGGCTTCTCCTGGCAACTGATACAAAATAATCTTCCCAGTCCCAATTTTCCTTAAATAATTCTGAAATTTTAATTTCAGTAGAGTTTGTGAGTCTCTGTCATTTCCTGTTTATGGCTGGTATTGTGTTTCACGGCTGGACTAGTATGTTCAGGGGAGTGGAAGATCAGGCAGGGCATGGGGCATACACTGAACAGTGGCAGTCTGGCCAGGTGTATGATTACGTACTCCCACCATCAGTTTCTCTTCCATTAAGTGTGTTTAACAATATGCTTTTTCTTTTTATTCTTTTTTTTAAAGGAAGATGTGAATAGCAGTTAAGTGGTGGTTTTTGTGTAAAGCATTCAAAGAGAACATGCTGTGTTAGGTCAGTAGGGTTAATTTGAAGTCTCATTTAAAAGCCACCAAGTTATTTGCCTAAGGACAAGCTCACTTTTTCAACTGCTAAATTTCTTTTGCCTATAAATTAGTGGTGGTAATGTTAACAGGTTATAAAAGGGGAAAATATAGCCATGGAGTCACGTTAGTGCAAACCATTTGTCTTAAGTGCTAAGCTGCCCTGTAAATGATAGTTATGTATTTAGGAAACCTCCATCTGTTTTGCTGAGTCCAGGCATTTCAAAAGTTTCGGATCCTCTACTCTTTGAAAATACTCTGAAAAATATTTGTCTAGGCTTATAGATGGACCTGGCATTTCTGGTTTAGGTCACCTTGCTTCGAGATAACTTCACTGTGATGATGGCGGCAACACTGAGCTGTGGTGGAATGGCCTGTGGACTAGTGGAGGGTCAGCTGGTTGTTTTTCATGCTTCAGTATTAGCTTAACAGTTGAGTTTAATATGTTACATCACACTTCAAACAGAGCCTATTTTCAGAGTGTGGTGTAAGCACTGAGCTTGTTAATGTTCAGGTATTGTTTTTGTTGCTTCTGGTCAGCCTTTTTGTGTGGAGGTTCAAAACAGGGATTTCTTAGGCCACTTGACCTCTGTGCTTGTATTCCACTTGTCCTGTTGAGTCAGCCTTATTAAGAGGACAAAGTTCAATTTCTTCCAGTTTTAGGAGGAAAAAGCAAAGATGGTTTCTGCTTTTCATAGCTGTAATCCAAAAGCACTTGGCTTGAAGAGCACAGATATTAATTTAATTGTCTGAATATTGACGGTTTTATAGAAGCAGCAGCAGATGATGAGAAAAAACATGCACTTGATCTGGACAGATGTGCCCAGCAAACAAACCTCTGGCTGTTATTGATGAGAAGGTGGATGTTTGCTGTGTTTGTTTTGGTTTTTTGGTTTGGTTGTTTTTAAAAGCCTTTTTATAGTTAAAGACCATAGATACAGCTCTTTATGGTTTCAGAGCTGGTCTGAATCAGAGGTGCTTTCTGAATCAGAAAACTTTCTCCTCCTTTGACGCAACAAATTGTGTATCAAGTCATCCTGCACAATAAAAACCAATAATGGAAAAGGATTTGAATTTTGTCATTCAGATTCCGTGTTGATGATTCAGACTTTCCGGTTCCTAGCTCTGTGTATGGTGGGTATGACCGATCATCTCTCTGTACTGGGAGGCTGGTGTCTTTTAATACAGGTACGTGGCAGCAGGTGGTCATTTTGGCATGACCCCAACAGCCACTTGGGTGGAATGGATGCAGACATTGAAATACATGCAGTTCCCAGAAACAACATGTTTTAATCCTATTTTGAGCTGCTTTTGACCACTTGGGCCTTCATCTGTGTGTAAGATTCAATCTCTCTAAGTGTAGCTGGCCTCTTGAGTTAGATGTTGCCTGCCTGCAGCAGGCTACCCAAGACTATCAGGGTCTACTCTGCCCTTTTTCACCATGTCTTCTTTTTCTGCCTGGAAGCTTCTTTTGGACAGAATAAGAGGAGTTTGGCTGTTTGTTCAGGACTTTCTGGGATCTAAGAGCTTGGTTAAAGCTACTGTTACTGGTCTGGAATTGCTTCCAGGTGTTTGGAAGTCCTGGACAAATGGCCACAGTGCGTGGACATACTGGATGCAGCTGCTACATTGCTGTAGAGCCACCCAGGGTCTCCCCATGGGAACCCCAAATTGGAATGAAAATCCTTCTGCTTTTGAAGGAAAGGATTTGACATTGCAGATCATAATTTTCAGGGTTTTGTTGGGTTTGTTTTTTTTGCATTACTAGCTGACAAATGGTTGCTCCTCTTTATATTGGAAAAAGTTCAGTGAGTGCAGGGCAAGATAGCATTTCACACTGATCCAGAAAAAGTTTATCCCAAGCTCTTCTACTGCAGGGCATTTGTGTACAAGAAACCTCTTCTGCCATGGCCAGAAGACTTTAACTTTTAATATTGACCCTTCCTCTATCCTTGTAAATTTCTCCCTGGGCATACTGTGGTATTTTAGCAAATCACCCGGTTTCGTTAGTTACGTAGGTGAAGCTGTGTGTGGTGTGATAGTTATTTTAGGCCTTCAGATAGTACAGTGGTCTTGCAAGGTGAATGCGTAGAGAAACTGTCTGCAAAATAAGAGATGTGCAATAGTTTTCAAATCTGTAGCATCTTGTAAACGTACATTTTGTCCCATAAAAAGACACTATAACAGTAACCTGGGATAATTATAAGAATTTGTAATCCAAACAGGGTTTACTCAGGATCTGTTTAACCAGCACAGTAAGTAAAACTTCCTGATCCTCATTTTCAGCCTTTTTTTAAATAGCATTTCCCCCCCCCTTTCCTCCTCCCCTGAAAGCTAGAGGTAGGTCTAACTTGGACTGAGAGCTGATCTGGTGAAAGCATTTGACAGCTCCTTCAGTCTTCTTGAAAAATGATTCTCTCTGGATAAAAAGCATTAGGTTAATTCAACAACAGTAAGTAATTTTATGGTATCCGAAGGACTGCGCCACGGGGTCCCAAATATGTAAATTAATCGAGGCTACAGTGTATCCATTTAATAAATTATTAAAACCATTCAAACTTCAGACTTTGCCCACATCAGGTCTAATACTGCTACATCTAAGATGATCTTCACAGTGTAACTGTAAATGCAGTTTCCAGGAGCTTAACACAGAAAGTGAAGATGAGGAGGAGAGGGGTGTGCTGAAATGTGGTTTGGTTACCACTTCAAAAGGAGGTAGCCCCAGTGTTGCCTTCCATCTGAGGTATTAATAGTGGGCTTACGGGAACGCTGGTTGGGAAGCAATTTTAAGAGACCTTGTGTCATGACTGCAATGTCCTGTCATTGTAAATGGTGACTTCAATAATGCTGAGGAAAGTAAATGAAATTGCTTCAGGAAAAGCTTTTATGTTCAAAAACAAGAGTCTCCTGCGTGCTCTTTAAAAGTGGAACAAATACCTTTATATGACTCAAGCGTGATTGATCTCATTTCCACTGAATTTTTGGTCAACATGTAGGTCAAATAGCTTTGGAGAGTGTGTGTGTGTGTGTGTTCCATGCATTTATACATGGAACTTAGCGAGGTATTGCGTGAAGCCTTTTTGGTAGTCAGAGCAGTTGCTAGGCTGTGATTATTTGTGTTCTCCACCATGGAAAGTTTTAGTCAAAGTGAAAATGCATGAGGGGCTTCTGAAAGTGGTAGTTTGTGTCACTGTTGTGCTGATCATGGACTAGAAGGAAAATGTATTTGCACAGTCAGCACATTTTCTAAAATCAGCAGTATCTCTTTCTAGGAAGGTCTTTTTGCATTCAGTCTGTGGTTTCATGAGTGCAGTCAAGTCTGATGGCTCTCTGCTGCCTATAGTGGGGACAGGGGTGCAGGTTACCCCACTGCCCCTGGTGGGAGCCAGCCTAGGTGCTCCTCAAGCCTTCCTCCCTGCCATTCGGTGCACCAAAGACCAACGGAAACCTGCTTAGTCTCCTTATTGCTGGGTTAGTTTCCTGTCATGTTAGTGAGTTGAATCAGCTCCTGGGGAAGGCAGGTTTGATGAGCATCAAAATAAGCATAAGGTAGCTGGGAAGTGTTGGTGGGAAGGAGAAGAGAGGTGGAGGGAATGAGACACCCTGGTTTTGGCTGTGGTGAGATGTTGGATGATTCATCCTGTCTCGTAAACCTGCAGCGTTAGGTTTCAGTGGTTTTTCATTCCTCTGCCCGTACAATTAGCTGTGTATGTATAGGTCTGTCAAACCTGCCATCCCGTGAGAGACTTGCTCATTTGAGTCCGTCCCCATGGTCCCATGCGGATGGCGTGGCACCCCTTGTACATGGAGCACAGAGCCATGCCCCAGATGCCAGGCACAGCATTTGTCACCTGCCAGCCAGCCATCTGGTGCCTGGGGGCCTGTCCTGCACTTGGGCTCGTGCTTCCTAGCAAGCTTGAAATGGCATCCAGGCACCAAGTCACAGTGCCCAGCTGCTGCCTTGGCTTGGGGCTTCACCCCGGTGCACGGCCAAGCTGCTGTGCATCCCCACTCGTCTACCTGTGCCATTCCCTGGCATAAGCGCTCCCATCTCCTGGGCGTGAAGCAGTGGTGCCGTTTCTGCAGAGTGAGTTTTATTTACTCTATTGGGTGTCTTCTGATTTTTCACCTCGGAGGGAGGTCTAGTCTAATAGACTGAGGTTTTGAATGTCAAGTGCAAATTGAGAGTAGATATAGAGGAGGGAGATTTTAATTGTACAGCATATGCAAAACCTAAATTCTCTGATTTTTGCTACTAAAATTGTGTGAGGGGTGTCCTTTAAGAGGATTTCTTATGTTTGGTTTTTTGCATGCTTTTGAATACACTGAGCCAAGTCCTTGTTGGTTGCTGACTTTAGGAATATTCATGGTTTTGCTGAACTACATGAGCCATCATGGCTGCAGTCAGCCAACACCTATAGTGCTCAGATGGCTTAACAATGATGACTATGGGGATTAGCTTGCATGGGTAAGACCTATTACCATGGTAACTTAAACAGTTTGTGTCTCTGCTGTAATGACACTTTTGTTTTAAACAGAAAATGCAGCTGCAAGTTTCGATAGGCCTTGCTTCTTTATTTTTGCAATTATTTGCCCATCTTGAGGGTTAAAGTCATTTTGTAGCTGACCTTGTCACACAGCAGGGAATTGAATATTTGGTAATAAGTATTTTAAATATTGTTTTAAGGATCCTAGCACATGGACTTTAGAAAGCTCTCTTTTGTTGTCTTCTATAAGATGTCATTTGACGCTGTTTATAAAACATAGGCAGGTGCCTGTGGATCTGTATTAACATATTATATAAGCTTATTTAGGTTAAGATAATCGGGTCTAGATGGGATTTGTAGTATAATGTATATCTTTTCCAAGAAGCTTGAAAACTTAACGTGATAAAGGATTTTTTTATTATTTTAAACAAAAATGTCACCATGGGGGAGATTTTTGAGGAATAATTGGCATAGATGGCAATAGTGAAGATAAATGCTTCTAAAAGCCTAAATTAGGTCAGCTGCTCGTGTTGCTTGAGAATGTGTCTGCATGTATTTTCTTTGCTCCCCAAGTTTTTCCTGTATTTTTGGATTTTTGGTGTACTGTTACTTTAAATGAAGTAGAGGGGAAATTTTGAGCCAGAGTAAAGAGTGACTTTGGGTGATCATTTTGTGTTTAAATAAGCAGCAAGGGGAAAGGTACTCAAGTAAAAATTTTTCAAGTTAGATTATTGAAAAACTTGGTGGCAGGTGGGATGCACTGTATTTGGGCTGTCCATGGCCTGCTAGACATTGTGCTTATTTCTGTCCCTTTGCTAACACCAAACGTGCCTAGAGCTCTCCAAATATTTTGTCTTTGCTTACTTGGTGAAACTTTTTTTTGATTGTTGGTGCTTACTGAAGGCTGTTCTGATTGACTTCTGTTCATAATGACTCAGAAGTGTGTGGGGTTTTTTGTCTTCTGCAGCAATATTTAGGTGCATAGTCAACCCTCAGAATTTTGCAACGACCACCATGCACCTTATCCATGAGACTTTTTAATTGAATGTAAAGAAAATGTGGTTACACAGACCATTTATGAGCAGCTGAGCCATCAGTGACCTGTGAACCACAGTTCTAGGACCACTGCTCTGTTATGTTTATAGCCCGTGTTGGAGATTCAGGTGTGGCTTGAGTTACCTCCAGCACCAGCCCGCTCCAGCCAATTTGTCTGAGGTACCTTGATGAACTTGGAAAAACGTTTGCCAGCATTTAGCTTTGTAGCTTTCAAGGAGTGTGGACACTATTCCCCTGTCCAAGGGGATGCCGTCCTTGAGTTCAGGACAGGGCGAGGACTTTATAAGCATTCCTCAGCACTGGGGCCGACCTGGTGTTTCCTCCTCTCCTTTAGGCACAAGAGCCTTGAACAATTTTGGGCACAGGGTCCTTCCTAGTTAAAAACAAACCAGATAATAAAATTCACAAGTCTGAAGAGAAAACCTGTAGCACGGTATATTCCAGAATTTATTTCCTTGCTGATCCTACAACAGAGCCTGAGCAGAGTTGGTTAACTGAGTGGGGGCTGGGGACGAGTACAGTAGTTTTTGCCTTTTTTCTTTCTTTTTTATATAATTTTTTTTTTTACATTTTTCAAGACACTTTGAAAACTTTAAGTGTTTTGAGGAGGGAGGATTTATTTTGCTTAAGCATTTGACACGGATCAGTTTTCAAGGTTTGTGCAGTGAGACGTTTAGTGATAGTGAACTCATCCTTAAAGGGTCAGTTACTGGAATTCAGCCTTCAGTTGAACTTGTAATCTTGTTATTTTTAATTAGGAAAGGGCTGGTACTCTTTCAGTTATGGAGCCATCTTCCTCCAAGACTGTTTCCTTCCCTTTGGCTTTCGCTGCTCCTGAGGTCCACTGCATTTGATGGGACTGAGGCAAGCAGTTGCCAACTGCTGCAGCAGCAAGCCCGAGTAACAGAGCAACATTTCTTCATCTTATGAAGGGGCCTGTCCACTGATGAACATTTTCAAGCCATTTGCAGCTGAGGAGGTGGGAAAGGCAGCCCCAGCGCATCCTGGTATGGCTGACGGCATGCGAATTGCACGTTTCAAAGCCGCCACTCTCATTTCGAATCTGTGGCCAGCGACGTGTTTATCAGATCTTCCTGACATTTGGCACTGAGCAGATGTTCCCTTTTTTAGTATAAAGGGATGTTTCTGACGTGCTAGCTGAGATTAGGGAGGTGAAGGCTGAAAAAGTTTCATGCTTGAGTGAAGCACCTATGTGTCAGCACAGAAGGGCTTCTGACAGGCAAAACCAAGGGGGGGAAAAAAACCAAACCCAAACCCCAACCCAAAAAGCCCTCTCCATCTGCTTTTCACTGAATGCCTGCTGTTGCAAGCAGGGTCCACGTGCTTCAGTACTGGCCAAAGATTAGAGGCAGTGACTGCTAGCCTGTTCTTCAGATGTGTTAGACACAAATGGCAAGTATCCCATGTGCCCCTGGGGGTAGTGGCAAAGTTAAAGCAGAAGAAGATTGCATGCAAGTTGCTGTTGAGTTGAAAGCTGCACTGTCTGGTACTCTGCATCTCTGTGGCTGTCAAAAAGAAGGTATCTTTGAAAGGAAATCACCTCTCTCTCTCTCCAGATGTGCTTGCATCCATACACACCAACATCCAGAATTCATTATTTCCTCTCCGAAGACCAAAAAATGACCTGCCAATAATCCAATTGACAGATAAAAGCAAGACGTCTTATTGAAAAAAGAGTCCTTTGTATGTAGGTGTAGTGAACGACAAGTGCTGGTGAAGCTGAGCGGACTGTGTAGGAACTGTTTAATAGAATAATAAAGGTTGGATAGAAGAGAAAACAAATTACAGGGAAGTTTAGGAGAGTTGTGGAAAGGAGTGCATAGAGGAAAAAAAAAGGCACAGACAGAGCCCCTGTAAGTTCAGTGTGTCTATGTATGTGAAGAAAAGGAAGCAATTTGGGCCCAAATAAAAGAAATTAAATAAAAAGGAAAACTTTGGCTATGCTTTTATTTTGGAGCTTGGACGACCTATCAAAAATAATGCTAATGTTATGAATTAAAGGAAAATCTGTTAATGGTTTGTAGAAGTCTGTAATACTGCAATCGTTTAGAAATATTTGTTGAGTGTCTAATAGTTTCAGTAACAGCAATTACAAAATTTTCTAAATTGGAAGAGCAGCTATCAACTCTGTGGTTGGTATGCACCCTGGATCAGTTAACATGAGGCACCTTTAATCTCTCCTGATCTCCTTGGGGTTGCTCTCATTAGCCATCAGATAAGACTTTGGATATAAACTCTTTTCACTGCATCGTAGTGCCCCTTGGACAACCAATACAGCACCACGTATTTTTGGGCAAAAGATGGCTGCGTATGTAGCTCCAAATGGAAGTCAGTGGGGATCAAGCATGTGACAGCTACTTGTGTTTCTGAAAAACTACCATAGGATTTTTTTATTTTTAAATCATTCTGCACTAAACTTTAAGAAAGGAAAAAAAAAAAACAAACCACTAACAAAATCCACCTAAACCAAAAATCCCACCCCTGCCTCCCATCTAGTGAATATGTTCCGTAATCTTACTATTACTGTGTATTTTGGTACCTTTATCTATACCTATTGATGCTGCCTGAGATGGGATACCAACACTTCCCACGTTGGTTCGAAAATCATTAGAACTTGCATCAGCACTTTCAAGAGTACCCATGAGTATACAAAGAACTGAAGTATACATTTGAAATTTAAATAGGTAACATTTTGCTGAGAGAGACTCAGAAGACTTGTTTTCTTAGGTAAGCATAGGCTGCTGAGGTCTGATCTATGTTTACACGTGTGTTTTTGTGCATGCTCTTTGATGATGCATGAATTCCTGTGTGGCTGATCGTGAAAGTAAGTATGGTTATCTCTCCTTGCCTCCTGAAACTGATTTTATGAAGTCTGGAATTTCCTTCTCTGTCATCTTTAATTTACTCATTTTCAGGAATACAGTAACAGCAGTAGTGTGGGTAGGATGGTTTGAGGAGTTTCAATACCGATTTATTAAAAATACAATGGTTTTGAAACCTGTTTTAGTTATTTTTGCTCTAAGCAGGCATTTAATTTTTATAGGCTTTTTTTTCCCCTTTTGGCCCTGATACAGAGCTCTCATGTAAACCAAGCAGAATGCTTCCTGTCGTTGTCTGATAAAAAGTGCACTTCCATTCATTGTTTCCATGCAACTTCCTATCCTTTCTACGGTAGAGGGATAAATCTGAGACAATTTATGGGCTATCTCTGGGGAAAAGAGACTTTCACAACAAAAAGTTTGAATGTTGTTTGGAATAATGAACAAGGAATGTTAGAAATAGTGTGTGTTTGTTCTTTTCTTCCCCTTTGTACAATCATGGTGCTGAAGACAACTTCATCCATTAACAGTGATGAAAACTGAATGCTACATTTGGTTCCTCCATTAAGGCTGTTAAGGCACAATGATTACTTGCATTTTAGGCACTGCTTGTTATCTGAAATAATTCTGTATCTTTTACAGTCTTGATACGAATTTGTGATGGAAGTTGGGCATTTCTGAAATACAGCCATGTCTGGGGGGGGTAAGCCCTCAGTCTGAGTAATGTTGGCCACTGCTTAAAAAAGGATAGGTGCTCCATGGGATCTGAGATTTATGCAAGAGGATCACCTACATTTAAATTTTAGACCAATTGCTGGAAACTTGTCTGTTTTCTACTACTTGAGTATAACAACGGGAAAAACTCAGCAACCCTTTCTGAAACATTGGTGGACTACTTTGTTTTCAGTTCTTTGGCATGGAAAACTGAAGTTGTGCTTTCTGGGTTTATTTAAATGAAAGTCAACACATTCAGGCTGTTCAGTTTATACAGATTAAAAAGATGCTCTTATGTTAGTGGAGTGTTTTCCAAATACTCACTTGGGAGAAGGGATGGGGGGAGAGAGAGAGAGCAAGTATGGATGAATGTGCATGTCTAGGCATGGAAAAATACTAGAAAAGAGTTCCTGTAAGCAGCGTTTTGCTGGAAACCTCAGGAGAAGGTAGGGCTCTGACAGTACTTCTGGTCAGAAAGAAGTACAGCAGAGGTTACATGAAATGTAGCTCTGTGGTACAGTACATCTGCTTTGAAAGACTTCTTTGTTTTCAGGTACAGATGTTTGTTTTTTAAGATTATGCCTCATGCGTAGCAATGTCTTAAAATTGTGCTCAGCGGATGTTAAACCAAACAGGTTTTTCATTCATTGCTGTTTCTGTTTAATTAGCTTAATAGGTGTATAAACAAGACAGCTGGAGTTTCTTTTGTTAAACAAGATACTGACTGGTTGACATTGCCTAGCTTTGCCTTGCTTGCTCAGGTATTGAAATGAGTTTTGCTGTATAATGAAGGAATTTGACTTTGTCACTTATATTTTTTCGTAAAATGGATAGTTTAGATATAATTAATCATTTCTAAGCAGCAGTACATTGCTACAGAAGTTGAGTTTGATTTGACGGTTAACTTTTCCAATTGAACTTGCATCAATTTTACGTCCTGGTAAGGACAAAACATCAATAGAAGCTTATTTTTAAGAAAGTTGAAGAAAGCATTTCTGCATTCAAAATGTAATTTGAATTTTTTCCCACATGGAAAAAAATTTGAGGTCTGTGCAGGCAACACTTGAGGTTAGATCATCTCTGTTAAACCGAAGAGATAAACCTTGTGCTTTTAGCAGTGACCAGGAGCAGTGGGAATGGATATTTTGCAACACATCCTCCACAGAGGCATAAAAGATTATTTTGCTTAGAAGGAGAACCCAGCATCAGGAGTTTGTACCAAACATAACAGCAACCCAGAAAAGGTATGGGGCATGTCATCCGTAGGTCTGAATGATTCCCAGTGGGCAGGCAGAAGATGCTAGATAGGCTTTACTATGCATAACAGAAATGTCTAGAAAGACTGCAGAAAATAGAGGATCAAAATACATTGCAGGTTAAGTGTAATCTAATGTAATGAAACATCTGAGTGGTTTGGCCCATACGCAGAATAAGTCTGGGCAGGAGTTGGTGATAGTGGAATGGCAATTAACTTGGGGTTGATAGTTGGGGATTGAGAGCACATAGAGCAAGGGTCTGATTGCACAAAGCTTTAACAGTAGAAACCAGTGTAAAGGTGAAGTATGTAGGTTAATGCATAGTTCCAGAGGATAGTTTGGTTTGGTTTTTGGTGGTGTTTTTTTTTTTTCTCTTGGAGGAAGGGGGAAGGAGCAGGAATGGTGTCATGAAGTGGATTTGCTGAAGATTAGTGGGCTTTGAGCACTAGAATGGGGAACCTCTGCTGTGTTTTTGCGTAAGCACGTGTTTTTAGTTAGTACAGCTTGTATGTTTTAACTCCTCCTACAACCAAATCTTGCCATCTATACTGAATATTTCTTGAGGAGATATTTTTCTTAATCTCAGTTTAAGTTTTATAGCTCGCTCATTTCAAATAGATATATGTAGAGTCTGAGATTTTGGGTTTTTTGTTTGGTTGGTTTGTTTTTTCAGAATAGCCAAAATCAGTCCATGTCCGTGAATCTTTTCCCCTGTAATTTTAAACCTCTCCCCCTTGCCCCTATGGTAATTCAGTCAAAAGTAGTTCCACCATGAAAAATGTTTTCTTGCTGACAAGAAGCCTGTGCTAGATGTGGTGGTAAAAACTTCCTGAAAATTAAGGATATGAAGGGAAACTTACCCAGCCCTGTGTACAACAGCTATGCTGTGTTTATGTTTTCAGTACAATGCTTCTGTCTCCTTTTTTCCATATGCCCCCACTTGATTTTCTGTGCATATTGTTTTCTCTTGGACTTTTTTGTTCCTTCTGTCCATTTCTGCTGAATCCCTAAAATGCATTCAAGGGCTTTCATGAACATTTACTCAATTTCAGTCCTACTTTGGTTGCAGTTCACAAGGGGTCTACTGTTCCTTCTGCTGAAGTAGAATCTGCTCTAAATTCATTGATACCGGCCAGTGGTTATGGTGCAGTGATTGAACAAAATCTCATCAGAGTTATTCAACAAATGTGGAAAATGTGAGCTTTTAAGAAGTTTTAAAATACTTTTCCTGGGGAATTCCTAGTTTATGTACATAGCCTTATTGAACGGAGATATCTGCTTCATTTCAATGCAGTCCATAGTTGCATGAAGAAAGGCTTGTAAGACCTAATACGTAATAGCAATAGTAAAATAAGTACATAAATAAGTGTTGGGACATACTATTAAAATGCCAGACTTTTTTTTTTTTTTCTGGTATGGGGTAAACACATAAAAATGACAAAGAGGAGAGAACATCCCAGTTAGAACAAAACTTATTTAATACTGTAAGCTTATTTCTCTTTTCTTATTTCCCAGCCCTCTAAAATATCAAAGCTTTTATTGCAATATCGAGCATATCCTATTATAACTGCTAGTTTTTTTGAAACTTAAGATTAAATTACTAAGTGCACAGTGTAAATAACAACTAACTAAAAAAACCCACCCCACACTTTAAAATTTATTTCTTAAATATTAAAGCATCCAGGAATTGCTTTTTTGTTAGAATAAATCTACAACCTTTGTCACTCCCATGCATTTCTGACTATGTACTAAGGCAGAAAAGTGATATTGAAGCACACCAAAATTTTGTTTGTCATTGATTTTCTTCCTCCTCCTTACCAAAATCATGGCAGATTAGCAGCAGCATCATTCTGTGTTACGTGTGCTGTGTTTCGTTAGAATTGGAACTGCTGCTGTGAGCTGTATAGAACAAGAAAACCATAACCCTCTCCTCTCCTCCCCAGCCAAACAGTCTGGAAGACACAAAAAAAATCCCAAATATAAAATGCGTTGGACAGTAGTAATCTACTTCAGTCTTCCTACTGGCCAGTATGAAGGTCCAATGTACAAACCTTCCTTTCAATATCTTCCTTCTCTCCCCTGCATCTTTCTTATAGTGGTCACGCTTATTCAGAGAGGAAAATTGTGTAATCCAGGAAGAATCTTGGACAGTCCAGCTCCTTGTTGTTGGTGATAGTGGGGGAAATGCTTCTCCTTTTCCATGAGGAGAAATGCTGCAGTTTCGTCTATGCCACTGCCTCTCATCACAAATCAGCTGTGATATTTCCTACCATCTCATCTTGTCTTTTCCATCTCTCAGGACTTAAGGCTGCTTGCCAGAATTGACTGATCCTGAGCAGGGATGTCTTACTCAAGTGCTTGCTTGGGAGTATGAAGCTGTTTTTTCATGGTCATCTGTAGTAAAAGCTGCTCTTTGTATGAATGGTGGAGGTTGTCCATTATCCTCTACACCATTTGAATCACCAGGAATTTGACTTCCCAGGTGGTGGTCTGTGAAGGGGTGCGCAGGAAGGAATTTACTAGTTGTTGTTACAGAGCCACCCATACTAAATAAGTAGTAATGACTTACATTTTCTCTTTGAGTGACAGGCATCACTTCTCTCTGTAGATTCTTATTTGCCTCAATCCTTGAGTATAATTTTTTGCTATAAATGCTTCCCTCAGTGAGAAACCCTTTATGAGAAGAAGGTCGTGTAGGTGGTAACGATTACTCCATGTGGAACAGTGGCCCTTCGCCCATGCACTTGTATCTCTAGAAATGAGTGGTGAGGTTTATAGGAAGAAGTTATTACTAAGTCTGCTCAAGTGCTCTGCAGTGAATCTTAAGCTCTTCAGCTCAAGAGAAAATGGCTTCCCCTCCCCTTGTTTTTACAGAACCCTGTTGTCATTCAAAAGTAGGTTTGAGGATCCTGCCTCTTTTCTTCCTTCTTGTTCCAGTCATCATTGTCACTAGCTGATGTAAAAAAAAGCCCTTAAACTAACCTTCTCCAAAAGAACTTTTGTGGAAGTCTGTCATTTGAGCATACTGAAATCTCTGCTTGGATAGTTAACCTCCTCTAAGACTTGCTTTTCAGTGTATAAAGTGATGAATTCTAGCAGGATCTGCAGTAATTTATATTACATTGTACCTGACAGCAAAGAGATCCCTGGTGCTACTCAAGTCTGGATTTTGAATTTTTTGTCTTTATGTGTAATGACTAGATTTGTGTCATTCCCTCATTCAAAAATCAATTAGAATAAATCTGTCCTCCTTCGAAGGAGTGTTATATCCCATCGGTGTGGCTTGTATCCTCTGGCGTGGCGTATGTGAACCATGCTAACGTGCCGTGGAGCCCCCAGCACAGATTCACGCAATTTGCAGGAGCTGGTCACACTTTTCAGCTGACAACACTGTAAAAATCTCCATGAAAATACAACAAAAAGTATATTAGCCTTTACTATTTGAATAAAATCCATCACAGTTATGAGTTGGTCTTGGGTTGGTGTATTATCCCCTTTAGTGTCTTACTCCCATTTCTGCTACTTTCTTACAGCAGAACACATGTTACTCATTAGTAGCATGGATGATACGGGAAACAAGAATGTTGAAATTGTATTGAATATGTTCCAGATGTTAGTATTAAACAAGGTTGGGTCTGCATTAAGATTTCCTTTAAAATATTCTTATTAATTGGAAGTGGAAAATAATTCAATACTGAATGATTCTCTAGAATTCTAAATTCACTAAACATTTGCCATCGTAAAACATGTATGTAATAAGCGGTTCTTATAAAACTGCCTAACCTGCTTTCCATCTTCAAAAGGCTTTGCAGGCATTAAGCAACTAAAATTTGATTGTGGTAAGAACCAGGATTTGCTAACAAGGTTAAATGGATACACGGTCCAAAGTCAAACAAAAGCCCAATGATGGCTGTGTGTGCGCGCTTACCTTCTCAGCAGAGAGGGGACTAAAGGCTTGTAGCTGCCCTAGGACGTGGAAACTGGAAGATACTTTTGACTCTTTAAGTGCCAGTTTGATGGGGATGGCATGCAAGAGAGTATCTGTATGTGTTCGGAGCTGATGAGGCAATCTTAATTGGATGAAGTGGCCCTTAAGCAGCGATGATACTGAATTTTGGCAAGATGTTGGTGTTGCCGATGCAGGTGAGGTTGTCAGGAACGGGATGTGGGGCTGGAGCGGGAAGCTGGCAGAGCCCGATCCTGGTGTTTGTGCACGGCAGAGCAGCAGAACAGTAAAGCCCAGGCAGAATGAGGCTGCAGTTTTGTGTTGGCTTTCAAATACAAGCAGGCAGTGCGGAGGTGATAAACAATTGGATTAGTAGTGTCATAGAAAGGGCTTTCTGTTTGTTTTTTCAGAGTGGTAAATATGCACTTTGTAGTAGGATTTAAACTACCTAGGAGAAGTAACTAGCTTTCCAGTCAGAGGAAGATAAGCAGGAGGGGTCTGTGAGGGAGCCAAGAAGAGGGAGAGCAGCTAATTTGGAAGGAGGAGAGCTTGTGCTGCTCCCACTGGAGTGCCTCGAAGTGGCACCTACTTGCCTTCGACTGGGCCGGATCTGCAGGTGCAGTGGGTGCTGCTGGAAGGAAATGGTAATGAATGTTTAGCGAATAGCTTAGGCAGTGCTGGATGTGTGCAGCATAAGAATAGACTAAAATACAGCATAAATGGAGAGAAGGTGTCAGAACTGTCTTGTGTCATGTACAGGCTGAGCACCAGTGGACCTTGTGATCTAGAAATAAGTTTTGCTTTCACTTGGCACTAGCTCCAGGCATGCAAGTGTGTGCTGGGCATGGCACGGCACCCAGGTGCATGGTTGGGCAAATACATGAATTTCAGTGCATGAAGATTGCTGTTTGGTACTGCCAGCAAATTTAAGAGAAATAATGTTCGCGAGTGTCTTGAGTTCCTAGGAAGGGTAGTACGGGCCCAGGACATAGCCACACAAACACCTGTGTGAACCTCGGCAGAAATGCAACATCTGGAATAACCCCTCTGTTACTTATCCCACCGTCATTCCTTGTACGTGGGCAGTCTTACCACATACGTGGTCTGAGTGCAGTGGAGCCAGCCTCCAGTACATACTGTGATCTTTGGTTCAAATTTCAAGGGCTGTATCTCTGTCGCTCATGAGGCTGGTCTGAAAGCAACTCTACCAAATGTGGTGACTCCCCCAAAACATTGGTTTCTTATACCAAGCGGCTCAGAGCAACTCTGTGCGCCCTTTCCTTCAAAACAGAGCTGACAGAAGTGGCATGCCCCAGGCTGACAGGGCGCAAGCCAGCGCGTGTCTGGACACCATGCAGCCGTACTGGTGTAAGAGCGGGCCTACACCAGTAAGCCCTGCTTAAGAAGTCCAGCTTAACGCTGGTACAGCCACGTGGGCTCGCTGCCAGCAGGCTGACAGGGTTTCTTCAGGAGATCTGGCCCGCGTCCAGCCGGGACGGAGCGCAGGCAGAGCAGGCATGCCTCGGTCTGCCCTTTGCTGTGCAGATAAGCTCAGCTGCGCACGGTTATCCAGGATGTGAACTTCTGCTCCCTCCAGGAGTATTTCCATCTTGCATGTCAAGCAGAACAGAGGGCCTTGAAAGAAGGGCTTTCTTAATGTGCGCTTGAGGTGCCGGTGAGGGAGGCAGTTACAGACAGCCTGAACGTACCAGTCACTGTCGTCTTCATGTGGATGAGTCCTTGTAGGAAGTGAGGGGAAAATCCAGATGTCTTCTCCTCTAATGTGGCAAATTTGTACAGAATAAAGAACAGATGAAGGCTGGAGGGGAGGATTGGTAGATGTACTGCATGGAAATAGGTGTTCACAAGGGAATCTGTCTGCTGAGAGGGAAGTATCAGCTCTTTCTCCTGAAGAGCTAATACTGAAAAAAAGAACTCAAAGGTTCTGAAGTATTAGAACCTTTGCTAAGGAAAGTGCATGTTTTTGTCAGCAACTCCATTTCTGTCTTGTTCTGAGTCTTGCACCTTGTTCTTCATGTGTGTGTTATGATAGAAGCATCTTAACAAATGTGAACTCCATTCTGGTCTGCAAGAAACAATTCAATGAACAAGCGCTCCTTGACTCTCGGTTTGTTCTCCAGCCCAAGAAATGCTTGTGGAGTTTAGAAATGCTTTTTGTGCAGGTTGTATAACGCGGTCTGCTGTGGGACTTACACATCAGTGGCTGGGCTAATTGATTAGTAGGTTCTCTGATCTGCACTTGTACATCAGGAAAATGAGACCTCTCTGCTGGTTGTGTGATTGTTACAAATTCTAAATGTTTCTTTAACTGTTACAAAAGGCAACTTTTTCATAGTTGTGTTGGTTTTGTTGTTGTGTGGTGTTTTTTTTTTTTTAACTGAGTATCATTTCTTGGACTGGTCCCATTTTGTATGTGTATTCTTAAAAAGGAATTTAAAAAAAAACCAAATAAACCTCAAATCCTCCAAGCTGGTGGTCAGTGCTACTACCAAGCTCCTGATCTAGAGAGCAGAAAGTTTGTTTATCCTCTGTACCCCAAGCGCAGGCATGCGTGATTTATGCCTTGAGCATTGCATTTAACACATATTCCTGTTCTGTGGGAGCTGGCAGGATATGTACTATGCACCGGTGGGTTTCAGGAACGGCCCCTTGGCAGGACAAGGCACGCATGGCTCGAGGCATTGTGGAAATCTCCCTGTGCTCAAGGGCTTTGCTTTTTCCAGATAAAGTTTGTTTTAAGCTGGACTCCCTGACTTCTAAATGGCCAGCTGCTAACTGTATCTTGAGTGAACTGTCCTTTTAACCAGCAAAGTGTAGGTCAGCGCTAATATAATTAAGCATATGTGTACACCAAAGTCAAATGATCTCTAGTGCTACAATAGCTGGATGTAGACTTCACAAAACCAGACAGAGCTCTGCCATTTGATCAGTTGAGGATTTTCTTTCATTTTGAACTTTTTTCAAAAGAAGCATTTTACTTCAATTGCTGTTGTACACTATCTGGAAAAATAATCATGCTTCTAGCTTATATTTCTCTTTTATCCCTTGCAGCCTCTGAACTGACCGGTTCGTGTGAGCCGAATTTTCATCTGAGTGACTTTGGTGCAAATTAGGGGTTAAGTCAATTAACGTTCTCCTGTGACCCTCTGAATCAAAAGTACACTGTATCTATTACTGTCAGGGGCTGTTTTGAGCCGTTTTGGAAAAGCAGGGCTGCTTTTCATAAATATTTGTCTTGCTTTAGTTTCCTGAGATATAGTTTAAATGTAAACTGCTCCGTATGTTTCAGCTTTTGTGCTATCCTGCTATATCACATCACACTGTCTCACGTACTATATAAGAGTATGGCACTACATCATGCTGTGGTGATTATTTGAAAGGGCGTACACTCTGTTTTGGACTAGATATCTGTTATCAGTGTAGATAATTGCTGTCAGACACAAAGTAGACTCAGTAAACAAACATTTCATTTTATCATGTGACAGATGCCTGCTGCTTTGTACAATGTATTTGAACGACATTCACTATAAATCAGCACTGCTTCAAAAGCAACAAATCCAACTCACCCAAATCCTTCCTGATGTAATTACTTTATACTAGAGATTAACTTTTCATTGTTATATATACATGATTGCATTTTTCAATGTTTGGAGATAACAATGTTTGACATGAATAATTCACATCCAAGATGAACCAATTCCTCCTACCACTGTCACTGCTTTGTTTTTTCTCCTTTGGGGTGGTGTTTTTTTGGCTTTGTTTTCTCTTTTATTCTTGGTTTCCTCCCTGGTAAAGACAAGTCTACCTTCAATTTTGGAATTCATACTTTAAATTTAGACTTTCAGAGAGAAATGGACCAATGACTTAGCATATTCAGGAGAACTTAAAAGGGCAATGGAAATAAATGTCTTCATTTTGTGGGTAACGAACATGAAGCCTCTGCTTGTGTTCCCATGGGTTTTGTGACCAAAAGGAAGATCATTAATTGACAGCTGTAATCTTTGTGTTGCTTTTTTCTCCAAATGATGTGCATCTGTCTTCCTCTGCAGGTCCTGTGCCTAGGAGTGAATGTGTCTTATCGCCTGTTAACAATTCGCACCCAGTCCATGCCTTATTGGAGAGTTTTACAGTCTTATCTGGCTGTGCAAGCCGAGGCACAACAGGCCTGCCACAAGAGGTGCACGTCCTCAATCTCAGAAATCCTGAGGAGGGTCTTGGCCATCATGAGAGAGAGGTAAAGGGGAAATTACTTTTCGTCCACATCCCTGGCTGCGAGTGTGTCTGCAAATGGGATTGTTCTACATTAATTTGCTGAATAAAGTTATTTCTGAATTGTGACCAGAAGGACTACAAAGCAGCACGCTCAGTTTGTGTGGATACTGTCCACCTATGCTTTGCATGTCATATGAATAAAAAACTGCTTCCATACTCGGCCACTCTCTCCATCACCTTTCACAACCATGAAGTATACTTAGAAAAGGTGGTGAGGTGGGCAAAGGAAATAAGAAACAGATTGAGATCTACAAGAGGCCTTTACAGAATTGGCTGTCTTCAAAAGCAGGTCATTTACCTAAATGTGTTGTAAATTAACATGAATACCTTTGGATCCCTGCCATGACCGCTATAAACAAATATTTAAGTTCAGATTCTTTTACCCCTGTAATACATCCTTAATGCTTCACTGAGGGGGGACGGCCATACAGAAAGCAAGTGTTGCTGACTATGGTAGTACTTAAGTACAATCCAATTACTTATTTATGTATGTTGCACTCGGAGGGACTTTAGCTACTCTGAAAGCAACAGCACAAGAAGAAAATTTTTGATGTTAAGTTGTGCAGTACTGTTGTTTACTCTCAAAACACATCAAAACAGAGTGCCAAAGTGAAAAGAAGACATTGCATGCCGTGACAGCTGAGCTGCTTAGTTCATGTTCTTACAGTATTACAGACACAAATCCATGCTGCTGGGTCCTGTGAGAGCAACGCGCATCTACACAATTAGCAGAATTTATAATGAGAGAACAAAGATGATGATCTAGCGGACAGAAGCTTAGCAAAAGAGGGTCTAAATCTGTGCTGAAAGAACTTTTAAGTGGAGTCTTTTATAGTGATTTGAATAAAGGCAGATACTCTTGGCCATAATCAAAGTCTTTCCACTGACTTCAATAGCAGCCTTGTTGGGTTTGTGGTGTGTTCAGCTCAATGTGTATTGTATGCATCCATGAAACTTCATCTGTTGTGTTCATTTTCAGTATATATGCTGTCTGAAATGTCTGGTGTATGATGAAAAAGTTATTTACTATTTTTTCAGTAGGCAACTCATTGGCTGCCCTTAATGAAAAATGTCAGGTCTTCTTCAGTTCAACTGTCATGAAATGAATAGAAAAGTGACACGGGGGGGGGGGGGGAGCTGGGAATAAGCAACAGAGATTTTTATATTTGTTTTGATTTGGTGTTGTTTTTCTTTTAAAGCCTTTCTTAATTCACCAGGCACTGGGTTATCAACCTGATGAGTGCACTGTGAATGCCTGGAAAAAGTGTAGGTACAATCAGTTGTCTGGGCATGAAAACCGAATTGTAGTTGGAATCTGTATTCTTCCTTTTTTTTTTTGTAATATAGTTTTTTATGAAAACTAAACAGCCTTATGGGATTCTGCTATGTATTTGTCAGTGCCTCTCTCGTCACTCAGGAACCTTTAAATCCATTGGCAAGTCATAGACAAATTTGGTATGAAGGGTAGATCTCCCAAGGTAATCATAAATTTTGTTGAAAATGGGCAGAAGAGTGCCCTTGCTGTGGGGGACTGATGGTCTAGTGGGAACTTGTAACTTCTTAGCTACTGAAGGGTGCCCGGGATGAAGCAGGCTACAGCTGGAGCTTGTACCTCCCGAGAGACCAGAATGGATCAACTGCAAAGCACACATTTGCATAAAAGCAAATTTCCCTCTGGTTTGATGATCCCAGCGCTACTTGCGTAACAGTGCAGTTTCTGCAGTTGTGTGCACCACAATGTGAGCTAGTCACGCATGCACAAGGTTGCAGGCTGTGCCACTACTGCCTAATCATCTTGACAGAACGATAGAAGATTTAAATATTTGGCTTTGAATAAAAATAGTTGCTGTCGAGCAGAAAGAGGCTGCTTGTGCGTCCTCTAATGTGCTTACGGTAAGAAAGCAGCTTGCCCCAAGCTGTCTTTTCTGTGTACTTCTGCGGTGTACCAAAGTGTAGGGCACAGAATCTATTTCACAATTTGTAGCCCTTAGCCTCTTTCTCCCATCTCCCAGCCAGTTTGCAGTCACAGCCCTTGGAGATGGCTGCTCTGAAAATGCACAGGAAGCTGGAGCAAGGCTTGCTGGCGACAGTGTTGAGCAAAAGAGTGTAAACAACTTGGAAAGATCGGGTTTTACTTACAGGATCAGACTCGGAAAACAAAGCAGAGCAAATGTTATCTTTTCCATTATTGTAAAAACCAACTCCAAGTGGCCTTTTGTCTTAAAGTAGAATGTACCCATCACTTCAAGTTAAATTAGTTTGATTTACCAGCTGAGGTATTTCCTGTTGCCTGCAAATGCTGATAGCAAAGGTAGAGATCTGTTTGTCATACAATATTTCCAGTATGCTCCAGAATAAAACCCGTGGTTTTGTTTGACAGTACATTAGTTAGATTCAGCAGCATCGAAAGCATGTTTAAAATAAATCATGCATTTGTTCAGAGGTTGGCTGAAGTTCTGATAACATGGAATGCAAGATCTGAAAATCTTTCAGTGAAAGCTTGCTTTGGGGGAGGAGGTTGGGTTTTGTTTTGTTTTTAACCTGCCCTGTGCTAGATGCTGTTAAATTACACATTCCTTACTTGCCGGGAGGAGTGTAAACTTCCCCTAGCAAATTCCTTGGAGGGCTCATGCATTAAACATACTTGTGCAGTTATCCTGGTTCTCATAAATATGCAACATACATGTATGCATTAATTTAACTCACTTTGACACTTGTGTAGAATATACAGACAACAAGCGTTTGCAAATTTAAACATAGGAGGGGTGGCTGATGCGGGGGGAGGGCATGGCAAGGACATACGTTCCTCCTGTAATGTGCAGGCTTTTCTGTAAAGATTAGTAAGGTTTGGGTGCTTTTTCTTCCCTGTAAACAGAAGAAGAAAAAAAAAAAAGATGGACTGGAAATGCATGGAATTATGTATTCTGAACAAACTTTGCAAAACTAAATCAGTTATTTAGCACTTCCATGTTAAGGCTGAAATCTGGTAAATATAAGGTCATATCTTGAAATGCTGTAGTCATATCTGTGATCTTCAAGGAATTTGTTTGTATTTCATTTTGTTAATCCCTGTTGCGGTGACATCTCATTTGTTGAGACTATGAAGACACCTTCTTCAAGTAAGAACCCCAAAAGTTCCAATCTTTTTCAAGTATTTCTTAGAAATGTCTTTTATCACAATTCATATTGGCCGTGCTTTATCATAGGAAATAGAATACGGGTGCATGTAATAGCCACAAGTGTTTATATTGAACTTGGCATGAAAAATGCAAGTCCTTCTTGTTTGTTTTATTTGATCAAATATTCCTGGGGAAGTGAGTGCATGTGTGCATTTCTCTGCTGATCTGGGTCTCAGCTGAAAGCCAGGAACTACTGAACTCTTACAATAACTTTCTCTTTGGCTTTGGGTATCTTCACTGCTTCAGTTTCCTGGTTTTTAGAAAGGAGATAGTTGCTTTCTCATGGAGCTGCTTGTTCTGAGAATGAATTGTTGTGTGCTGAGGCACTTGGAAACTCGAGAGATTTGCACCAGAACAATGTGTATAGAAAAACATAAAAATTATTTTAGGATGAAAGTCACTCCTTAGATAGGTATATTATCAAGTCCTAAATTAATGGAGGATTCTTCTATTGTACCTGTCAGCTGAATTTCCCTGAGCTGCTTCAGGCACGCAGCCACAATTGAAATAGCTAAAGGGGGAGCAGGGGCATATAAAATTAATCTCATGTGAATACTTAGGATTGAGTACATGTGAATACATGCAATCAGAGTTCCTGGCAATGGATTCACTATTGTTTTCATTGACATCCTCATCCTCAATAGCTTTAAGATGTTGTGCCTGATACAGATGTTTAACACGTGTTATGTGAAATGAACGCAGGAAAATCAAGGACTCGTCTTTATTTTTATAATTGAGTAACACCACTGAGGCTGTAATAATTCGGCAGACTTTTTCCCCACTGTTTAATCAGTGTTACTTGGCAACAATTTCATAATAAGAAATATTTTCCTTTGAGAGCAAACGTGATATTAAAAGGCCTGTTAGTTCCTGTGGAGCAGGCTAATTATAATAGCAAGGTACTTACCAGTGATGTATCTCGGGTTCCTGAGCCGACCCACTTAAAAGTCGCAAAATTATTTGTCTGATATTTAAATACTCTCTGAAGACATCCTCTAAGTTGTAAAAATGGGACAGGAAAAGGCTCTGAAACAGTCACGTGGTAATGTATTTCTACATCCTGATCTTTGCAGTGCATCCTGAATTCAAGATAATTCTTCTGTGTCACAATGGTTTTGTATTTTAGGACTAGGAAGATTTGGACAATGAGGATGATGAGAACCTGGTTCATTTTGCCTGTTTTTCTACATATTTACTGTATTTCCCAGTGTGCTCATTTTAACTGTTTTCGGAAGTTTAACACCACAACAGCCTTACCCAAGGCTATGTCAGAGAAAAATGTTTTGTTTCATGCTCAGGCATCCAGAGATCTGGGGACAGCCTTGAGATTCAGCTCTGATAAAGCGGCCACTTTCTGGGTGTGGTTCAGAGCCATGGTCAGAGGGGGCATGGAGGTCTTGTGCCACCAGCAGGCAAGAAGGGAATTCAAGGTTTCTTGTTTGACGACTGGAGTTAATGAGGTTTTTGTTAACTAGTCGTTTGTTAGATGCCCTTTTGTTTATTTCTTCCTCTAAAAGTGCATTTGTTAAAATACGTTTCCATTTAGTACCCATCAAATGTCCACTTAGGTTGTTTTCTGAGACTTCAGGATCTCAGATATAGTGAAAATGAGGTCAGCTTCTTTTTCCACTGTGGTTTTTAGTGCTGAGCTCTCAGTGTCAGCTTGGCCAGCTGCTCTAAAGCTGACAAGACAGGATAGTTTGAATTTTTGAAGCACCCTGCAATATGAGCTTAATAATCCAAGTTAAAATAGTTGGATTATTATCCTATGCAGTCCTAAACTCATACTAAAATAAAAGGCTCAAGAATAAAGAGTTTGTTACTTCGGTGAGATTAAACTTCGGAGTAAGACTGCGGTCTTCACTATATTGGATCTGTGCACTGCGGGATCACTTGGCTGTATGAATTTGATGTTTCTGGTGAGCTGACCAGAATATGTGGTGCAGAATTTGGGCTGGGAAATAAAGGACATGTTGCTTGGTTTGCCAGGCTGCATTGCGTCTGCCCTCTGCTCGTTTACTGTGGTACAGTGGGAAGCCTATGCTGCTGCACGTGGGTATGTCTGGTACTTCTGGTAGGCCAAAGTCCTTTGTTCTGAAGAAAAACAGTTGCTGCTCTAGAAGAAGCTTTCAAAGATAAAACAAAGCACCCTGTCTGTGCCTCTCCCAAGGTACAGACCAGTTCTCAACACTGCACAGGTATTTTGCTGGTTTTGCCTCTCCACTTTCTGAACCTTTGCTTGGCAGCAGTAATGGATATCTAACTATGGCAGCAGACTTACAAGTGGCAATGCAAGCATATGCAGGGTTTTCGAACCAGCGGTGGCATGAACTACCTATAGTGAGATGGCTTGAGTGGTGCAGGTGGCTATGTTGCTGCCCAGTCTCTCTGGGGATGAAGAAGAGGAGATGGAAGTAGTGGAGATGCTTAATCTTTCTGGAGGTGGAGGAGTCTGAGCTGAGACTTCAGATGAGAGGAGCAGTAACTTGGTGGCAAAGGATCTTGTTCCAGATGTGAGAAGGTAAACCCTGAAGACTACAATGTGGGAGAGATTTGGTGAAAGTCTGGGCTGAGCTCATCCAGCTTCATGAGTAAGCCAGTGAGAGGGTGTCTTTCAGGAAAGATTGTCTTTGTCACTTGGGATCTGACGCCCTCGGTCCCACAGCCAGCCAGGTCAGTATCGGCAGCTGACAGACCAGAGTAGTTTGGGAAACAACTTTTGTCGTTTGGGAAGGTGTTTGACTTTGCAGTTTTGGTGTGACACACACGCTCCACTTTGGTCACACGGGCTTCCCCAGCTGTCAGGCTTTCGGCGGGGCTGTAGATCTTTCCTGGTCCTACGTTACCAAGAAGTGGTATTTACTTTTGTACTGCACATTTTTGTCGGCCACTATGGACATTTTAAGATACCATCTCTAGATCTGGGTGGGTGCGTAATACTCAAGTTTCCCACAACTCTTGTTCAGCTTCAACCTCATACATGCAGGCCAGCTCTCCTGTTACGCTGAGCCCATCAAGATCAACAAGATCACTTTCACCCTGTTACTGCTTGTTCCTTGATGATTTGTGGCTCACAAAGTCATGCAGAGACGTTATCAGTCCAACCAGGACCTGCAGAGTGGCAGTGGAAAATGAGTTTGGCCACCTGCAAACCTCTCTGTGAGGCTTAAGGTTGACTGCTGCTTTTTATCACAATCTTCTTTCACGGTGTTTTGCATGCCACTTGTAAGAGCAAGGGAAAGGGCCCACATCAGAAGATCGAGGACGGGAAGCCCAGATGAATTACTGCTTCCATCAGTGCTCCGTGCCAGTGAGGTCTCAGAGTCGAGTTGTGAGCGATGCTGTGGCAGACGTACTCCAGGAACACCCTGTATTTGTTGCTTGGAAAGCAGTAGTCCCTCATCACATGCATCTCTTGATCCTGGGTATTTTCCAAAGCTTGCCCGCAGCCTGTGGTAGCTCCACTGGCTCACCAGCTTGGTTTTACAGGCCGCTGTTTCTCCCTTCCCCACAGCCCTGCCCAATAGCCCTGTCCAGGCTGCCGGACCCCTGGACTGAATCAGAAGTGAAGCACACCATAGACCTTATAAAGCCTTACAGATACTGACAGTGTGCTTCACAGAAATTGTAATCGTTCAGTGTCTTTCTCAGATGATGCCATGTCTACTGAAAGCTGCAACTCCAATGCAGCTAATACACTAAAATGACACTGATGTCTTAATTGCCTTGATTGATGGACACTGCATTGCCATGTCTTTAAAAGACAAACAAACCAACAGCCACCCTAGCCTCCATTTCTTAACGAGCCCTCACAACCCTCTTCCCCCTCTTGTCTTCGTTAGCACTTTGAAGCATCTGCGCTTGCATAAAATCCAGCCTTTTTTAATGTGGCTTTTTCATCTTGTTTGCTCTGGACTGCAGTCTTTGTGGGTTGTTTTCAGCCAGCTCAGGATTTGCTGGTCATTGGATTTGGCAATCGTTTCAAGTTCTGCCCACTAGAACTGCCAGAGGAAGTCATGTGTCAGCCAGAGGAGCCTGCTTGTGCAGAGCCCGCTGTCCGGCAGGAGCGTGGCTTGATGCATGTCTACTGTTAAAGAGGCAGCAGTGGCTTCTCATGACTTGGAAAGTGCTGTGCAAACCCTCGGTATTTTCCGTTTTTAGAAACGGGACTGTTCGCTGTGCGCAGAAGGTGAGACCTGCTCTCAGTTTGAGAGCCACGTGGCACAGTGTCTGAAGCCGTGCCAAGGCCCACCACAGAAGGCGAAAGGGTTCAAAAGGAAAAATGTCAGAATGACTTTTCTGATGGCTCAAATTTTTCGGTTTTGCTGACTGCTATTTAAAATGACCTGTTGGAAGCTGAAAATTGAAGTCTCTTGTTTTCCTCTGCTGCGAGTGCCCGCAGATACTGATGTGCTGTTGCAGGATTGTAGAGAGAAATGAGGCGGCTGCTGCTGTCTTTACTAGACGGACTCTTCTTCCTCCCTCTCTGTCTGTCACGTGTGTGTAAGCACACTGTGCACATGCGCTCACACGTTCTTTCAGGCAGATGTATGTGTTTTGATTTTGATCATAAACTGTGATTCACATTCTTGGTCTCCAGTTCCCTCCTCAAAGCTTCTATCTGACATGCCTTGGAGTATTTATAAATTACTGCTTTGTCTATAGTTACTTTCCCCAGGAAAAGATAATTAAGAAAGTGATGACACTTGCAGGAGTCCGTTTATATCACAAACTCAGTGGGTAGGTTCCAGTCTAGCTTTGGGCTCGTGTGTGTGTGTGTGAGATGTTGGAGCAACACTTGTCATGAGTGGTCCTGTTTATGTTGTTCTCTGGAGTGTCTGAACCAAAAGCTGGAATTAATGAAGTTGTTCTCTTCCAACCTCCCAGCATCAGGGAAGATTTCCAACATAAATTGTGTGGAGCTTGCTGTGCCTGACAGCCGTGCTCCTGTATCAGCTGAAAAAGTAAAACCTTGCAGTGGTAAGATATGAGAAGAGGAGCAAATGTTTTAAATGAGGGGTTTTTTATGCAGATCATGCTTTTGATAACACTTATCATGTACTCAAGTTTGTGTTTCTCTAGAAGAGTCTCTTATTTTCCCTGTGAAATATAAACAGAGTAGTTCTACAGTAGTAAAACTTGTAATTTAAAGGAGAAGATGCAAAAATAGCACCACCGTGAGGTACAAACATCTGAAACTTAAATTGCTTGAAAAAGTTTGAAGGAATTATAGGTAATTTATAGCTGATAGTGTCTCTTTAACAATTGCCATGGCAACTTATAATACAGAAATATTTTTGTTATGATTGGATCTTATGCCATATGCGATAAACATGGTGGTGGCAGTAGTTAGTGTCTCTAGATGAGGGGTAATATTTGGTGATGACGGAATCTCATCAGGAAGGGAAAAGTATTAAAATCTGTCACCTTTCTGGAGATAACTGGCATTCTCTAACCCTGAAGACTGGTTGAAGTCTGGCTCACTCTTCTGTCATCACCCAAGGAAGCAGAGTCTTCATTTCTTCTGCGTGGACATGATCTGCTAGGGCATGCAAATACGTAAGTGAAGTTTTGAGGCCTGTTGGAAAATGTGACTCTGTATGACACTAGTTTTGCAGAGAAGCACAAGCGGCACTTGCTTTGTAGATATCTCTTCAGAAGAGACCATTGGAGCATGCCTTCATTCCCCCACTAATTTGGTTTCAGGTGATACTTGCAATGAGGTAAATTGGACACTGAAAAGGCACCTGAAGCTACAAGGAAAAATATTGCATGCAAGGAGCAGCAGTCCATTCTTACACTGTTAGCTGGAAAGCAAGCCAGTATTTTCTTCAGTAAATCTGTTTTCAAGCAAGAATCAGCAAGACAATGCAGATAAGAAGTGCATGGAATGGCATCATTGTGCAAGAAGATACTCGCATGACAACCTCAGTAATGTCTTCTGGAGGATTTTGTCAGTTTTCATGGCTTTGATTCTGCAAGTGTATACAGATGTGAGTAGTCTTACTTATATGGGTAGGCCTGATTAAATAGAAAATTTGATTCCTTAGGGGTTTGGTGGTTTTGGGTTTTTTCCATGTAGTCAGTATCATAAATTCATTCTTTGAAATATTCCCAAAATACTGGGGTTTTTGTACAGAGAGTAAAAGTTCCGATTATTTTTCAAGTTTGAAAATACAAAAAATTTGGGAAGAATGAAGACCTGCCCCAGGTGAGTAGAGAGACAACGTATTGGTTACAGTTCCTTTTAATCTTCTGAAAGCAGTTTCCTTTGTATTTAATTTCTAATACCATTTGTGAGCATATGTATTACAGACACACACTTGCACCAACTCTTACTTGGGCTGGTGTGTTACTGACAATAAAGTAAACAAAGCTGTTTCCTAAATCTGGTGCTGCTGCTTAGGTTTTCAGTTTTTTATGACTCATGCACACACGCTGTTCTTTACCCTGGCTTGGAAAGCAAGAATTTAGTTTTACATGTCCAATAAAAATGTGAACTCCACATTTTACACTTCCCAATGTGACTGCGCCTCTCTAAAAGACACCTGTAGAATGATGTTTCTTTTTTCCAGTCATCTGGATCTGTGTGGTCTGGCTGCAAAACCTCTGAGGAGCAAATTGTTTTATATGTGGGGGCTTTCAAATGGCATAACCCTTTGTCCTGCAGTCTTTCCATCGTGTATTTCATGTTTGTTTGTAATCTTTTCTTGCTTTGTGAAGCCTCATTGTCTCAGCCTTTTCCCCTTCCCCACCTGCAGCTTTTGAAACAGTGGAAAGTAGGGTATTCATCTGTTCAGGATTTACCCTGAGATTTGGAAATTCTGTATTCAGATTCCAGTTTTGCCATGATGTTCTTATGACACCGTGTGCTATGTTACATCTGCATGGTGTTTTGCAGTTGAGATGAACTGTGAACTTGCTGTGTCTACCGTCAGAGCCTGGTAGAGATGAGATAGTGCTAACACTGATCTCTGAACCCACAGTTAGTATCGTACTGAGCTGTGACTAATGAGACCTGTTGAGAGGCAAGGTGTATCAATGCTGTAGTGGTACATTAATGCAGCTATGTAATTTCTGGTTGGGTGGCTAGCGCCTGTCTAACTTGCTGAAAATACAGGCAGCAGAAACTTGTGTTTACCTGGAAAAGCCTGTATAGATTTGCTCAGAATGCCCCAAATGCATCTAAGGAAAATGGTCCTGGCAGAAGTTTGTCATCTGTCTTTTATCTGTCAGTTTAAGAAGCATTTTCTTTGGGACAGGAGCTGCTTTTTAGTATGTACTCATATATCCTCCAATATAGTAGTGATTCCCCCCCCCCTCCCCCCGCCTTTGTTTTTTCATGGCATTGGGCACTATATTACACAACTATCTGGTAATAGTTTAGGGATGGGAGAAGAGAAGAGGAGTATAAAATTAAACTTACTTTGCAGCCCAGCTGATTCACCAAAGAGAAGCTTAGATCTGCAATAGATGTACAAGTAAGTGCAGAATAGAATATTGTCTGTGAAAATGTTTCCTTTTCACATGAGTCTTCTACCTTAATTGTTAAAGTAAAACTTAGTCTGATGTGATACAGTTTTGTGAATAGGCCACTTAACAACAGTAGGGGAGATGATGCTGTACTTGCGGCTTACAGGAAGGGATCCTGTGCCCTTAAACAGATCTAAAGCCAACAAGAAATTTTCCCACAAAATGTATAAAAGGAGGACTTTCCCCTTAGGATTCATTATACAGCATGTGAACAGTATTGACATCTACTGATTTATGCAAAGCTGAGCGAAACATCGTGTTTTTAGATCTCAAGTGCTGGGAAGCCTGACTGCTTTGTGGAAGTGCAGATGGCACAAATGGTTTCACTTAATCTTTGGGAGCCTGAGTGTCTAGTTCGGGTCACAGGAGGAATGGGTGAAGTGGTCCCAGCCTTGCACTGCTGGGCGCAGGCTTTCAATTGCACGAACCGTGGAGCCTCGCAGGGCTGGTCGCTGTGGGCAGCCCTTGCTCTGCAGGTGCCCAAAGTGGGGATAGCATGTGAAGATTAGATTTGGTTGGCAGAGCTGAGCAGAGATGCTTGTGCAGAGACTGTCTGTCTTTGTTGCAGCCAGAAGTTTTTGAAAAATCTTATTTTTCAGGAGAACTCTGGTTCTCCAAACTATATAATGCATGAGCTAACACTGAAGACATAAAAACTGGATTGAAGTATATATGCACAGGGAAAGCTGGATCTTGTATTATTCAGGTAAATGAAGCTAAAAGTACGCAGTTTACATGCAAGTATGACTTCTGTGTAAAATTTATCAGTAAACTCTTTGGGTTATACTTTTAAGATCATGGTCACAGAAGTAGCTCTATTGGTGTAAGTATGACTTATGCTAATACAGTTATTACCCTTTGTGTTCTGAAATAGCTCTCCTTATATAAAGCCTCAATTTTTTTCACTTTTATTATTCTCGCACTGTGAAAGTAATACCACTTTGTAGTGCAAATAGGACTTCAATAACTGTCCTGCACATTTGCCAAGTTATTTGTATCAGGAATAGCTTTGGTCCTAATTTTTTGATTACCTAGGTATTTGCATAAATGATTAGCATAATGTGATCGCATTTGGCAGCTCCAGCTTAAAATAACAACTTCGGAACACTAGAAATTAACTGGCTGCATTTTCGTCTGAAGATAAATTATATGACTGAGCTGTGGGCAGAAATGGTCCAACATTTTCATGAAGTTAGAAGCACTATTTTGTAACGTCTCCTTGTGTCAGAACTTTCTGACGCTGTGTGAGCTGTGGTGCTTTCTGAACGGGCACTTCAGTCACTGCATTTCCAGTAAAAACTTACCAGCATGGTTGCCTACTCTTACACTTTTGAGCAGAAAGTATCACTGATGCAGTAAAACATCAGTTATGAACCAGATACAAATGACAGTGCTGCCAGGTACTGAGCAGTGTGTTGAGTGCCATACAGCATGCCACTGTACTATACTGTACTCATCTTACACATGGTGTATTTGATAATGTTATAGTGCTAAATTTTACTTGTAATTTGCTTTTTTAGTCTGTTGTCTAGAGCAGCTGAATTACAAATCCATATGAGGAGATCTAAACATGCTGTAATTCCATCCTGTTACACAGATCCTCAGCTTGGCCATTTAATATTTAGGGCTAGAAAGGACTTAGACTGGAGGGAGAACTACAGATAATATTTGAATATGCTGCAAGCTCTTAGGCTTTTGGTCTAATGGACTCTCTTTCATCAGGCTGTCAGATACAACTACTCTGTCAGTGGATGGACAGGTTAGTTTTCCTGCTCTTTCTGAAAACCTTAGATCTTCATTAAAGGCAGTATGTCCACTAGAGTACATTGTTTTGCCCTGAGCGTAACAGGTGCCAAATGCAGGGGTGATGCTCCATCCTCACTGAGGGTGAAGGGAGCTGTGCTTAGTTCTCCCCTTGAACACATGCATTGAGGCTGCCATTTCTCCTCTGAATCATTAATTATGCGTCTCCATGTTGAAGTGGCCTTCTGGGAACATCATGCATATTTCAGAATAGTTTGTTAGTGCATGTTGGCACGCGTATGTGGTGCAGGACTTGAATGTCTTGATTTGCAAGCTCTTTGGGGAGGGAACTGTCTGTGTCTAGCGCAGCGCACCCTGACCTTTAGCCCCTGTTGCAGGACAAATAGAAAAAAAAAAAAGGGAGATTTCAAACACCTTTCAGTCAAAGGTTTCTGACAGTACTTCTTAATGAAGAGCGTGCAATGGGCCATAGATCGTAGTTGGTTAGTCTTTATCAACCTTTCTGTTCTCTTGCCTTCTTCTCGATGGAGCCCAGTTTTCCAGTCTGGGTGGTAGTCCATAAGGGTCAGCAGATTGTGAAATAGTATTCTTTTTTTATAAGGTAACGTATGGGAGCACATCAGTCTCTGGCTTAATGCCAGTAGCTTCAGTGGAATTATGCCAGGGGTGAATCTTTCCCATGATTTTTACAGTTGAGCTATAACTGTTTAGTTCACCTGATTCTCTCTGTAGAGTGTTGGTGAGAAGGTCCAGGCAATGCCAATCCATTTGCAACCATATATTTAGGGTAAAATAAGCAAAAGGTTGATTTTAGAATTAGTGTGTTACCTGAGCCTTGGAAATAAACTTCAGTCCTCCACACACCTGGTGAATGCTACCACAGCTACCAGGCACTCAGACCTGTTCCCTGAGGACTGAGTGAAAGAAAGAAAAGGGCTTTCCCTCCCCACGTGTGCCTCATGCATCGCAGCCCCCCTGCTCTCTGCCGCAAGGGCAGGGCCCTGCCCCAGCAGCATCCTTTGGCACTGGCTTGGCAGAGAGAAGAAAGCACGGCGTGTCGCTGGCAAGGGCGGCAAGGGTGGCATAGCTTCAAGTTCTGCAGGAGAAAAAGTAGCTGAGTGTGGGTATGAGTGCTTGTTTTTAATGGCATTGCAGTTTTCCTGGAGATATTTATTTCTCTGATGCTGTTCTGAAGATCTTCTGTCTCATCGCTGGGGTGAGTTTTCAAAAAAATAGGTGCTCGCCCTGTACGAATAAGAGTCTGCGTTGGAGAACCTTCCCAGAAGGGAAGCGGCGGGTTCTCATGTGCTTATAGGAACTTGCTTATACAATCATTTGATTTAAGAGTGCAAATATGTAACCCTTGGAGTAAAATTACCTTCAAGCAGTAACACCATGCGAACATATTTTGCGTTTCTTGGAAAAATCAGCAAACTCTCTCTTGGAAACTGTTGGCTCCTGAAAGCTGGACATTGCAATCTACTATAGCTGGCTTGGTATCAAATCTGTAACACAATATTCGATGAGCATAGCAAAGATACGAGGAAAAAAAAAAGTGTTCCATTTTGAATTCGCAGTCCCTGCCTAAAGAATACACTTTTTCTTTACTTTCATCTTAAAAAGAAAAAAAATGGCCTGGAGATCCTTCCCAAAGCAATTAGCAATTGATAAATACTTTTGAAAAGTGGTGCAGTACTAGATCTGACCACTTGAGGTGGATTCATGTGTTAATCCTTGACTGAATTCTTTTATAGCCAATGTAGTGACATTATATTTTTAAAGTGAAATTCAGTAGAAATTCTAAACCTCTTATATTGGATAATATACACTAATGAACTGTAAAGGTAAGTTTCTTAATTTTAGTTTCTTTGACTATTGCAATACCAGAACAATTTATGTCCTATAAATATTATATTGACAAAAAGAATGAAAACACTTATAGAGGGCAGTGATAGGTATAAATTTTCAAATTTGTGTTCTAAATTTTGCCTGCTTTGTACTAATTAACTTATTCTTTGCAGCTGAGTTATGAGTTAAGATGTCATAAATCCATCTTTAGTGCATCACTTGTAAGTCAGAAAATGTGTTTATATGATCTGAGAGTTAAAATTCATTTTTCTCTTCTCTTTTAGAGAACAGCTGTCCTAGCCTGGGCAGTGTAATTCAATACAACACAGTGTATTTTGTCCTGGTTTATTAGCTCAAATTCGTAATGGCTGTTTTGGAAAATGTGCTATGAATTTATCTAGAGGCCTTTACACTGGAATAGTTAATTCAGCCTTACAAATCCTTGGCGCTTGACTTTCATCTTTTTAGAACAAAACACAGACTCTGTGATTTGATGCCTTGAAGTCAGCAAAACAAAATGGTACTTTAACAGCAGTGTATTACTTTGATCAGTTTTCAGCATTTGTGCCCTTGCCTTTCACGTAGTACAAATTGCTTTACCAGAGTAACGGGGCAGGAGCCCATAGACTGTTTTTGTAGTTGGTTTCTGTGGTGATACTTAGCCTTCCATGAAACTGTGATCTCCAGGGACAGAGAAGCCTCTGCAGCTGCCGTAACCTTGCTGCTGCTAGAGACCTTAAAGGAACTCTTTGCAGACTCTGCAGACAATAGTGACCAGCATGAATTCAGGCAAATATAGCTGGCTAAGTAATGCCAGCATAAGAGTGATAGACATGGCACCTGTGAAATGTGGTATCTTTTCAAAGTCTTTATTTTATTTTACTTTTTTACAGTTTTTATATATTGAAAAATGCGTTCTAGCAAAAATGACAGAACTTCTCTGTGGTTCATGTCCTAGTCGCAGTTATATGCTTTGTTGTTGGTATGCTTTTTAAAAATGAATTTGTAGATTTTGTTGTAAGATTTTTAGAATAGCTTTAATCTTTAATTTTCATCTATGACCAAGTTTTCGTATTCCTCACAAGTTATTCACGTATTATTTGGAGGATTGTGTGCCAAAGGAGGCCGCAAAGGGCAGACGCAAGTCTGGAAGAGGAGATTGCTCTGACAAACAGCTGCTGAAGCTGAGCCTTGCCGAGAGGACCATGGTTGAGACGCATGTCCGGAAGGTCTGGCCTAACTATTGATTGCACAATGAAAATGCTGGCTACACAACAGCTCAGGGATCAAATGAGCCCTTCAGTGGGAGTGAGGGATGTGTTGGACCACATTGACTTACTTTCTTGCACTGCTGTCTGCTTGGTTAATGTGCTGTCCCTTAATATGTTTAAAAATAACATGGGCAGAGCAATAGCAGCTGCTTGTTAAATGGACTCGGTGACCTAAAAGTGCTTCAGTCCATTTAAGGATTTTGGTTTAATTTTCTTTTGGTATTGTTTGACCAAAATGCTCATAGAGCTGTCCGAGATGTGGATGACTTTGACTGAAGTAGTATGTTGCTGAGAAGTACAAAATGTATGTATTTTATAAGCTTGTTTGAACCTATAAGAATAGATGGAGAGGATCTCTTTTTTTTTTTAAAATGAGGTATCTAAAAAAGCTTATATGGGAGTTTCAGAAAAATAATGAATTTTGCCACAGAGTTCAATGAATTCAGAATTTCACACTATGTCTTCCTATCTAGCTGTACAGTGCAGAACACGTGTAGGACTGGTTTCTGACCATGGGGTTTCTGGGCAACGCTTCATATAAATATTTAATAATATGGATTCTGCCAGTGAAAATACAAAAAGAAAGGGAAATTTTCTAGTTAGCTCTTCTGCTATTAATTTGAAACATGCTGTTGGTGGTTTGAAGTGATCCAGTACCTTTCTATTAATTTGTGGAGTGTTTAGAAGGTGCGATGAACTGTCTAGACATTTGAGAAATGATGTGCCTTGAAGAGCTCACAAGCTAGGATGAGACAGAAAGGTGGCTGAGGGAAGGGGAGCACCACTTAGGATTCAGCCAATATATGGTTTAACTAGAGCCACAGTGGGGCCACTCTAGCAGAAATTTCTTTTTGGTGAGAGATCTTGCTGTAGAGAGTAGGGATGAGGATCTCCCATTGCAGTGCTGTGGATGGAGGCAGCCGTGCCAGAAGTGAGCAGAGGGGCAAGAAGGTGGGAGCATGGATACGACAGCAGAAGGCTTAACAAGGCAGGGCGAGAGAGCCTGACGGCGTCATGCTGAAGGTGCTGAAGCTTGGAAGTTGCGCTTATCTCAATGTCATAAGCTCGTAACACCTTAGAGTCCTGTTAAGCCTTTCAATCTCTAAAGCAGGAGTGGAAGAGGCATTTGGGTACCTCTGCTGCGTAGTCAAAGTCCAGGCTCTTACCTGGACGTCACAGTTCAAACCGCTGCCTTCCACACAGAAACACCTCTACCCTTGCTGGTGAGGTGTTTTGACCATGCCTACCTCGGGCTGAAAATACTGTGGTAGCCCACCGACTGCTGTTACGCAACGTAAAATCCATATGCTTGGCAGCTAGGTTGTTGGCAAAAAGCTCTTGAATGCTAGTAACTCCCCAGCAGTTTGCTTGAAAATCTTTCCAAGGACCAGGAAAAAGTCTCCCATCAGAGATACCACTGTTGTGTATCATCAAGCACAGACAATGATGAGGGCAATCATAAATATTAGGGGGGGGATGAGTCACACTATGAGGAGACTGTTAATTTTGTAAGACTTCTCAGTGAGAACGGTCACATTCAGGCTAGGCTACCAGCTGCTCCTCAGCAGAGCTAGCTCTGAAGCAAAAATGAATTATGAAAAATATGATGACCAAGATGGTCCTGAGGAGTTGTTGAGCAGCTCTGTGGGTTGTTTGGGGGTTTTTTTATTTGCTTTGTTTTGCTTTGTGTTTTAAAAAACCTCAGAAAACCAAGCTGGTGCTGAGGACTCTGTTATGCCAAGAAGTATAGTGACGGAATATATATGCCAAGGAATATAGTGACAGAGGCTGCTGCAGAAGCATACTCATGTTAACTATATTCTTTCTCAAGTTTAAGACTAGGAATATGAATTCCACATTACGTGTTTTGTTGCTGTCTTACTCATGAGCAAACTGAGGAGTGCGGTATTGCAAAATTACTTTTATTCTGAAAATTTTCACAGGAACACTTAATTTAGTTATGAAAAATGAATTGATTTTGTGTTAAAGTCCTGTAGCTTTTCTTAAGGATCAGTCTGCACTTTTCAGGCACAAATGTAGGAAAGTTCCATTATGTGATATAACTTATCCTGCAATTCCAGCCAAAGGCATGGATAGATATATCACCACTTCTGAATACGGCTCAAACTTTGATTATTTCCATACATGTATGGAAATAATCGTATGTGTGTATATTACATACATATTTAATTTCCAAAGCCTAAAGGAATAGCCACTACAAAAATCTGATAGTAGATTCAGTTACAAAGAGTCTCTGATTTTGTCACTAAGCTAGTATGATTGCTCTGTATGCTCTCTCATGCGACCAAACCAACAGGCAGAAATCTTCATGAAGTCTAAAACATCTGTCTTGTCTGATAGATGTTGGCTTTGAATAAACTTGTCTGAGATCAGTTGAAATAGTGATACTTCTCCATTTCCATATTACCCAAAGGACTTGGCCTAGCTATTTCTGAGATGAAGTTTTCAGTGTGTGTTGTATTTCTTGTATACTTTCTGGTTTTAATAAATAGAGAGGGTTTAAATAGCAAAAGTTTTTTAAATTACTAATAGGAACCTCTTCTTTGCATTGACTTGACATTCTAATAGAAACACAACCAGGGTGCAAACCCAAGCTGAGTGCCCCTGTGGGCCAGTATGAGAGGATTGTTGCTGTTTTTCTATTCTTGGTTATTTAAGTACATAAACCTATATTATAGCTCATTTAATCAATATTTACATTAGTCTTTATTTCCTTCGTGATCAGAAGAAACCAGTTATCATTGGGTGTGAAAATGTGGCTATGGATGCATATGATAAGAGTGGACATGTTTAATATTTACTCCATTTAGTGTAGTAGATTTTTCTCTT
The DNA here is from genome assembly GCF_034638445.1 of Ciconia boyciana. NCBI lineage: Eukaryota > Metazoa > Chordata > Aves > Ciconiiformes > Ciconiidae > Ciconia > Ciconia boyciana. The sequence goes on along the minus strand of NC_132940.1, from coordinate 19,241,040 downwards.
TGACACTTTGAAGTTTAGACAGTTTAAAATTGAATGCACTTTATGCCATTTGGAGCTGAAAAAATATCAGAATAAAATTTGAACTAATACTTGCCAGATCAGGACTGCGAAAGATACAACCGGGCTACTTTGGTAAATTTAGATTACAGTATTTTTATTGCTTTGTAAGAAAACTTAACCCCAGAACAAGCTAATTATATTTAATAGTTTAAACAGCTTATTACTAATTAGCTGTGATTACAGCTGAAAAACCACAAGAATTACTGAAAGCTTTTTAATAGCCATGAATTTAATAGCAGTTCTAAACACCTTTTTCTTTCCACTTTTGCCTCTCCATTTCTAGACAGAACAACAAAGTGGGAGCCTTTTAAAACAAATAATTTTATCTTCTCTCTTATTTTCAGCTAACAATTATTTTGGCTCTATAGCCTGATACTGTAAAGCAGTTTTTATAGCTAAGATCATGACTGTTTAGCATTTGAAGTCTCTGTCATCCTGTTAGCATTCAGAGCGCTAACACCCTGCAGTTTCCTAAAAGGAGGTATTTTATTCCTTTGAGGCAGAAAATGGAGAGAAATGCGGTCCCTGGAAGACGTGGTCATCTGTGGTACTTAATGTTTTCTTTTGGAAATGCATAAATACAACTGGGCCTCCTGCTGCCTTTGGGCCAGCCTTCCTGCAGGCAGAGCTAGCACTGCCCCGGCTGCTGAAGAGAAGAGGTGCTTGTTCTTTAAAGCAGTTTGGTTTTAGTACAACTACGGAATTATTCTTTTAATATCGGTTTTCCATCAAGTTTTGATCGAGCATAACAAAGATGAAGATACGGATGTCCTCAGTGCCCCCAGAGGTGTGCTTATGGGGTTTGACATCTTTTCACTGTGGGGACTGGAGACATGTTCATTCAGTGGGTTTTAAGAATCTAGTAAATTCTACATGTAATCCTCTGCTTACTGATTGGCGTGGTAAGTAACACAGCCGGTTGTTTGCCAGCTTTTCCTGATCTCTTAAGTAGCAGAAAAAGGTGTCTCTGCTGTCCTCCAGGTGCCGGTCAGACCTGAGACCTGGGTCTGACTTTCACTTTGCAGTGATGGTGAACTTTTCACTTTGAGTGGGGAAAAAAAGAAAAAAAAAAAAAAATCAAGCTAACTTTTTCTTTTGGAAAGCGTTTCGACAGTAATGGGTACCTAATATTCAGTTTGGTCTCTAGCTTTCATCTAGTTAGTTTGCCAGATGAATCTGCATTTACTTTAATGGTAAACTGACTGATGCTTACCACTATATAAGAATAATGCAATAAACCGTATGTAGTGGCTTCCGTGTCTCAGATTGCCTTTCAAATTCTCTAGCAGGAGACAAAATTCATTCTGAATTACCCGTATGCTCATTTCTGTGTGCCACCACTCAAATTAGTGGCTGTGTTCATGTTTGCTCCCTCTACCCCTTTTCTAGAAAGAGCTGTGATTCTCTGCCAGGGAACTCACCTGCCACCCACTGTTTTGAGACGTCAGCTTGCCTGCTTAGTCTGTGTGATATATCATCTTTTGATTGCACACTAAAGCTTTTTTCCTGTAAAGCAGGATGAACTATCAAGCCAAATGCTGACTGCTTAAAAAGCTTATTTAGATACTGCAAAACCACTGTGATTTCGATTACAAGTTGTTATATGCTAGAAACTGACGGGCCGTTCTCTGTCATGCGTTTGGTTAGAGTTTTGCCCCCAATCGGTCCCTTTCTAGAAGGGCAGCACTGGGATATGAGTTGCTGGGCAGGAGCGGCTTCCAGCGACCGCAAACCGGTTGCTTAAATATCGCCTCTAACAGGTTGCCTCACTTTGGTGATGTCCACTTTCCTGGGATCATTTTCCCCATGTATCCTTTTAGTCCCTGAAGAGAGGCATTTTCTTTCCCTAGTGTGTGTTAAAATTTCTGTTGGAATTCCTTCCATAAACTGGTGTAGTGCTCACTTGTGTTTCTGGTTTGTTCCTTCTGGTTTTTGTTTGTTTAGTTGTATTTGTTTTGCAGGTTAGATTTATGCCCTAATAGCATCAGCAGATGAGGTTTGTACTCTAAGCCAGCTTTGTAGGTTACCATCTAGAAACCAGAAATCGGGGTTTGCTTTGCAATTCTTTTTATCTCCTTGTTCTCCAACTCTCAGCTTAGTGGTTTGACCTTTTGCATAAGCTATTTTTCATCAGTGTTTGCCAAGGCTTTCTTAAACACTTTAGCAGTGCTTTGCAAGCATAGAGCACAAACGTTAACTATTTCATTCTTTATATTATCTGTGCTCTGTTGACTGATTTTTTTTGGAAGTAGATTAGTCTATAATCTTGGGTCAAGAGGTCTGAAAGCTGGAAGCCATAATATATATAAAAATGACCTTTGATTCATTGTTTCAAATTCCACTTTTGTTTTGAAACTTATAAGGAAGTATTCATGTATTTCTGTGTTTCTCTGTAGGTCACGTTACATTTGAATCCAATTTCATCAGTGCATATTCACCAGAAGCCTCTGGTGTTTCTTCTCAACTCTCCTTTGCCTCTGGTCTGGAAGCTAAAAACAGAAAGACTGGCACCTGGAATCCAAAGAGCTTTCTTTGTAAGTATACACAGTCCTCTGGCCTGCTCTATATCATAGCTACTTGTCGCACAAGACATAGAGTTAACGGCATTCATTTGGAAAGTTTTTAAACATACATTAAAAAAACCAAGTTAACAGGAGGTCAAGTTTCAGTGTAGGGCTCTGGGGAACAGTTAGGTGGCAGGGCAAAGCAGTTTGGAAAAAGTACCCAATTACTGGTTATGTGAATTCAAGGAAAAGAAACCAAAATTGCTTTTTCAGAATCTGCATATCGTGTAGTTACTAACACTAGCAGTCATTCCAGTTCAAAAAGCTGTGAGGGTATAACAGATTGCCAGTCTTGATTAGAAGTTTAATAGTACCACAATGCAAAAAAACCTCAAAGCAATGGGAAATACTGTGGGTGGACGCTAGTTGTGTGGTCTGTGATCAAAACAAAAATTTGTATGTATTGAGCTCAATATGTACAATTACGGTTTATGTCTCTAATGAAGCTTGGTCTATTGAAATGACTGAGCTAAGCCCAGAATGAAGTAATTTTTATTTCTCAGAAAGACTGGAGCACTGCTTATAATGTAGGATCCAAATATTACCTAGTATTTGTAAATCATGTCCTTACAGTTTGCCAGGACATTCAAGTTTGCTATTTGTAGTGAAACAGACAAGTTGTTTGGATTAAATTTTTAATGCGTGACATCATGTCTAATCATGAGTCGTCTTTATTAAAGTTGCAGCTTTTACTATATTCAACTCTAATGGCAGAACTAAACTTGATTATTTTTAGCTGTATCCTTATAGGGTTTAATTTTGCTCCTCCAGCACAGCTGACAGTGGTAGGGCAGGACAGCTTCTGCAGTACCAGATGGGAACTTAATGGTGTCACTGTGCCTCAGCAGGAGGGGAAGATGAACAGTGCTGCAGCATTGGCGCACTGGGAAGGGACACTGCTCTCTCAGTCGACCCGATATGGTGGTGACACCATTAAGTGCACCATGATTCCCATCACTTGCTGGACACCAAAAGTTTTCTAGGGTGGTTTTTCTTTTTCCTGTCATCAGGGTACAAGAGTAGGAGTGCCCTTGATGTTTTGAACTTTGAGGGACTCCATCCTGTTTCCAGTGCAATGTGTTACTGACTGGTGCAAAGAACATGGGCTTGTTTGTATTCTAAGGTATTCACAATCTCATGTTTTCTCATTACCGTGTTAGAGACTCTTAACTGTTATCTTCTTGTTGACCATTCCCGGTATATGTCCTTACTGCAACCAGTACAGTTCAGGTCTGCTCAGAAAATGGCTGAGGAACAAGATAATGAACAACAATATGATGAAGTTCCTCACTCCTCTCCTGGCCAAAAGAAACAGCACCTTTCATCAGTTAACCGAGTCTTGGACCTGCTTTCAGTTTAGTTTTGATCTCCTCCTACAGTTACTACATCATCACTCCCATTCCATATCAGCAAGTTTGTGTTCAGCTATCTCTTCCCTTCTCTTCCTCCTCCTCCTCCAGGCTTTTCCCTCTCCCCTTGCCTTGCCTCTGGGAGCGAAGAGGTGCTCTGCTGAGAGCCATCCGTTTCCGCTCAGCGGACTGCGCCGGTGTTCAGACTGTGATCATTCTGGGCTTGCTTGGTTTGGCTTTGGCCGGCTGCATCAAGGCATAGGAACAACAGGAATGTGCCTAAGGCCTCAGCTGCCAAAACTGTATGATTAGCTAAG